>NC_133333.1:61744627-62084627 GCF_042186555.1 Aquarana catesbeiana | reverse complement strand
TGCAAGTTCCAGGAGGGCGGTATCTAGAGAGGGAATGAACCCCGCATCAGAGGTGTGGTGCAGCCATGAAGCCCAAATAGTGTTAAAGCGCTCACTAGTGCCATTGCATGTTGCTACACATTCCTCTGCCTCCTTAATCTCCTTCACCTTCCTGGTCCATTCTTCCAGACTAGGTATATGTGCCTGCTTCCAGTAGATGGGAAGCAGGCGCTTAGCCGCGTTCAGGAAGTGCAGTAACACGCACTTCCTATATTGGCTAACCGGCATAGGAGGTATATGGAGGGGGACATCAATATCTAGTACGGCTTTTATTTGTGTCTTAATTTCCTTCCAAAACGGTTGGATTTTTGGGCATTCCCACCATATATGAAGTAAATGTACCACGGAGGCCACAGCCTCTCCAGCAACGGTCAGACATGGTGGGGTAAATGCGGGAGAGCGCAGCCGGCACCCTATACCACCTTGTCAGTAACTTATAATTGGTTTCTTGTGTTCTAGACTCAATAGAGTTAGAATGAGTTAGATGGTATAGGGGAGCTAGCTGCGCCTCAGAAATCTCCTTTCCAGGTCTCGCTCCCACTCCCTAATATAGGCCGGCTTGGTCTCTGACGTGGATGTGCCCAGTAGCTGGTATAGCTTGGATATCATGTGAGGGGTGTATTTTTCCGCAGCAAAGAGAAGCTTGAAAGGCGTAAGTTGAGAGATGGCTCTAATGGGTATGCCCTGTGCTGTAAAGAAATGGCTAAGTTGCTTATGGCGCCAAAAGTCTATTGGGAAGCTACCATGGCGAGCCCTAAGAGTTTCCAGAGTGGTGACTGTCCCATTTTCTAAAAGTTTTTTTCGCAGAGGGCATTGGAATCATCTACCCACTTCTTAAAAAAGGCCATTTGCTCTCCTGGAAGAAACCAGCGGAAGCCCCCAAGTGGGGCCAACAGGGACACGGGGGGGGCCAGAGAGTATATACCATTAATCCTATCCCAGACCTTAAGGGCCTGTCTCGTTAGGGGGGAAATGGCCTCTGACAACCCCCCTGTGTTATTTAGCTAGCCATGGGGCATAGGCCAGGTCCCTACCGGCCATACACTTCCAGGGGAACCCACAGCTTAGTACAAGTATGAAATCACCAATTCAGAATCCATTGAAGAGCAATGGCCCTGTAATATCTTCGGCTATCTGGTATACCTAAGCCGCCAACCCTCTTGGAGCGTTTCAGCACTCTCATAGCTATTCTAGGTCTCTTTGCGTTCCACACAAATTCTATAAGCATGCTGTTGATTGAAGAGAAAAAGGTACTGGGCAGAGCTATCGGTAACATTTGTAAATAGAATATTACACGGGGGAGTATATTCATTTTAAAATATTCACCCGTCCTTGCCAGGTGAAGGCTGTTTTAGTCCAGTGATTGAGGTCGCTTTTGACCGTTGTCAGCATGATGGGGTAATTGTTGTGGTAGAGGGTCTCAAAGCTGTCAGTCAATTGGATACCCAGGTACTTTATAGAGGATTTGGTCCAGGTGAAGGGGAACGCCGCCTTTAAGCTATCCCTGAGTGAAGCACTATCGGTAAAATTTCAGATTTTGAGTAATTGATTTTGAAATTGGAGAGGGCTCCAAACTGATGGAGTTCTTTCATGAGCTTTAGCAATGAGATCAGGGACTCCGTTGGATGGAACAGAACACATCATCCACAAAGGCAAAGAGCTTGTGTTCCATATTTCCTACCTTCAGCCCCTTAATGTCCTGGTTAGCCCTCACCCTGCTCAACAAAGGTTCCAGGGTAAGGGTAAACAGGAGGGGCGAGAGGGGGCAGCCCTACCTCGCGCCATTTTTAATCAGTAATCTAGAGGAGATTAAGCCATTCACCTTGACCTGGGCACTTGGGGTGGAGTAGAAGGCCATGATCCATGTCAGCATAAAGGGGCCTAGTCCTGCGGTCTCCAAGACCACTCTCAGGAAGGACCAATCTACCCGATTCTCTGCGTCTGTCGATAGGACCAGGTATGGGCTCTGTTTTGGACTAGTGCATGCCCAATGAATTAGGTGGATAGCTCTTAGCGAATTGTCACGTGCCTCGTGGCCTGTGACAAAACCCGTTTGATCTGGGTGTACAATGTGAGGAATGAGATGTTTCTGGCGGTTGGCTGGTATTTTTGCTAGGATTTTAATGTCCACGTTCAATAGTGAATTTGGGCGGTAACTCTGAGCTAGGGTGGGATCTTTGCCTTCTTTGGGAAGCACTGTAATGTGAGCTAGTAGGGCTTCAGAGGGGATCGGATTTCCCTTGACTATCGAGTTAAAGTATCTACACATAGGACCGGCCAGCAGGGGAAGGAAGGTGCTGTAGTACGCCTTCGTGTATACATCAGGACCTGGGCTTTTCCCATTGGGTAATGATTTTATTATCGCTTCAATGTCGGAGGGCACCACAGGAGACTCCAGCTCCACCTTTTGCTCCTCTGACAGGGAGGGGAGCCAGGAGGCTACTGACAGGGAGGGGAGCCAAGAGGCTACCAAGTACTCCTGAATGTCATGGCATTTAGAGGCCACATTCTCAGGCGACACGGCAGAATCTAATGAATAGAGTTTCATGTAATAGTCACGGAACAGGGAGGCAATTTTAGAGGAATGGGAGACCACTCCACCAGAAGTGGATTGGAGTTTATGGATGTGAGTGTGGGCCCTACGTTTCCGGAGGGCTCTAGCCAGCATCCTACTACATTTGTTGCCATGCTCATAGTATTTATAAGAAAGGTAACAAAGTTACCGACACACTTTACGGTCTAGTAGGCGAGAAAATAGCTCTCTCAGCTCCAGCAGCTTCTTTAAAGCCTCCGGGTCTCCGTGATGCTTATGACGGAGCTCCGCTTGTTATGTCCCTCCCAGATCATCCCCTCGCATACATCTTAAGTAGCATTTTCTTTAAAGTAATGCGTTATAACATCTGAGACCCCCGCCACCACTGCAGTGTCATCCAGGTGATTCCCATTTAGGCGCCATTACCGCTGTGTGCCTTGCGGCAACATAAAAGTAGCTGTTACAGGCGCGTGATCTGATATTGTAATGCTCTTTATGGATGCTGCCTGCAGTAGCTCGAGGGTGTGTTTATGTAGAGGAGGTCTATACAGGTGTAAACATCCTGGACTTTAGAGTAATAGCTGTAGTCCCTAGCTGAGGGGGATAGTACTCGCCAGCTGTCAAACAAAAGGTGGAATCGGATGTTTTTTTTTAAACCGTTTTAGGAACGCATGTGAGTGAGCCGAGCGATTATGGGATGTATCGAATAGGGGGTCTGGGCGAACATTAAAGTCCCCTCCTAGGATCAAGTGTCCCTCCCTAAATTCATTCAGGTGATCCAATATTGTGTCTATGAATGCCAATTGGTTGGAGTTAGGGGCGAAAACATTAGCAAGAGTGTAGAGAGTCCCAGCTATCTCTCCTTTCAGTAAGACAAACCTAGCCATGGGATCTGAGAAATGTGCTTTAGGTTGGAAAGGGCATGATTTGTGTATGGCTATGGCCGTGCCTTTTGCCTTAGGAACCGTAGAGGTGCTAAGGAACCACTGGTTGAATATGTGGGTGGGTAGTTTCGGTGTGGCTTGGGTGGTGAAGTGCGTTTCCTGTAAAAACACTATCTGGGCCCCCCTTTTCAGTTCCAGCCATAACTTGCTCCATTTGTGTTGAGAGCAAAGACCCCGGACATTATAGGATACTACCTTATCAGAAGCCATGGAGACCCAGGAATTCCATCAGAGCAGAGGAGTAGCCGCTGGTCATGAGCAATTCGGTAAGTAGCATGCCTTAGAATACTCCAGGTGGAAGCAGAAGAGAGAATGGAGAGGAAAAGAAAGCCGGGTAAAGCAGGGAGAGAACAATAAAAAGAAAAACAACATATTAACATATACAGTAACACAATTGAACAGGCCAGGAAACTCAGCCCACCATAGCGGGCAAAGTCTAGCCAACCTGTCAAATAAGTAGTCGGTGAGTCCGACCAGGGGTGCCTTCCTACCACAAGAGAGATCTCAGGCCGTGACCCACCATCCCGTTTAGGGTTTACACCCAATGTGAGTAAGCCTACTGGGGGAGCAGAGGCCAGCGTGGGGAAGATAAGAACCCCGCTCCCCTCCCACCGCCTCTATAAGGCACCTAAGTGCAAACAGGGGGTGGCCATTGTGCGATTCCAGTGTCTGACATCTAAGGCGTGGAAGAATATGCCTGGAACCCCAGGGGGTGAGTAGCAGCAATACGGTCCCGGTAATAAAACCTGAGTATAAGGTCGGGGTCTCCCCGGCCAAGTCATTGAGGACAAAAGTATGCAAGTTCCATTCAGGAGAGAAGTGCAGTGGAGTCATCTTCACTTAGAGGTAAGGTTTCGTCAGTCCCTGGCGGAAGCAGGGCCGGAGGAGGTACTGGCAGTGCGGCATCTGTTACTCCTATGGCGTCCTTTGCCTCTCGCTGTTTGCCATGGCTGTGGGAGGGAGAAAGCTGGTAAATCGGAGTCTCTTCTCCAGTCGGGAAAGTCCACATCTCCTAGTTGCAGGGCAGAGAGGAAGTGTGGCAGGTCATCCTTACTGCGTATCGTAACTTGCCGCCCTTCTTTCACCACTTGCAGATTAAAAGGAAAACCCAATCGGTAGGTAAGGTCTGCGTCTTGAATGGCTGTGAGCAGGGGGCGCAAGGCCCCGTGTTGCATAAGGGTGCGCCGGGAGAGGTCTTGGTAGAAAAACAATTTTGCCCCATCAAAATCAAAGTAAAGTTTGTTCCTCATCTTCTGCATTATGCAGTCCTTCAAAGTGTGCTTGTGAAGTTTACAGATAATGTCACGTGGGGATTCAGGGTCCTGGGAAGGTGGCTTCAGGGCTCTATGTGCCCGATCAATTACCAATCAGGGTGGTGTCTGAAAGTCCCAGTATTTACCTAAACACTCCTTCCAAGGATCGGATAATATCTTGCAGTGTTGTAGCTTCAGGCATGCCGCGGATGTGTATGTTAGTGCGTCTGCTGCGATATTCAAAATCATCCATTTGGGATATTAGGGCTTCCATCTTGTGGTTCTGTGCAGTGCATTTCTCCTGCAGCATGGCTATGTGAGAGAGAGAGTCCTCAAAACGCTGTTCTAAAGTCTCCAGCCTGCCCCCCAAATGTGTGGTGTCTACTTTTAATTGAGCAATGTCCTGGGTAAAGGCCTTCTCTATTCTGGTGGTGAATCGTTCCAGGTCCTCTCTAGTAGGGAGGGACTGAATATTGGTGCTTAAGGTCGCCGTCTCCCATGAGATCTGTGAGGTCTGGGCCTAGTCCCTATGAGGATAGGGAGCCTGGTGAGGCAGGGGGAGCTGTATCACTCACCGATCTAGGCGATGGGATCGGGGATGCTGCTGGATCTGGAGCTGTGGCCTTGTGGTGCTGGGGGCCTTTCTTCTCTTGATGCCTTTCCGGATCGACAGGTCTCTGGGAAGAACGAGTCCAGCGGGCCTTGCTTTGCCCGGTCCGTCCTTGGTGGCTGGGAAGCTGCACGCGATCGCTGGGACATGTTTTAAGCCGTTCCCGACTGAGTACGCCCCTGTTATGGCTGAAGTTAGCTGCGGTGAGAGCGGAGCTGAGGGCAGACACATCCTCACTCCTCCATCGCTTGGCCACGCCCCCTTGACACATTCTTTCAACTGTCTGTACATTATTGCACACAGAGATTTTTAGACTAATGTGTGATAGGTTGCTGATCCATTGATCAAAACTGATGGCCTCCTTGTTTGTCATTATGCAGAGCCATCAAGTGAACGTCTGGTCCCAACTTTATTCTGCAGCTTGACAATGACCTCAAACACATGGTTCAAAGCATTAAAAAAATAACTATATGCAGCAAAAACATAAATGGCATGGGAATCCTTCTGTGGATGGTACTGTCCTCACAGAGCCCTGATCTCAATATCATCAAGTCAGTTAGCATGAACCTATCACACATGTACCTTCAGAAATTTTATACAAATGTATCTTAACAATTGTTTCTGTTTTTAGGGCAAAGTTTGGTAACTTTTTTCTGTTTATTGCTAAGAAATGTGAAAACTTTTTTTAATGAATATATTTTATAAGGCAATCCCACTACAGTCGACCCCTGTGAAGTCGCGGTACAGAGTTTGCGGCCTCAGTTGTTCGTGGATTTTTTTCAAGCCTAGCATTCACGCATCATAACAGTTTACCACATGTAGCAATCTTGAGTGTTTCACTGAGTATTCTTTGTTTTATTCTTCTTAAAGCCCTAAGATGGCGCCCAAACGCACCCCGCCTGAAAAAGAGGTGCCAACCAAGGCATTTAATAGGCATTTTTTCTACCACATCCAAAATTCACAGATTTTTACAATTCGCAGGTGCACAAAGAATGTAACCCCCGCGAATTTCGGGGGGGTTGACTGTATACAGCACTGTACATATACAGTATGTGAAATGTATTAGCAAGCTAAATATTTTTATTACTGTTTAGCTACTCTTGAGATATTGCCAACTTTGCCAGACAACATAGCCAGGTACATTTCTGTACAATTAAGCATTCAACCTTAGTCAAGGAACCTAGTCTCCCAGCCTGCTGATTGGGCAATAAAGGAAGAGCATTACAATAATAAGGTCATTACCATGTTCTTCTCTTCTGTAAAGAATATAGCATTAATATGAGGGTTCTGTACTCAGCAATAAGGCCTTGACTGACTAGAGCATTGACAGTTATGAAAAAATGCATTGTTTTTAACTAAAATAATCTGTATGTTTTCAACTGTTGAAAGAAAAAGTTGAAACATTAAACATTATATGTCTTTTTGTATTTGTGTAGGAGCAAATATGTGGCACCATCTCTAAATGAAGGTTTCAGTGAAATTCTGAAAATTTTTTTTGTACCAAGCTTCAAGCATCCAGAGCTAAAATCTTTGTATCTGCAGTTCTCAGAAGGCTAATTGGAGTTACAATTTTGTCACCCAGGACCAAGGAAGACCTGCAGAAAAAACCCTAATATATTAATGAAATATTAAAAAATATGTAATTCCATGTAGGGCAGGCTAAGTAAAGCCACTTATGATTGGGTGGATTTGATTCCAATACTTTTCTGTACTTTTTTTTTTGATCAAGTACGTCTATTTACTATGTAAGATATGTTTGCTACATGAGGCATTATTTTGATTTAGAGAACATCTGTTGTCCTAGTAGATTATGTGGTTGTACACCTGTAACAATCAATTAATAAAATGTAGATCCTGAACATTGTAAGGCCATGACCATGTACATGAAAAACACAAGAGTGGGAGGCATAGGGAAGGGGGGAGAACATCACATTATTATTACAGGATTTATATAGCGCAGACAGTTTACGCAGCGCTTTACAACATTAGGGCAGACAGTACAATTACAATACAATTCAATACAGGGGGGAATCCGAGAGCCTTGCTCGTTAGAGCTTACAATCTAGGAGGGAGGGTCAAGTTATACAAAAGGGTAATAGCTGTGGGGGGGGTGAGCTAATGGAGAAAATAGTGTAGTTGTTAGATGGAGGCAGGATAGGCTTCTCTGAAGAGGAAAGTTTTCAGGGATCGCCTAAAAGTGGATACATTTGGAGACACTAAAACAAATAAACTGGCGCTCAGAGGCTATAAGGCAAATGACTATAAAAGTTAATGAAATTATAAAGTCTAAAAGCTGGATCAATCACGGTGTAATCAGGACGGTGTTGGAAGTCTTGGACAGGAGCCAGGAAACAGTCTATAAAGCAGGAGAGGATCCCTGGAGGATAAGTCATAGGTAAAACAAAACACCGGAATAAAACTTTTCTTTTCTTGTAGGAATTTGTGTGGCCAGATTCACGAAAGGCAGCTCTTCTTGTTGAGAGAAGTCAAACTCAGATCCATCCAGGTAAAAAAGAGAGAGAGGAGCGCCACTAAGTAAAAACATTTATTCACCAATATAAAAACAAAGTATCCACTTACATTTAGGAGCGGTATATAGAACAGACAGATGTGATTCCTGATAGAAGTGGGGGAAGGGAACAGTCAGTGATTCCCCGGGGATGCCTCCAAACACAACGCAGTCTGGCGGGGAGGCCAGGACGGTACACAGCCTGTCTCTGCGGGAGGACGGAGCGGCAGCCCAGGAAGCCGCTGGCAATGTTGTCAATGAGGAGAAAAAACAACGCGTTTCTGAGCATGCGCAGTGTCTGTACTGCACATGCGCGCTCCTTTATCAAGTGTAGAGTAGGGAAAACAGTGAAGAGCTATTTATAGCAGATCAAAGGTAATGGGTGGACGTTCACAGCTGATTGTATCACAGCTGATTGTATACAATCAGCTGTGTATACAATCAGCTGTGATACTTGGGTGGTATGAACGAAGAGGGCGATTAGGTTGGTATTTTGAGACTAGGCTAGTGATGTAGCTGGGGGCAGAGTTGTGAATGGCTTTGTAACTTATTGTTAGTATTTTGAATTGAATTTGTTGGGCAAGTGGCAGCCAATGGAGGGATTGGCAGAGAGGGGTAGCAGACACTGTGCGGTTTGTAAGGTGGATGAGTCTGGTAGCAGCATTCATGATGGACTGAAGGGGGGATAGTCTATTTAAAGGTAAGCCAATGAGGAGGGAGTTGCAGTACTCAAGGCGAGAGATAACCAGGAAGTGAATCAGGAGCTTTGTGTTTTCATTGGTTAGAAAGATACGTAGTTTAGAGATGTTGCAGACGTTGAGGCGGCAAGCTTTGGATAGTGATTGGATGTGGGGCCGAAAGGAGAGTTCAGAGAACATCAGGGCCCTCCACATGTATGACAGTCCAAACCTGCCTGGCTTTATGTAAAAAAGTAATTGCCCCCTAAACCTCTTAACTGGTTGTGTCACCCTTGGCTGCAACAGCTGCAATCAAGCATTTGCGATAACTGGCAATGAGTTTTTCACATTGCTGTGGAGCAATTTTGGCCCACTCTTCTTTGCAGAATTGTTTTAATTCAGCCACATTGGAGGGTTTTCCAGTATAAATGGCCTGTGTAAGGTCATGATACAGCATCTCAAATGGATTTAAGTTTGGGCCTTGACTAGGCCACTCCAAAACCTAAATTTTGCTTTGAACCATTTGGAGGTGGACTTGCTGTTGTGTTTCAGATCATTGTCCTTCTGCATAACCCAAGTGCACTTGAGCTTGAGGTCACAAACTGATCACAGACATTCTCCTTTAGGATTTTCTGGTAGAGCTCAGAATTCATGGTTCTATCAATTATGGTAAGTCATACAGGTTCTGAAGCTGCAAAGCAGCCCCAGACCATCACGCTACCACCACCATGTCTGAATGTTGGTATGATGTTCTTGTTATGAAATGCTGTATTAGTTTTATGCCAGATGTAACGGGACGCACACCTTCAAAAAAAGTAAAATTTTTGTATCAGTCCACAGAATATTTGCCTTGGGGATAATCGAGATGTTTTTTGGTAAATGTAAGATGAGCCTTTGTGTTCTTTTTTGTCAGCAGTGGCTTTGGCCTTGGAACTCTCCCATGGATGCCATTTCTGCCCAGTCTCATATTGTTGAACCATGAACACTGATCTTACCTGAGGCAAGTGGGGCCTGCAGTTCTTTAGATGTTCTGGGTTTTTTTATGACCTCCTGGATGAGTCATCGTCATACTCTTGGATTTATTTTTGTAGAGCGGCCACTCCTGGGAGGGTTCCCCACTGTTCCAAGTTATCTCCATTTGTGCATAATGGCTCTCCCCATGGTTCACTGGAGTTTCAAAGCCTTAGAAATGGCTTTGAAACCTTTCCTAGACCGATACATGTACATTACTTTTTTCTAATCTGTTCTTGATTTTTTTTTTTTTTGGATTGTGGCATGATGTGTGGCTTTTTATGATCTGTTAGGCTGCTTTCACACTAGGGCGGGGGGGGGGAGTTAGGGGTGCTTTACCGCTGTTATTGCGGCGCTTTTCGGCTGCTAGCAGGAAGCTTTTAACCCCCACTAGCAGCCGAATAAAGAGTTAAAAGCACCCGCAGAGCACCGCTGCTGAAGGCGCTTCAGCAGCGGTGCTTTGTGAGAGCCTGAGAAGCACTGGGGCTGCAGGGGAAACATTTTTTAGGTGTTTACAGGCACTATTTTTAGCCCAAAAGCTCCTGAAAAAGTCCCAGAGTGAAAGGGGTCTAAGCATGCTTCACTTTGTCAGACAGCTTCTATTTATGTGATTTCTTGATTCAATAGGTCTGGTAGTAATCAGGCCTGGGTGTGAAGTGAAGTGAAATTTAACTCCGCTTTCCAAAAAATTGTGGTTAATCACAGTTCATTCATGATTCAGCATGGGAGGGGGCAATTACTTTTTCACATAGGGCCAGGCAGGTTTGAACAGCTTTTTTCCCTTAATAAATGAAATAATAATTTAAAACCTGCATCTTGGATTTAGTCGGGTTATCTTTGTGTAATATTAAAATTAGTTTGATCTGAATCATTAAAGTAACAGTTAACATTTTTGGGAGTATCTGCTAAGTTTCTCACTGTTAAAAAATGCACTGTCAAACTTTAATTGAATGTGTGAATTGTTTCTTCCAACCTCTTGCAATAGTTTGTTTGGCAACTAGTAGAACATAAGTGGCTAATTTGAATTGGGTCTTTTTGAGGGCTGGAGGTTTAGGGTGGAAACGCGTAACCCAGCGTTCTCTTGCAATCTTTAACTTTTTTTCAGTGATTTTAAAGTATGGTATGTATCCTTACTCTGGGTCATACAAAGCTGGGCTCAGTATCCTAAAATGCATCTGCATTCCTAAAGAAAACAATATGTTCTATTGGAAGCAGATGCTAGCTTTGTTTTTCCAGTTATAAAGGCTGTTTTATATTTTGGACAGCTGATGATGACCCCTGCCCCCCATGCTGATTAAATTTCTTCTGTTTAATGTTTAGTATAGTGCAGATGCACCTTAATTTTACTAGGAAAGTGTATTACCTTCCCAGTGAAACGAATGGAGATCGCAGCACACATGCATAGAAGAGCAGGATACATGGATGAAGAGGTTTGCATTTCACACAACAATGGTCTCAGAAAAGTTAGGGTAGGTATGTGGCTTACCAGGAATGCTTGTAAGGGCATCATGGTCCAATAAGAGTAAGTACACTTAGGCCTCTTTCACACGGACTGTCCGTTTAGGTCCGCCTGTCAGTTTTTTTAGGTGGACCTGAACGGACACTCCATGGAGGTCTATGGAGCGTCGGATGTCAGTGGTGACATGTCCGCTGACATCCGACCCGCTCCGATCCGAAAAAGTGTAACGGAGGAAAAACCTACTTTTCCATCCATTATCAGATCGGGTGACGACGGACTATAGGGTCCTTCATCATCCGATTCCCCATAGGGTAGAGCGGCGCTCTTGACAGGTCCGGACCTGTCATTTTCCTGCTCAGCGGAGATCGGCGGAGTGATCCCCGCTGAGCAAGCGGATGTTCACAGGGCGGATCATCACTGATCCGCCCCATGTGAAAGAGCCCTAACACTATTAATTAAAAATACCTTCCTGTTTTAACCACTTGCCCTCTGGAAGATTTATCCCCTTTCATGACCAGGCCATTTTTTGCAAAACGGCACTGCGTTGCTTTAACTGACAATTGCACGGTCATGCAACGCTGTACCCAAATACAATTTCTGTCTTTTTTTTTTCCCCCACGAATAGACCTTTCTTTGATGGTATTTGATCACCTCTGCGTTTTTTTATTTTTTGTGCTATAAACAAAAAAAGACCGACAATTTTGAAAAACAAAACAATATTTTTTACTTTCTGCTATAAAACATCCAATAAAAAAATCAAATTTCTTCATTAATTTAGGCCAATATGTATTCTGCTACATGTTTTTGGTAGAAAAATCCCGATAAGCGTAAATTGACTGGTTTGCGCAAAAGTTATAGCGTCTACAAACTATGGGAAGTTTTTATTTATTTTTTTTTTACTAGTAATGGTGGCAATCAGCAGACACTGACACTTTTGAAACTGTGGACCAGTGACACTAATACAGTGATCAAGGCTAAAAATATGCACTGTCACTGTACTAATGACACTGGCTCCTAGCTGGTGCTTTCTTACTGTGGGGGAGGTGCTTGTACTAGGAGAAGGCATGGATCCATGTTCCAGCTTAGCAGGAACACAGGATCCATGCCTTCTATACTAATGGAACAGCGATCTGCCATGTTTACATAGGCAGACTGCCGTTCTCCCTCTGTACCGAAGGATTGACATGTGCCAGCGGACATCGAGTCCACGGTACCCCCCCGATCAGCTTCCACTGTGTATAATCACAGCAGAAGCACTCCATATCCGGAAGTGTTGGATCATGTATGTGATCCAGCGCAGCAGAGCTGCCTTGCCGTCATATTTTGATCAAGGCTAAAAATATGCACTGTCACTGTACTAATGACACTGGCTCCTAGCTGGTGCTTTCTTACTGTGGGGGAGGTGCTTGTACTAGGAGAAGGCATGGATCCATGTTCCAGCTTAGCAGGAACACAGGATCCATGCCTTCTATACTAATGGAACAGCGATCTGCCATGTTTACATAGGCAGACTGCCGTTCTCCCTCTGTACCGAAGGATTGACATGTGCCAGCGGACATCGAGTCCACGGTACCCCCCCGATCAGCTTCCACTGTGTATAATCACAGCAGAAGCACTCCATATCCGGAAGTGTTGGATCATGTATGTGATCCAGCGCAGCAGAGCTGCCTTGCCGTCATATATCTAAGTTATACAGTTGGCAAGAGGTTAATTTGCAGTCAGCAATTTGTTTCTCTAACAAAAGTTAAATTATGGCTTCCTTCTAATTTTTTCTCACTGGGGACCAGGGTATAGGGGCTTCACCTTCTTACCCTAAGGCCGGCCATACACAGTTCGAATTCTGCTGAACTGGCCGAGATTCAAACCGTTAATGAACAGGCTGAATGTACCAAGTTGATTGCTCAACTTGGGTACAACCAGCCTGCCGGATTATTGCTAGTGGCTGCTATAGCTGCTAGCAATAAGCACTGTCTTCTGCAGGCGGGGATGCCCGCCCCCACTGGGAGAAGACAGTTGTTAGGACTACCCCGAACTTCTAACTCGGGAGCATTGCCACATTCTTGTCCAAGCAAAGAATTCTCTCAAAGTGACTTTAAAAAAGGCTGGGAGCCACAGCCCGTGAGTTTCTCTCAACAATCTGACTCAGAGTCTTCTGTCTGGTCGGATTTAGAGGATGAGGACATAATCAGGGCAGATTCCTCCGCTGCCTCAAATGATTCATCTGTGGAAGAAGGTCTTTCTGCTTTGTCATCACTATAACTAAAAGATACCATTTTGGTGCTTTTTCAGCACGTCCATAAATGTCTTAATGGATAAGTTTGCCTTTAGGAACATGTTACATCCCCCCCCCCCCATTTTTAGGGTTGAACATGTAACATGCTCCCTGCCGTGAACATAAAAAAAAATACGATCGAGGGTCGTAGCTTGGCGACCTGGGGTCCCAGAGACCCCACATTTGGGGGGTAGGTAGCCAAAGTCCTACCCCACCACTGGTCAAATTTGGGGCTCCTAGCACCTATGGTTCCATAGAGCAAAAAACAAAGAATGTCCAGCGCTCTGGATGTCACAAAGTCCGACTGCAACAGCCCAAAGTAAAAAACTGAATGGTTTAATAAAAACAGATAATGAAAACAGATTGTAAAAATAGTCCCATAGTAACACAGCACTACATTGCACTTAAATTAGGAGCATAGTAAAAGACAGATAGTCCATTGAGCAACAGGAACCAAAAGGGGAGATCCATCCAACTGCATAGCCCCAAACTGAGATCGATGGAAAAGGGAGATGGAAAGGAAAACGGGAGGCCAGGTCGGGAAACACTAGGGACTCACAGACTCCCCACTGGATGTGGGGTCTGGTCCCTTAGGAGATGACTCACCGGCTCCGGATAGCTGTGTGGTTGATGTGGCGTGAAGGGAAACCAATGCTCCACCGTGAGGAGAGAAGCCTCTCTGAGGCTCCGTGACGATGGATGATGACGTCAGCCCAGCTTCTATGGGACTATGACAAAGCGCAGATGCATGAAATGCATCGTCAAGGCAACCTTATGAGAGTGGTCCTGTCCAGAACCATGCCACGGTGACAGTCCATCCACTCTTGGGAGCTTCACATTGCCCAACAGCGGTGACTCATCAACATTGCTGGCTCCATTATTTCCCTTCTAGTTTTCCTATCTACCTTTCACCACTGGATCCCCTGAGTGACACCACCTAATACTGAGGCATTTCATCCCTGGGGTGTCACAGACCGGTGAGTCAGCGGCTCAGCGTCTACCAGCTGACACTCCGGCGGCTTTCCTGTGAGAAGCCGCGATGTCCCCTCCCAGCTTTGCTGACGTCATCACCCATCGTCACGGAGCCTCAGAGAGGCTTCTCTCCTCATGGCAGAGCATTAGTTTCCCTTCATGCCACATCAACCACACAGCTATCCGGAGCCGGTGAGTCATCTCCTCAGGGACCAGACCCCACATCCAGCGGGGAGTCTGTGAGTCCCTATTGTTTCCCGACCTGGGCTCCCATTTTCCTTTCCATCTCCCTTTTCCATCGATCTCAGTTTGGGGCTATGCAGTTGGATGGATCTCCCGTTTTGGTTCCTGTTGCTCAATGGACTATCTGTCTTTTACTATGCTCCTAATTTAAGTGCAATGTAGTGCTGTGTTACTATGGGACAATTTTTACAATCTGTTTTCATTATCTGTTTTTATTAAACCATTCAGTTTTTTTACTTTGGGCTGTTGCAGTTGGACTTTGTGAAATCCAGAGCGTTGGACATTCTTTGTTTTTTGCTTTTGATCTGCATCTATCAGTTACGGTTGTTCCAGCTGCACTGGTTTCCCTTCCCCCCTGATTTTCTGAGATGCTATTTGTACATTAAATGTTGTACACCACATGTTGTGCGGATTGTATAATATATGTTACACACCACGTCTTGATTAAGCTCCTTAGGTTTCCATTCAGTGGCGCTGGGTTATTGTTGTTTTTTTATGGTTCCACAGATATGGGGCTCTTTCCGCAGCCTGTCAGAAGCTACATACAGCGCGGCCAGTTTAAATACAAAGCTGGCACACACTGTTTGCAGCAGACTGAGAGGATGAGCTCATGGTGCCTCTGACTTCTTGTCCGAGAGACTGAGCTCAATCAACAGTTTGGAGCCTTGAACCAATGGTAAAGCACCATTGGTCCAAGCTGTCCAATAAAAATGCTGCAGTGGCCAGTGGAGGCTCTCCTCTCACTGCAGTGTCATAGAAGGGGATATAGAAAAAGTGGGAAAGACCCAAAGAAATTCTTCAAGGAGGACAGGCTGCTGAAATGCTACTTATCATTTATTGATTATCCAAAATACATTTATCAAATACATAAATAGTGAAAAAACTACACCCATCTCCAACACATAGTTAAAAAGAGACTTGACCTCTAGATGAGACACAGGTGGCCACCGTACCTAGATCACACCTTTCAAATCCCACACACACACACGCAGACTTTGGACCAATCCTAGGATCAGATTTGGAGATGAAGTCCTTCAAACATTATTGAATAAATATAAATAGAAACAGTTACTTTTCATAAAGAGATGTGTTGAGATGTTCATTAAGGACATTCAAGAATTAACCGAATGCTTGTGAAGTGTGGAAAATTCCTTGATTATTTGCCGCTATAGATACTGTGATTCAAAATCCGTTTCGTAACAATCATACAAGCACTATGAGTATGGATCAGAGACTAGGGGCAGGTATACTTCGAGGAGACTTGGCACAGATACGGGACGGAGAATCCTGGTAATACTTCCTTACAATTAATAGGAATAAGATACAGCTCACCGTTTTTTCTTGTGTGCGGTTAGTCACAGTCTCAGACATCTAGTCTTAGTGTCTGTAGTCCATCATCACAGCAGCTGCAAGGGAAGCCAGGTACAAGATAAGGAGTGAAAGTGGTTCCATCCTGGGATGGTAAGAGCTGTTTGTAATCCAGAGGTAAGGGGCTTCAGGAGTTGCAGAGGCTCGCCAAAGGTGATGGACCGAAGCAGTACCGCCGATGATTGTAACGCCAACTTCCAGCTTCCAGTGAATGGTGGCGGCTCAAGGAAGGTTGAGGGGGGATCAAGGTGTCTTCACCACGGACACCGTGATAGCATTGTGCTTACATGTTTTGCTTGACTTCAAGCTTCTTCAGAGCATGCGCAGTTGTTTAGAGTCCTTGTTTAAATAGTCAGGTAATTAGAAGGTAATCGATTCCAATAGAGGACATCCCCTATGCGCTGCAATCCAATCTAGGTATCATTCACCAACAGTGCAGACACACAATATCATACAGGGACGATCAGCAGTTTAGTATATACATATCTTGGTGAAGACATAGAAATCAAAGGAAAAATTCAGCTATTGAAGGGAACCTCAACCTCAGGCTGACGGTGGAATTGGATCCCTATAAACGGGTGAGGCTGATTTTGGCCTAAGTTTTCACCCTATTGGACCCGAGCTAACTTTGGATGAGCCCCATGTCCCTTTTCTCTTTTTTTAGTGTCATAAAAGAGGGCATGTGTCTAAAAGACACATGCTCCCTTCCAGCCCAGCCCTCTTAACTACAAGGAAATAAACATGGGTTTATGGGTATAAGGTTTACCCATAATCCCATGTGTTTCTCACACAGTTGAGAGGGAAAATCTGCTGCTTCTGAAAATGTACTTTTTTTTAATCAAGCTAAATAATATATTATGATACTGTATGTTCTAACATAATTTATTATTTATCCATTTACTGTGAAATTACTGGTTTGAAATTAGAACTTCAAACTTCAGTAATTTTTATGTTAAGCCACCTGCTTGAGTACAGTTTTTGAAAATATAGTAAATTACCTTAAAAACACTATATAATAATTATTTGTGTATTGGCCACCCAGGCCAATTTTGACACTTTTCTCCTACATGTAAAAATCATATTTTTTTGGCTAAAAAAAAATACTCAGAACCCCCAAACATTATATATATTTTTTTAGCAGACACCCTAGAGAATAAAATGTTGATCATTGCAACTTTTTATGTCACACGGTATTTGCGCAGCAATTTTTCAAGTGTGGTTATTTTAGGGGGGGGGGGATAAAAACTTTTATGAATAAAAAAACCCACTAAAGTTAGCCCAATATAATGTGAAAGAAGATGTTACGCTGATTAAATAGATACCTAACGTCACGCTTTATAATTGCGCACACTTGTGGAATGGCGCTAAACTTCACTACTTAAAAATCTCCATAGGTAACGCTTTATAAATGTTTACAGGTTACATGTTTAGAGAAATCTAGAGGTAGAATTATTGCTCTCGCGTGATACCTTATATGTGTGGTTTGAACGCCGTTTACATATGCTAAAACAAGTCCTTATGCTACAACCGCCTACATACGTAACTTGTGAATATGTAACCTGTGTGTATCTGGTTCTGGTACTAGCCAGTGCCTCACCAGCCTGTGACCTCACCTCACAACCCTGCCGCCCACACGATAAAAGAAAAACGCCGCTCACAAAGCTTCCACACTCCATGAAAAAGGCATCTTTATTAGCAAAAATTGGTAAAAATCCAAAAACAGTCACATCAAAGAGTGGATAAAACCGGGATTAAGGCTAACGTGTTTCACATCAAATGATGCTTACTCATAGCTAATTTGACAAAGACCAAGCATGTACATATAAAGGGTAATTGAAAAAGAAATGCACCAATCAAAATTCAACAATTTGATGGTCACACCTTCTGCAGGATTGGTTCTTGAAAATCCCAGAAAATAAGGTGCACCTGTGAAGTAAGAATATATACATACACATAGACAAAGACCGATACAAACAAGTGCTGAAAAAAGCGTCTATGGTGATGTTAGCGTTAAACGAATAATAGTTGATAACTTGAATAAGAATCATAACTCTCTATTACAGTGCACACATATAAGTGAGAGACAATAATCCAAAAATTGGATATGAATTTCTAAGACATACAGGTATACAAATACAAAGAGAATGAGGCATACAAATTATATAAGTGTATGTGTGAAAGAATATTAAAAAAATGAAGAATAAAAAGACGTGTTCATAAAGAACATATGTGGATGTAAAAATAAACAAAATTTAATGTCCATCTAACTCTGAACACATCTGCATAAAAAGAGAGAAGAGAATAACTTCTCTCTCTCAATTATGCTGAAAAATGTTATTTATGAAATATTTAATGTGACCTTAAAAAAGTATGTTTGAGAAAAACATTATTGTAATAACAAACATGTACTATTGCTCACAAATACCAAAAAGGACCCTATCTTATCAATAGTATATTATATCATACCGAAAGATTGATTTTTATAAATTCGTTAAGTCCGTTCAAAATCTAGATGATAACTTGTCGAATGGTTGGCAATAAAAACATGCATGTATAAAAAGACCGCCAGGACCCAAGCTTCTATGTCAGAACATATTCAAAAAACAACTGAAAGGACAGGGCCAAAAGGGAGACAACATAAGGGGAGTATATGCCTGGAAAGAGGGAGAGGAGACACAGGCACCATTCTACAAAAGAACGCTAAAATTATAAGTAAGTGTGTTGTAGAGCCCAGAGTCTCACTCCTACTGCTGCAGACAAAATTCAACTCATGCTTGGGAACAAAGAGCATCACAAGATAGTATTAAACCCACGAGCACAATGGACAATAAAGAGCGGGTGTATGGCAAGACTCAAAGTTTCACCCCATCTGCTTTAATATAACCGCTAAATAGTAAATAATAAAATATATATATAAACTGTGGGAAAATTAAAGGATTGTGAGCAGGTGTATGGCAGGATACAAAGTCTCACCCCACCCGCTGCAAGCAAAAGCATGTTTTCATATAGAAAACCTATAGCAAGCTCATGGATTTATCCCAAAAATAATAAAATATATATAAGCTTCAGAAAAATTCAAATTTTGTGAGCAGATGTATGGTAGGATACAAGGTCTCATCCCACCCGCTGCAAACAAAAGCATAATTCCATTTAGAAAACCCATAGCAGGCTATAGATGTATCCCAAAAATGGAATGCAATAGATTACCAACAGATAACAAAAAAAAAACAAAAAAAATATATGAAGAAAAATATTATCAAAGTGTCATATAAAACAGGTAACAAAATGCTGAGCATTGTCTATTGGTAAAAATTAAATATATCCCATTCATAGTTGAGTCCCAAGGGACGTCTGGTGTTCAAAAAAGAAAATCCACCGGACTTCACGTTTGCAAAGAATATTAAATGTATCGCCGCCTCTTAATCGCTTAATTTTATCGATGCCTTGAATGACTAAGCTGGATGTATCTTTCTGATGGATTTGATTCCAACGTCATGCGACATTTGTGGCATGATCTTTCTCGATATCATGGAGGTGATCATACAAATAATCCTTTAACGTACGTGTCGTCCTACCAACATATTGGATACAGCATGTTTTTGTTTAATAATTGTTTATTAAAGATTAATATAAAGAAGAGAGTAAACATATAACATATGGAAAGCAATCTTTTGAACAGAAAACAAGGGATTCAAAGTGCACATATTCCAAGCATATATCAGTATTCAATAAATTGCCCTTGTAGATGCAAAAAGGAATTGAACAAACAGATATAACCAAGAACTAAGCAAAAGCTTACTTCTATATAAACAAATAGAAAGAAAAGAAATTCAATCCAGACATTAATATTGCAACAAGATAGAGCGGGTGATTAGAAAATGCTTTCAAAAGAAGAGATAAGAAGAAGATGGGTGGAGAAAAGGAAAGAGAGTAAAAAGGTAGGGATAGGAGAAAGGATAGGAAAAGAAACACAAAAAGGAAAAGGGGGGAGGGAGGGGGGGGGGAGGTTGGCATGGGTGTCGTTGTGTGTTAGAGTAGCAATATCAATTGCTATATAGTTATTCAGGAGGAAGAATAATCCACATTCAGAGGGAGATAAATCCTTCGAATTAAGTTAGTTAGTAAGAGACTATATCCAGTGGCTGAGGAGATATTCGCAGACTTATAGGGCGTACACACGGTCGGACTTTGTTCGGACATTCCGACAACAAAATCCTAGGATTTTTTCCGACGGATGTTGGCTCAAACTTGTCTTGCATACACACGGTCACACAAAGTTGTCGGAAAATCCAATCGTTCTAAACGCGGTGACGTAAAACACGTACGTCGGGACTATAAACGGGGCAGTGGCCAATAGCTTTCATCTCTTTATTTATTCTGAGCATGCGTGGCACTTTGTCCGTCGGATTTGTGTACACACAATCGAAATTTCCGACAACGGATTTTGTTGTCGGAAAATTTTATCTCCTGCTCTCCAACTTTGTGTGTCGGAAAATCCGATGGAAAATGTCCGATGGCGCCCACACACGGTCGGAATTTCCGACAACATGCTCCGATCGGACATTGTCCATCGGAAAATCCGACCGTGTGTACGGGGCATTAGTCTGGTTGTGTTAAAATATCTTTATAGAAGGGTGAAGATATGAATTTTATCCATGGTGCCCATGTTAAAGAGTGTCTCTGAGAAGTACCCCTGATGCTATGAGTTATGTCTTCCAAATGGTGAACCTCTGCGACCTTCTGTAACCATCTTTTTATGGACGGAATTGTGGATTGACCCCAAAAGATGGGGATTAGGGCCTTGGCTGTGTTCAGCAGATGGGGTATGAGCGAACGTTTATAGGAAACAATGGATTCTTTAGTAGCATGAAAGAGGACAGTCCAAGGATCATTTGGGAGATTAACATCTGAAATCTGAGATATAAGGTTGAGAACCTCGGTCCAAAAGGGGCGAATGAATGGGCAGCACCACCAGATATGAGCATGAGTAGCCTTGTTCCCACAGCTCCTCCAACACAATGGGGAACTGTCGGGAACATTTGGTGCAGTTTGGCTGGGGTATAGTGCCATCTGGTAAGTAATTTGTAATTGACTTCTGCTATTTTTGAAGCGGGTGAGGAGACATGGGCGAGTTTCAAGACTTTGTCTTTCTGTGTGTTTGTAATGGGGGAGTCCAAATCTATTTCCCATTTAGCCAGAAAGTGTGGATATGGAGAATTAGGAAAGTCAGTAAGAGCTTTGTAGAATAGTGAAATAGCGTGTAATGGGGGATCTTTTGGGTAGAATATTTCTTCTATGCTATTAAGATCTTGTAAGCCTCTTAACGGGTGGGGGAAGGATCTTAGAAAGCGTTGTAGTTGGTGAAATCTCCATTTATCTAAAAATGTAATCGGTTTAGAGCAGAGGATTTCAGGAAGAGGTTTAATTACATTAGCGTGGAGGATATGATGTAACAAAAAAGGTTCTTCTGAGGTCCAGGATTTAAAACCTGGGTCCAGTAGGCCTGGTAAGAAATAGTGGTGATTTAAGAGGGGCATTAGTGGGGAGTCATATCTCCAGGAAAGCTTCCTATGTAGGGCGTCCCAGATGTCTAGTGAGAATGTGGTGAGTGCTGATGTAGTGTGGGAAATGTTCCTATACGCTCGAGGTATCCAGGGGACAACAGAAAGATCTGCGCCACTCAGAGAATATTCTATTTGCACCCATAGTTTCGAATTAAGAGCATATTTCCAGTCAGTAAGTCTAGAGAGTATAACAGCGTGATAATATGTCTTAAAATTTGGGAGTGCCAGTCCCCCAGAGCACTTAGAACGGAAAAGAACATCTCTGGATATTCTGGGGTGGCTGTTCCTCCAAACAAATCGGGAGACCATTGCTTGCAGGATAGTAAAAAACCCCACAGGCACCCCCAGTGGGATCATCTGAAAAAGAAATAGTATGCGAGGGAGTATGTTCATTTTGATGATATTTATTTTCCCCAGCCAGGAGTGTGACAGACCGGCCCATTTTCGTAAATCCTCCTTAATACTATTTAATAGTGGGATATAATTATACTTAAAAAGAGAATGCAGTTTAGGTGTGAGGAATATACCTAGGTATTTCATGTGGGTCTGTTCCCATTTGAAGGGAAAGAAGGGTTTTAGAGAGGCCACCTCTGCTCTGGGAAGATTTATGTTCAAAATTTCGGACTTGGATAGATTTATTTTGAAATTAGATATCGTTTGGAAGGTGGAAAAAGCTGACATTAAGTTGGGAAGAGAAATACGTGGCTGTTGGATAAAAAAGGGTATATCATCGGCATAGGCAGCGTACTTGTGAATTCTATCACCTATTTGTATGCCACGTATATCGATGTTATGTCTAATCGTGGCTAGGAAGGGTTCCAGAGTAATGGCAAAGAGAAGGGGGGATAGGGGACAGCCCTGTCTAGTGCCATTGTGTAGGGTGAAGGGGTCACTCAGTAAGCCGTTTATACGAATCTGTGCAGAGGGAGCGGAGTAGAGAGAAGAAATACAGTGATACATCTTTGGGCCTAAACCAAAGTGACGTAAAGTCATCTTAAGATAGTCCCAGTCCACCCTATCAAACGCTTTTTCAGCGTCAGTAGAAAGGAGTAGGGTGGGCTGGGAACACCTCTGAACATATTGAATTAAAGAAATTGTACGTAAGGAGTTATCTTTAGCCTCTCTGTGTGGCATGAAACCTGTTTGATCTGCAGAGATCCAGCTAGGCAATAGAGGGAGTATACGGTTAGCCATCACCTTGGCAAATAATTTAACGTCAACGTTTATCAATTAAATTGGCCTGTAACTGCTACAAAGGGCAGGGTCTTTACCGGGTTTAGGGATTACAGTAATGTGGGCTGAGAGGGATTCCGGGCGTAGGCCTGAGGATTGGGAGATTGAGTTAGCATAGGCTGTAAGGCGAGGGAGTAGGATCTCTTGGAATGTTTTATAGTATAGGATAGTGTATCCATCAGGCCCAGGAGCTTTACCTGAAGGGGAGGATTTCAGAGCTGTCTGAAATTCTTCAACTGAAAAATCAGTTTCCATTTCCGCAAGGGCTGACCTAGATAGTTTAGGGAGATTTGCCGCCTTCAAATAAGAAAGCATATGCTTACGCCTCTCTGATGGGGAAAGGGGGGATAGGCCATTTGTGACATTATAAAGATCTGCATAAAATTCTTTAAAAGCTTTGGCAATGTGTGGGGTTGCATGGACAAGCTCCCCTGTTGGGAGTTTAGTTTTAGGGATAAATTACTTTGTTTAGCCCGTAAGAATCTAGCAAGTAGTTTACTTGGTTTATTGCCCCATTCATAAAATTTCTGCGATATGCATTGAAATTTCCGTTTAGTGTCTAGGTCTAGGAGATTTTTTAGTTCTTCACGTTTAAGTGTGAGGGCATTGAGGTGAGAGCTATGAAGGGAAAGCTTATGCTGTTTGTCAAGGTCTGTTATTTGCTGTAATAACTGTGCAATTTGATGACCATGTTCCCTTTTTTTCCTCGCACCTAGCTCAATTAAACGGCCTCTCATAGTGGCCTTATGAGCCTCCCACACCAGCGATGGAGATGCCACGGAGGGAATGTTCTCTTTAAAGTATTGCGTCAAGTGGGAGGCTAACATGGAGACTTCAGTCGGGTTAGAGAGAAGAGAGTCATTGAGCTTCCAGCTATTGGTGTTACGGATTAAGGTGGGCATGGTCATGCGCATTGTCACAGGTGCGTGATCAGATATAGTTGCAATACCTATATGAGTAGATTTGAGGAGAGGAAGATGGAAGTGATCTAGAAAAATATTATCTATTCTAGAATAGGACTGGTGTGTCGTGGAGAAGTATGAGAAGTCTTTATCCTTAGGGTGGAGAAGACGCCAGACATCTATTAATTGATATTCAAGGAGTCTTTTCTTAACAAAAGCTAAGCGTTTAAATGATATGTTCGAACGGCCCTGGGATGTATCCGTTGTTGGGTCAAGAGGCATGTTTATGTCACCTGCAAGGATAATAATACCTTTAGCAAATTGTGATAATTTAGTGAGGGTTTGTGAAAAAAAAGTTGGTTGATTATGATTTGGACAATAAATGTTTGCAAACGTACACTGGGTGTTGCCTAAGAAGCCCTTAAGAAAGAGATAATGACCACAGTCATCAGCAAGCATATCAGATAAGTGGAAAGGTACTCTACCACTGAACCCAATGGCAACTCCCTTGGCCTTGTTGGTATCCGAAAGACTATAGTACCACTGTGGAAAGTGGGGTGAGGTCAATCTAACCGGTGTAGTGTGAGTTAGGTGCGTTTCCTGAAGAAAAGCAATAGAGCAGGCGGTTTGCCTTAGCTCACGTATTACTTGGTGCCGTTTAGCGGCGACATTAAGACCCCGGACATTATAAGATGTGATTGTCAAAGTAGCCATTGAAACAGTGGATTGGAAATCTTTCGCTTATATTTCCACCCATGCCAACAGGGAGGGGAGAGATAGAGTGGGGGGAGAGAAGAGATAGTTTGGAGAAGTATAAGAAGAGGAGTTAAGCACATAAAGAAGGCATGAGCATGCAATAGCACAATCGTAGGAAGTACGGGTGAGACACGCAGAAATCTGCAGTGGTCCCTGTGGGGAGAGGGAGAGCAGGCGGCCATCCAATACTCCAATAAGAGTCTGGATTAGAAACCCTGTGGGCAGCCCGATCTCGCCAACCCCAAAAGGGAGGGGGGGGTGGGGGACGCACCGAGGAAGAGGCGCTGGGGAGCAAGGCGCCCCGCCAGCTCTCGGCCTGTAAGAAAAGTACATTATAATTATGCAAAGTGAGCTCCAGCGATAAGCTAGATAAGGAGGAAGGGAAATTATAAGAACCAAGACAATAACAATAACAACTTGAACATTACAAAACCTGTAAGAGAATGTGCAGCTGAACCCATTGGGCCCAGTGAGACTGAACTTACGAAATGAGATACCCTATAGACAGAAAACATTTGTGTCAGGTCTGAGTCCTCTAAGCCAATGAAGCTGAAAAAAAAAAGAGTTCCAGGTGTTTAACCAAGACCATTAGGGCATTGAAAAAATGGGGTATCATCATTTAGGGAGAAGGAATGAGTAGAAAAAGACATCACTCAGCCATGTTTTTGTGCGGATCCAGGGATTGACGTGCGCTGTCTCTTTGATGGTGTTTTCTGCCAATGGGGATCCAGGGGGTTAGAGAATTTTGGGATGGGGTCCTGCCAACCTGGAAGCTCTACAGGCGGAAGATGTAGATCCTGTATAAAGGTAGGAAGTTCCTCAGGGAAACGAAGGGTATGGGAATGGCCATTTTTGGTGGCAATCAGGCAGGCTGGAAAACCCCATCTATATGTAATCCCGTCTGTGCGCAAATGTTCAAGGAGTGGTTTCAGCGCTCTACGGCGATCGAGGGTTTCCTTGGACAGATCAGGGAATATGATAACTGCTCCGTCAAAGTCAATGTTAGGAGTGTTCCGCATTTTTGTCATAATGGCGTTTTTGTCTTCAAAGTAGTGTAGACGGCATATGACGTCCCTGGGCTGTTCTGAATTCACGTTTCGAGGGCGCAAAGCGCGGTGTACACGATCAAATCGTATTGGGTCAGTGACCGGGTTTCCCAGTATTGTATTGAAAATGCCTCGGATTGATGGCTCAAGATCATTGTCTCTGGTTGCTTCTGGTAACCCTCTGATTCGTAAGTTATTTCTACGGTTACGGTTCTCGAGATCTTCGAGTTTGTATAGAGAGGCACGATGAGCAAAAGCCAGCTGAGTGACAGTCTCCTGCAATTCTTTTATAGCTGCTGCTTGGGAGTCCTGACGCTGTTCCGTTTCCTCAACTCTGACCAGGAGGTGAGACATGTCAGTTCTCACCGCTGTAATTTCTTTCTTAATGGATTTCTCCAAACTGTGAAACATTCCAGCGAGTTCTTTTTTAAGAACACTCATCAGAGTCGTCATTTCAGAGCCAGCGGGGGATCCAGGATCATCCATAAGATCTGAACAATAAGAGGAGGCAGGAGAGCTTTCCCTCACAGAGGCAGCATGGGAGGAAGGGGAGACACTTGGTCTTGAGGTTCTGGCTTGATCTTTGCGTTCCCCAGCTAAATATTGCTGGATGGAGCCGGAGGTAACCGTGTGAGATTTCAGCCCTTTTCCGGAGCTTTTACCTAATGTGGAACGGGTTTTAGGTGTCTTGGCGGGCATAGCTGGAGCTGTAAGGCCGATAACTGGATAGGGCTCACTTCATTAACATCTGATTACATAGATATTACAGTCATATTGCAAGAATCAAATATAGTAGTAAGTTGCAAAAAAGAACCTGTAAGCTACTATGGGAGATGGGTAATAATCCTCCTGTGTGTTAATTCTGGAGAGGAAATAACTTTGCGGATGGTTAAGGTGGAATGGAGCTGGAGTAGGTGTAGCTGGTGTAGCAAGATGGCCGACCACTTCCAGGCCTAGGCCGAAGCCGCGGACTTTCCTAATGGGGACAGCCTGCAGTGTAAACTCCACTCCTCCCGGATTAGCAAACGAGTAATCGGGCTTAGGCCTCGGTATCCCGGTAATGTGACCGGTGGAGTCCCTTCTCTGGGCACACACAGGGGGGGAGAGTTTTTACTCACAGTGTCCAGGAGGCAGAGAGGAACGGGCCGGCAGGCCACAAGATGGTGTCAGGCCGCGGGGATCCGGAGCAGAGAGACGGGATCCGCAGGCGACTATCCTCCCACGCTCACCCGGCCCTCGGTTTCCAGCTGCACGGGTGCCAGGTGAGCAGGGCAGAGCGTCCGTTTGTCGCTCGGGTTACCAGGCACAGAAACGGATGGCTCCGAGCCGTCTGTAGGCCCCAAGATGGCAGCCGGTGTCCGTGGAGACGGATGAGCCTCAGGCTCGGATGCAGAGTAGGCAGCAGCCAAATCCAGCAAAGACCTCTCCAGGAATATAGCAGGGGGATCTAGAAAGCAGGGAAGGTGTGCTGGGGTCCTGTAGAGGAGGAATAGGACAGGGATGGCAACGGATTGATCGTGCCGGTGTGGAGCTCAGCATCCACACGTGCTCCCTCACACACGTCCGGCCACGCCCCCGGATACAGCATGTTGTGCATGTGATGGCATATATAACATAGCGTGTATTGCAATTTGTAAAGGAATGTATCTTATAAGTTTTGCCTGTAGACTCGGACCTGATAGTGTCTCCCTTTTGGATGAAGGGACAGTAAGCACAGCCCTGACCACCACATTTAAAGGTTCCCTGAAAGGACAGCCAATTTTTGGAGGCATTAGTACTAGAAAGGAGACTGGGTGATCAAATGCTACCCAAAGAGGGAGCTCTTCTAGACACCGTACGAATGCCTTTAGTTAAAATTTGGGAATACTCAGGGTCGTGGCATAGTGTCATGAGAAGGTCTACCCATTGGTGGCGCTATCGGTCTCTTGGATCGCAGTACCAGTGTCCATCAGCAGGTGTCTTCCAACACCTAGGACCTGCAGTAAGAGGTCTTTCCTGCTGGTGGCACTGTTGCATCCTCGGGCCGTAGTACCGGCGTCAACCAGCGGGTGCACTCTGGCAGTGTGGAGCAAACAGCTCACACTGCGCTCAGCTGTGACATGAGGTCAATTACCACAGCCTTACAAATACCCGGCAAGCCCTCATAGGCTTGCCTTGGTATCTCTCTCTCTCTCCCTGCGTTCTGACCTTGCTGCCTGTTTGACCTTGAGCCTGCTATCTGCCTTGTCCTGATCCGATCCAATCCCTATCCTGAGGCCTTCCTAGTCCTGTCCCTTCTGTTCCTGGCTCCCTTGGATCCCTGCCCTGTACCCCATCTGCTGACTTCCCTGTGTATGACCTTGGCTTGGCTTGGTTACGATTACGGTATCTCCATTTACTTATATATATATATTGTTGTTTGTAGTGGGTTGTTGTGTGGGTTTTGCACTGTTTTCCTTTTACTTATCACTTGTTAATAAACACCATTTCACTTACATGTGTTTCTGGTCTCCTCTGTGCAGTCCACACAGTCTGGTCAATTAGATACTCTGACAGTATACCAAGGCCATCCCTGACCAGACGTGGCTGCACTGAGAAACCGTCCTGTTACGGTGGGCGCGCAAAATGGACTTTGATGAAATTGTCTATTATTCTCTGCTGGCGGCAGAGGATAATGAATATTGTTGTCAGACTCTTAAAGATTGGACCCGAGACCAACTGCTGGAAACGATACAAACCGCCCATTTACTTGTAGATCGAGGTCATATGTTATTTGAGGATGTTCAGCCTTTGATCCAATTATGTACAAAGTCAGCTTTGTCATGCATTCCTGAAGGTAGTGACGATTTCTCCCCTCCTTTCAGTTGTGACCAGGTTGAATCCCTGATATGGTTGTTAGAGGATGATCCGGCTTCCTTTGATGAACATTATTCCGCTTGTTCCCAGCAGGTGTTATCTGATTGCATTTATTCAGTACAATCTTTGGTTAGTCAGGCTGTGTGTAAATCAGCGTTTGTTCAACCTTTGCTGCAGGCATGGTCAGATCTCCTGTCTTTAGCTAAACCACAATATTCCAGCCCTGCCATTAATCATCTACCTTCCAAAGAATCTATCTCCCCGTCACTCACGGCAACCTCAGCTACTACCCAGTTTAACCAGCTCCCTACCCAATACTACCACCCAGTCTCCAAGTGTCGCACCTATCCTGCCTTCAATTCACCTGTCTCTTCTCCTTCAACTGTAACAGTCCCACAAAACCCCTCTCTAGCTACAGTTCCTTGGTCTTCCTTCTGCCCAGCTACTTTCTTTTCTTACAGCCCTGCACCTACATACAAGACTGCACGGGCTAAACCAAAAAAGAAACAAAAATTCTTCCCGACCCACACCATCTTGCCAGTAACCCAACCCGCTCCAGCTTTGCAGTCTGATGTTCCAGCTTTGCAGTCTGATGTTCCAGCTTTGCAGTCTGATGTTCCAGCTTTGCAGTCTGATGTTCCAGCTTTGCAGTCTGATGTTCCAGCTTTGCAGTCTGACGTTCCAGCTTTGCAGTCTGACGTTCCAGCCTTCCAGTCTGACGTTCCAGCCTTCCAGTCTGACGTTCCAGCCTTCCAGTCTGACGTTCCAGCCTTCCAGTCTGACGTTCCAGCTTTGCAGTCTGACGTTCCAGCTTTGCAGTCTGACGTTCCAGCTTTGCAGTCTGACGTTCCAGCTTTGCAGTCTGACGTTCCAGCTTTGCAGTCTGAAGTTCAAGCTTTGCAGTCTGAAGTTCCAGCCTTCCAGTCTGATGTTCCAGCCTTCCAGTCTGATGTTCCAGCCTTCCAGCCTGATGTTCCAGCCTTGCAGCCTGATGTTCCAGCTTTGCAGCCTGATGTTCCAGCTTTGCAGCCTGATGTTCCAGCTTTGCAGTCTGATGTTCCAGCTTTGCAGTCTGATGTTCCAGCTTTGCAGTCTGATGTTCCAGCTTTGCAGTCTGATGTTCCAGCTTTGCAGTCTGATGTTCCAGCTTTGCAGTCTGATGTTCCAGCTTTGCAGTCTGATGTTCCAGCCTTCCAGTCTGATGTTCCAGCCTTCCAGTCTGATGTTCCAGCCTTCCAGTCTGATGTTCCAGCTTTACAGTCTGATGTGCCTGCCTCCCAGTCTGTCGTCCCGATGCCGGCCTTCCAGCTCGATGTCTTGATGCCTACCTACCAGTCTGATGTGCCAGCTTCCCAGACTGATGTGCCAGCTTCCCAGATTGATGTGCCAGCTTCCCAGTCTGATGTGCCAGCTTCCCAGTCTGATGTGCCAGCTTCCCAGTCTGATGTGCCAGCTTCCCAGATTGATGTGCCAGCTTCCCAGATTGATGTGCCAGCTTCCCAGATTGATGTGCCAGCTTCCCAGCCTGATGCCTTGCAGCTTGTCTTCCAGCCTGATGTCTTGATGCCTACCTACCAGTCTGATGTGCCAGCCTCCCAGTCTGATGTGCCAGCCTCCCAGTCTGATGTGCCAGCTTCCCAGATTGATGTGCCAGCTTCCCAGATTGATGTGCCAGCTTCCCAGCCTGATGCCTTGCAGCTTGTCTTCCAGCCTGATGTCTTGATGCCTACCTACCAGTCTGATGTGCCAGCTTCCCAGTCTGATGTGCCAGCTTCCCAGTCTGATGTGCCAGCTTCCCAGATTGATGTGCCAGCTTCCCAGATTGATGTGCCAGCTTCCCAGATTGATGTGCCAGCTTCCCAGTTTGCGGTACCAGCTTCCCAGCCTGATGTCTTGCAGCTTGCCTTCCAGCCTGATGTCTCGAAGATTGCTTCCCAGTCTGATGTGCCAGCTTCTCAGTCTGATGTGCCAGCTTCCAAGTCGGATGTTCCAGCTTTCCAGTCTGATGTTCCAGCCCTCCAGCCTGATGTTCGGGTGTCTGCCCTCCAGCTCAAGTGTTTCCTGTCGTCTGCTGCCCAGCTCAAGTGTTTCCTGTCGTCTGCTGCCCAGCTCAAGTGTTTCCTGTCGTCTGCTGCCCAGCTCAAGTGTTTCCTGTCGTCTGCTGCCCAGCTCAAGTGTTTCCTGTCGTCTGCTGCCCAGCTCAAGTGTTTCCTGTCGTCTGCTGCCCAGCTCAAATGGTTCCTGTCGTCTGCTGCCCAGCTCAAGTGGTTCCTGTCGTCTGCTGCCCAGCTCAAGTGGTTCCTGCCGTTTGCTGCCCAGCTCAAGTGGTTCCTGCCGTTTGCTGCCCAGCTCAAGTGGTTCCTGCCGTTTGCTGCCCAGCTCAAGTGGTTCCTGCCGTTTGCTGCCCAGCTCAAGTGGTTCCTGCCGTTTGCTGCCCAGCTCAAGTGGTTCCTGCTGTCTGCTGCCCAGCTCAAGTGGTTCCTGCTGTCTGCTGCCCAGCTCAAGTGGTTCCTGCCGTCTGCTGCCCAGCTCAAGTGGTTCCTGCCGTCTGCTGCCCAGCTCAAGTGGTTCCTGTCGTCTGCTGCCCAGCTTAATGACTCTGACATGCCAGCAGTACCCACTGTCCAGGTTGATGTACCCGATGCCCGGCCTGATGTGCCCTCATCTGTTCAGTTGGAGGCCATGAACTTTGAACAGATGCCCCTTGTTGGAGCGTCCGGAGGCCGCTCCTTTAGGGGGGGGTACTGTCATGAGAAGGTCTACCCGTTGGTGGCGCTATCGGTCTCTTGGATCGCAGTACCAGTGTCCATCAGCAGGTGTCTTCCAACACCTAGGACCTGCAGTAAGAGGTCTTTCCTGCTGGTGGCACTGTTGCATCCTCGGGCCGTAGTACCGGCGTCAGCCAGCGGGTGCACTCTGGCAGTGTGGAGCAAACAGCTCACACTGCGCTCAGCTGTGACATGAGGTCAATTACCACAGCCTTACAAATACCCGGCAAGCCCTCATAGGCTTGCCTTGGTATCTCTCTCTCTCTCCCTGCGTTCTGACCTTGCTGCCTGTTTGACCTTGAGCCTGCTATCTGCCTTGTCCTGATCCGATTCAATCCCTATCCTGAGGCCTTCCTAGTCCTGTCCCTTCTGTTCCTGGCTCCCTTGGATCCCTGCCTGTACCCCATCTGCTGACTTCCCTGTGTATGACCTTGGCTTGGCTTGGTTACGATTACGGTATCTCCATTTACTTATATATATATATTGTTGTTTGTAGTGGGTTGTTGTGTGGGTTTTGCACTGTTTTCCTTTTACTTATCACTTGTTAATAAACACCATTTCACTTACATGTGTTTCTGGTCTCCTCTGTGCAGTCCACACAGTCTGGTCAATTAGATACTCTGACACATAGTACTGGGAGATACTTAGTAACAATGACACAGCCACACGGCTGTGTCATTCATTCACAGACCTCTGTGTATGAATGAACTACAAGTCCTGACCTCCTTAATGGCTGTCGGCTTGTAGTTCCCAATGAGCTACCACGGCGCTGTTAAGCACTGTGGTAGTTCATTGAGTCTTCCCGTCAGTGTGAAACTGCCTGGCCATAAGATGTACAGGGCAGACAGCCCACGCTGACAGTTTGCAGGAGACCTGCATGGCATCAGTGATCTGCTTCCAGGCTCCTGAGAATATATATATATATTTCATTCAGTAAGAGCTGTCCCCTTAAAAAGCTTGTTGCCAAAACTATGAGCATTAGTACACATGACATGACAAACACTGCTATCTTTAACTGAAATGACCACCCCATCAGCCCAGTCCTTAGCAACACAAACCCTCACATTTGTTTCAACCTGCTGGGGACAGAAAGGCTCCTCATCAATTACATCTCTTCTCCCATTTCTCAGTTTAAATTCATGTCCGAAAAAATTCCTAAATTCTTTACTAAGAAGCTTAGTGCCCTTGTGTGAGGGATGCAGACCATCTCTCTTGTACAGCTCAATGTCAGAAAATGAATAGTATCATGACTAACGAAACCAAAACCTTCAGCTTTGCACCAATCCTTTACCCAAACATTGAAATCTGCTATACAAACTACTTTCTCTTGTTGTCCATTATGCATGGGTATGACCTCTGAAAATGTAACAGTTCACCCTAACTGTTGAAGATCCTGGCCAAATTCTGAAAATCCTGTACAGAACGCACATCATTCTGGGACAAATCATTTGTGCCAAGGTGCACAATAACTTCAACACTGCACTCTTCACTAGCTTTTTTGAAATTTTTAAAATGCGCCTTTTATTTCTCTTAACTGTAGCACCAGGCAAACGCCTAACTTCCTTTGATACTTCCACATGATTTCTTAAAGAAACACCTCTTACAATTGAATCACCAACAAGAAGATGACTTCTCCTTTTAGGAGCCTTATCCACAACGTTCGCCTGGTTCGCAATCTCGAATAAAACGGTTACCTTTGGAATTGCATTTTTTTTCTCAAGCTCCTCCTTCCTGTGCAGAAAAAGGTTGCCAATCTAACAAGCAGCTATGTTTGCAACCTTTGTATCTGGTTCTAGCTCAGAAAGAATACTATAGGCGTTATGCAATGTCACACCAAAAGCTACATATTTCTGGTCCACAGGCTTCACTCTTCCAGACCCAACAGTTGTCCACACTGAAAAATATAAACCAATAATGGCACTCTGTGGGGGTAAGAACATATAACAAACAACAACTCCTTTAAAAGTGAACAATTCACCAAACTGTAAGTATTGAAATAAAGGATAAGGCTCTATTAATGTTTAGTGAAAGACTGTGGAAAAAATAAATGTATACAATAATAACATCCAACATAAATATGTGACACAGATGAAATAAATTGCACTTATAGCAAGCTAAAAGTCCATATGTGATAAATACCAACACCAGATAGAAGTGCTCTGAGATATAACTTCTAGTTCTTCCACCACAAGTGCTCAATGGAAAGGTGGCCACTCACCAGAGATGCTTGACCCCTTTTTACAGGATGTTCAAAAAGCGCTTTTGGAATACCAGATTGATTCCACTGATAGCACAATTCCACTCCACTAGCCGCTCACGATGAAACCACGATGTAAAAAATGACTCCACAGGAGACGGGTAAAAGCCACATAGCGTAGTAATTTTAATAAGTAGAATAAAAACAGCAGCAATAGCAGTTACACTCACATGTTAAAGTGCCTGGCCTGGCACTAGGTGTAATCAGCATGTGCAAGTTGGCTAATCCCTTGAGGATGGCGTGCATTGCAGATCTCGCTCCGGAGGGCAAAGCCTAGCATGGGATGTCAAGTTAGGACCCGGAAGTAGCGGACAAATGTTTTGCCGTGATTGGCGTCTTCAGGAAGTGACGTCACGCTGCTTCCAGCTTGCTTTTAAGTGAATGGGAAGGCTGTTATTGGTGAGGCTCCTCCAAAATGGAGGAGAGGACAGAATTGTGATGCAAAATCTACCTCTTGGGAGCGCCAATGTACACACACACTGCCCATACCGCACATAAAGAGCCAACCATAAAACCAATGAATTAAATGACTAATATGTGCAAAAAACGTGTTAACCAATGATTAATCACATGATTAATAGATAAAAAATATTACTGCATGGTTAACATCTAAAACTAAATGTATTCGTATTAGCACACTAAAGAATGAAGGAAATACTTAGGATAGCACCATCTAGTGGTAAATATACATATGGCCAAAAATATAAAATCCATCCATGCCTAAAATTAATTTGAAATGAGAATAGGAGTAATTAAATGTAAAAACTGAAAAATATAGAAAAACTAATAAAGTATATAATGCTGAAAAATATAAGTATGTTTGAATAGGAGCCCTGGCGATCCCAGAGGTCTATTCTTGAAGTCTATTGCAACCAATTAAAATAGATGATCTAATGTAATCACCAATCAATAATCGGCTAAAAAACATTTTAGATCAATATCTATATTTAATCCCATAGGTTGAAGTGATTGAAGTCTATATATCCACTGTGTGATGGGGATCTGGGACACATTTTTGGTCATGTCTGTGCCTCTCCAATGTTTGTGAACCCTATCAATACCCTAGAACCCCCAGAGTAGAGGGGGGTCCTTATTGTGCACCAACCTAAAACGGTTGGATACACTATGGTGTTTGAACCCTTTTTTAATATTATCTATATGTTCTCCTACTCTCTTAGCCATGGTTCTGGTGGTTCTGCCAACATATTGGAAATTGCACAGACACATAAGCAGGTAGGTAACGTATCTCGTGTCACAGGTGATGAACTGTCTAATGTCATATTCGCCACTCGTGACCACTGATGGAAAGCTAGTAGCTTTCCTGTTTTTGTCCCTGGTGGTTCTACATGCTTTATATCTCCTACATTTATAGAACCCTATGCGATCCAAGAAAGTGGGAGGTTTCTTGGGGGGCCGGATAACATTTTTAGCTAACATATTGCGTAACCCTGGGACCCTTCTATAGATAAACTTGGGTTTATTAGGAAGGATCTTTCTAAGAGTATGATCTTTTTGCAATATGGGCCAATATGTTTTAATTATTCTTTCTACCTCTTTGTATTGAAGATGAAAGCCTGAAACAAAAGAAAGGTTGAACTGATCCCCTGCTGGGTCTCTAGCTTTGGGTCTCCAAAGGGGAAGGCGATCGATTTGCCTTACTTGTTCCCTCATAGTTTCCAATTGCCTTTAGTTATACCATTTCTCTATGAATCTGCCAATAAGCATGTTGGTTTGAGCCATAAAATCCTCACCTGCACAGTTCCTTCTAATTCCTTCTATAAATGTAGGAGATGTAAAGCATGTAGAACCACCAGGGACAAAACTAGGAAAACTACTAGCCTTCCATCAGTGGTCACGGGTGGCGAATATGACATTAGACAGTTCATCACCTGTGACACAAGATATGTTACCTACCTGCTTATGTGTCCGTGCAATTTCCAATATGTTGGCAGAACTACCAGAACCATGGCTAAGAGAGTGGGAGAACATATAGATTATATAAAAAAAGGGTTCAAACACCATAGTGTATCCAACCATTTTAGGTTGGTGCATAATAAGGACCCCTCCCTACGCAGGTTCTGAGGTATTGATAGGATTCCCCAACATTGGAGAGGCATAGATGGAGACACAGTGGATATATAGACTTCAATCACTTCAGCCTATGGACTTTAAGAATAGACCTCTGGGATCACCAGGGCTCCTATTCAAACATACTTATATTTTTCAGCATTATATACTTTACTAGTTTTTCTATATTTTTCAGTTTTTACATTTAATTACTCCTTGTCAGGTCACCTGTATCCAGGTGACAGATGCACCTCGTTGGGGTCAGGAGTGCACCGCTATGATAGTGGACCCTAAGGCTGACTGCTGCAGATGGAACTCGGGGTGGTTCAGGAAGGCAGGTCCCCTGGAGCACCAACATGGATCCCACAGTGAGTTAGAGTATAGATTCCCCAGGGCGCGGAGTCCAAGAGCCAGTTGGTGTTCACCAGAGCCTCTAGTGGTGAGGATGGACTGGGCTGCAACTGGCTCCAGGTCACGGCCCCCAGGGTCTCCCAGCTCACGCTCACGGTAGGCTACAGGAGGATGAAGAGGAAACAGCAGCCCAGGACAGCAAGGAATAGTAAGGAGGTAGCCAAATGTCAGGGCGACTAGCAGACAAGGATAACAGAGAACACGCCAAAAGTCAGGGTCACAGGCAAACAGGGATAGTCGAGAACGCGCCAAAGGTCAGGGTCACAAGCAGACAGGAATAGTCGGGAACACGCCAAGATCGGTAACAGAGACAGAGACAAACTTAGAGCACACGGCAAACAGGAAGCCAAACACACAATATTGCACGGCAAGGCAGGCTTGGAGAATAGGGTGTTAAATAGTGGATCCTGTTGAGGCTAGGGTGGAGCCACACAGAGGGAAGATTACTTAAGCATGCAGGTGTGAGAGTACAAGCCTCAAGGCTGATACACAGATCAGGTAAGAGACAGACAGGTCATGAATGTATTACTGCAAGGTCATGACACTCCTATTCTCATTTCCAACTCATTTTAGTCATGGATGGATTTTATATTTTTGGCCATATGGATATTCACCACTAGAGGGTGCTATCCTAAGTATTTCCTTCATTCTTTAGTGTGCTAATATGAATACATTTAGTTTTAGGTGTTACCCATGCACTAATATTTTTTAACTATTAATCATGTGATTAATCGTTGGCTAACACGTTTTTTTGCAAATATTAGTCATTTAATTGATTGGTTTTATGGTTGGCTCTTTATGTGCGGTGTGGGCAGTGTGTGTACATCGGCGCTCCCAAGAGGTAGAATTTGCTTCACAATTCTGTCCTCTCCTCCATTTTGGAGGAGTCTCACCAATAGTAGCCTTCCCATTCACCTAAAAGCAAGCTGGAAGCAGCGTGACATCACTTCCTGAAGACGTCAATCATGACGAAGCGTATGTCGGAGCGGAAGATCCACTACTTCCAGGTCCTAACTTGACATCCCACACTAGGCTTTGCCCTCCGGAGCGAGATGTGGAACGCACGCCATCCTCAAGGGATTAGCCGACTTGCACGCGCTGATTACACCTAGTGCCAGGCCAGGCACTTTAACATGTGAGTGTAACTGCTATTGCTGCTGCTGTTTTTATTCTACTTATTAAAATTACTACACTATGAGACTTTTACCCGTGTCTCCTGTGGAGTCATTTTTTACATCCTAGTTCCATCGTGAACAGCTAGTGGAGTGGAATTGTGCTCAGAGGAATCAATCTGGTATTTCAAAAGTGCTTTTTGATCATCCTGTAAAAAGGGGTCAAACATTTTTGGTGAGTGGCCACCTTTCCATTGAGCACTCGTGGTGGAAGAACTAGAAGTTATATCTCTGTGCACTTCGATCTGGCGTTGGGATTTATCACATATGGACTTTTAGCTTGCTATAATTGCAATTTAATCTGTGTCACATATTTATGTTGCATGTTATTATTGTATACATTTATTTTTTTCCACAGCCTTTCACTGAACATCTATAGCGCCTTATCCTTTATTTCAATATTTACACAGTTGTCCACACTGCCCTTCTCCTGCGCAGTTTGTGAGGAAGTGGTGGCCTTTTGCAGGGCATCTCAAAAGAACAGTAACTGCTGTGTGAGCTAGAGTTTGGCTTCAGTTTGTTAGTGTATCTAAATCTGCTAGTACATCTAACACTCCCCTACCCCCAGGCTGACAATGCTGCTGTCTACTCTGCACCCTGTGCTCCATCTTCCAGAGGAAGAAAAAAAGAAGACTCATGCAGCCATCATATCTAATGATTGGTAAGCTGCAATAGATTACGTTTTTGGTTTTGGGTTTAATGTCACTTTAAGTGCAAATAAAGCTGCTGAATTTGTCAGAAAGCTTGTGAGCTGATAACTTCCATGCGCTGTAAGACCTTGTGCTTAGAAAATCAGAGCTTAAAATACACTATTGAGTTGAATTACTAAAGCTGGAGAGTGAAAAATCTGGTGCAGCTGGTGGTAGCCAATCAGCTTCTTCAATAAAGCTTTGACAAAAAAAAGGAAGCTGGTTGGATTCTATGCAGAGCTGCCCCAGATTTTGCGCACTCCAGTTTTAGTAAATCAACCCCTGTGTTTCCATGTCAAAGAGGAAGGCATGAGCACATTACACTTCCAGTGCATCAACAATTATTTTTCTGTACTTGCAGTTTATTTAAAGGATAAGTTCACCTGCACCCCCGATCCCCCTTTTCTGTGACAATGGGTGGTGGATCTTCTCCCCACTGATACATTTTGAAAATAGCGAGGCTGTGCACGGCTCTGCCCACGCAGCCATGTCATTAAAGCAAAAATTGTCTTATAAAATTGTGATAAAAAATAATGTTCTTTAGCAAAAAACATACATTCCACATTAATAATTATGCTACCAAAATGTGTGTGTGCTGTAATATGCCTCCTGCATTGCTCCTGTTTCTTCTTGCTGGAGGCTCCCATTTTGCTAAAGTCCAGAGCCCCTGAACAGCAGTAAATCATAAAGTGAAATTAAAGCCATTGATTTAATGGTTTCCGTGTTTTCATGTTTTTACATTCCTGGAATGCCAGGATTGCTAACTGTCACATTTGCTTGTGTCCACAGTCAAACCATCAAACAATCAAATGGCTGGAGTCATAACTGATCACATGCGCAGCACCATGGCATTTGCAGATCAAACAGAGGAAGCTTTCTTAGCTGTAAAGGATAGAAGGGTTTAATTCCGCTTTAAAGTAGAAGTCCACCCTAACACTAAAATCCCTAAATCTACAGGCATCCACAATCTAAGACTAACCTATTTAGCCCTGTAAAGAAGAAATTGCAATACATACCTTTTCTGAAGCTGAGCTGCCAGAGGCAACTTCTCTGTGGAGGCAGGTATAGAGGAGGCAACCGACAATGGAAGCTCCATAGTAACTCTGTGGGTGATGTCACTTCCCATTCATTTCCCAGCTGTTGTCGGCTGTCACACCGGAGCGGCTTCAGAAAAGGTATGTATAGCAATTCTTTTTTTACAGGGATAGATAGGTTAGTCTTAGATCGTGGATGCATGTAGATTTGCACGATGCTCCTGTTTGAGCACTTTTTGAGACATTTTTTTTTGTATGTATTTGCGCATATTTACATGCACTTTCGCGTATATGCGACCAAAAGAGCAGTTTTTTCTATTTTTTTGAATGCACGGCGCTTGTTTACGCACCTGTGTACATAGGCACATTACAATTAATAGGCTGTATTTTAGCTCAGTAAAAAAAAAAAAAAAAAGCTGTACTGAGGCCTTAGGGTGGACTTCTACTTTAAGGCTGTCAGCAGACCGGCCTCTACAAAGTCGTCAGTGCCTAAAAATATAGTGCCTAAAAAAAAAAAAAAAAAAAACATTTGGAAAAAATTTTTTTTTAATTCTCCTCTAAATGGCTTTTGCTAGGGGGTTCCTCGTAGTCTGCCTCCTTCAGTGCCTGGGCTGGTTACTTCCCCTCGGTGCAGGAAGGGCTTAGCTCTGCCCCCTCCCTCTTGTCAATCATCTGGGACACATTACAGGTCCCAGATGACTGAGCGGCCAATCACGGCGCGCGGCGCCGCTCACGCATGCGCAGTGGGTGCTCGGCTGTGAAGCCGAACGGAGAGGGAGAGGAGCGGGGCTTCTATCCCCCACATTGCTGGACCCTGGGACAGGTAAGTGTCCGATTATTAAAAGTCAGCAGCTGCAGTATTTGTAGCTGCTGACTTTTAATTTTTTTTTAAAATGGGAACTCCTCTTTAAGTAAAGTTCCACTTTAATTCACAGTGATCTGTAAATGAGAGAACTACAAATACCGTCACTCGTTGCAGCTGACAACTTGTAGTTCTCATTGAACTGCGAGGGCGCTGATGAGTGCTCTGGTACTTTATTCACAAGCCCTGCAGCTAGTAAACAATTAGCACGTATCAGAGGTACGGGCTGAAAACTGCAGGGCTTGTCTGCAGATGCCTGACATTGCACCCCTGATCCACAGGTGCAATGCTTAGCAAGTTCCTGAGGGAAAAAATAATAAATGCACATCTTTTTTCCTGCAACATGTGTGTGAACTTTAAATTGATAAAACATTGGGGAATTAGCATGTATTAAAGAGAGACTAAATAGTTTTGTTTTTGTTTTTTTGCCTTGCTATGCTTTAAGAAATTACATTAACCTCTACTGATAAATTCTGGAGCTCTCCTTTAAAGTAAATATAAACCCAGTCACCAAAATTATATATAAGCTTTAAAGTTAAGCCACTGTGATATCTTCATATAATCCTGTGTGTTTTGTTATGCTATGTGCCCCTGTCTCTGTGTTTTATAAGAAAAATGTGTCCTATACATGATTTCAGAGCGCCACTCAGCACTGACTGGCCGCCTCTCCCCTCTCTCGATCTGACAGCCACAGTGGGAGGGGCCAAGAATCCTCCGCTGACGTCAGTCTTGGCGAGAGAGGTGTCCGGTCACATGAGTGGTGCTTTGAAATCAGATATAGAAAGGGATTTTTTTTCATAAAACAGAGACTGGGGCACATAGCATAACAAAACACACAGGATTATATGAAACATTAAAAGTAATTTCAGCAGGAGGAGGGGAAGGGGCAGGCACTGTCACAACTGACAGACAGGGAGGCAGAGGTAGACAGGAGAGCTGCGGATGATGGAGGCACGTAAACTAACCACGGTGTCACGGCTCAGCAGCCATGATAAACCGTGGTGAGTTTACAGGGGGGAGGGCAGAACCAGGCAGGATCAGCCATGTATTTCAGGTGATACAGGGGGCCAAATTACACAGTACAACAAGCACTATGCTGTATAACATACTTTAAAGGAACAGGATCCATTCTTTTATAGGGTAACAAATGCTTTAACATGTCAGTATAATTTTAAACTGAGAGTTGCTGTCAGTATTTTAAACATGCAGCAGCTTTTATTAAAAATAATAACTGGCAATCCTGCTGTGAAGGTCCTTTTTAAGCTGAACAGCAAAAGTCTAAGTACAGAGTCATATGTATTCTTCCTGGAAACTTATGTGCTTAAGCTTAATGTGCTTTATGTATTTCTTCAAGATCTGTGTGTCAGAAACCATGAATCAGACTGAGACAGAAAGAACAGTTAAATCTCACTTGTTTAATAATGATAAAAAAAGGTAAACAAGGTAAATGTAGTCAAAACATAGCCAGAATTCAGGAGCCGGAACAGATAGTCAGACAAGCCAAAACGACAGGGAGCCAGAGATGAGAGTAGTAGAACAGCAAGAAGGATCTGGAGCCGGAAGGAATGTCAGCCAAGCAAGTCTAACAGGAACACAGGAGAGTGTCTCTAGAGATCTAGTGACCAAGGTGAAGGCAGAGATCATCTGGGCTGGACGGCTTAAGTAGGCAGGACTGACGAGCACGATATCATCAACAGGTGAGTCACTGTGGAGAGATAGGAGATGGCAATTAGCCGACAGCTGTGCGGCCAGTTCAGAGAAGGAAGGGCTGAGCCCAGCCCTGACAATGTGCAGGATTCCAGTGTGAAATGGTGCCTCTATGCAGGAGCTTACTGTATGAACCCTTTCGCTGCCAGGCCCTGTGCTCCATTTTTACACTCAGGTGACCAGTAGGGATTAACCGAACACCCCCCCGGTTCGGTTCGCACCAGAACCTGCGAACGGAACGAAAGTTTGCGCAAACTTTAGAACCCCATTAAAGTCTATGGGACTCGAACGTTCAAAATCAAAAGTGCTAATTTTAAAGGCTAATATGCAAGTTATTGCCCTAAAAAGGGTTTGGGTAACCGGGTCCTGCCCCAGGGGACATCAATGCAAAAAAAACTTTTAAAAACGGACGTTTTTTCGGGACCAGTGATTTTAATGATGCTTAAAGTGAAAAAAAAAAAGTGAAATATTCCTTTAAATATCATACCTGGGGGGTGTCTATAGTATGCCTGTAAAGTGGCGCGTGTTTCCCGTGCTTAGAACAGTCCCTGCACAAAATAACATTTGTAGAGGAATAAAAGTCATTTAAAACTGCTTGCGGCTTTAATGTAATGTCGGGTCCCGGCAATATGGATGAAAATCAGTGAGACAAACTGCATGGGTACCCCCCACCCCCAGTCCATTACCAGGCCCTTAAAAAAAGGAAAGGCATGGGGCCCCCAGGCCCTATATACCCTGAACAGCAGTATATAGGCGGTGCAAATGAGACAGGGACTGTAGGTTTGTTGTTAAGTAGAATCTGTTTGTAATTTTGAACTGGTACATTTTTAAAGTGTAGCTCCAGCCAAAAAATCTATTTTTAAGCTTTTTGGAAAACATAGGGAAGGGTTATCACCCCTGTAACATTTGTTTTGCTGTCTGTGCACCTCTTTAGACGATTTCACCTCACTTTCTGTGACAATAACAAATGTTTTTTGAAAATTTGTGGTTTTTAGTGAAACAAGGATTGGTGATAAAGCATCAGTGAAGAGGAGACACGTTTTTCTCATATTAACTCTTACAGGAGAGAATTTCCCTTCCTAGGGGTAGATTTCATCTCACTTCCTGTTGTCTCCTTCCATTTGCAAGTAGGAGTCGTTTGTAAGTTGGATGTTTGAAAGTAGGGGCCTCCCCTATATACTCTGCAGAAATTGGGGCCTTGGGTGTTGGTGTTGCCACAACACTGTAAGCCCTCACAGTTACTCTTGGTGGGCGCAGGAACGGGCCCTGCTGTGAAATATTAGATCAAGAATTGTAATTAAATGCCATTGTTGAACAGTGGTAGAAAAATTGGGCCTTTGGTGGTGATGGTGGTGGTGCTGGTGCCACAACACTGTAAGTCCTCACAGTTGCTCTTGGTGGGCGCTGGAATGGGTACTGCTGTGAAATATTATATCAAGAATTGTAATTACATGCACCTGTTGAACAGGGGCAGAAAAACTGGGCCTTTGGTGGTGGTGGGGGTGTTGCCACAACACTGTAAGCCCTCACAGTTACTCTTGGTGGACGCAGGAATGGGCCATGCTGTGAAATATTTAGAACTAGATGTGTACCTCAAAATGGGATTTTAAGGGCAATGCAGAAATTGGCAGTGTTGAATTATAGTTAAAAAGAAGTTTATTGATACAAAAACGAATAGGATATACATGAACATACACATTGATCTAGTTAAGAATAATTATAAAAACATCAGATATATGGAAACATATGATGCATCCTACTGCTAGTTACAAGTACCACCCCCGATAGGTGTGATGGCGTCCTGATAGCAGATTTCCAACGCGTTTCAACTTATTGTAGGGATAAAGTCTTCCTCAGGGAGGGACTGCATCACATTCTAAAATTTTAAGTAACAGCATGATTATTGGTATATACTTAAATATTTGTTTGTTACCTATATCTATAGAAATCGCATTACAACAGAAAAGTATTATATGCGACTTACATTTGCGACTACAGAAATCGCATTACAACAGAAAAGTATTATATGCGACTTACATTTGCGACTACAGAAAATCGCATTACAACAGAAAAGTATTATATGCGACTTACATTTGCGACTACAGAAATCGCATTACAACAGAAAAGTATTATATGCGACTTACATTTGCATTTAACTGTGAAAAATCGCTTTCCCAGTGCTGGCAGGGGTCCTAACACGTGATTGTCAATGCTGCTCAAATATCCTCTACGGGATGGCCTGGTATATTGTGAAGAAACCAGTATTTGGCAGTCGTGATAATTAAACAACTGAAAAACATGAAGGTATAAGGGAAATGCTAAGAAATTGAACATCAAAGAGGTCGAAGAATGGAAATAATGGTGATTCGTAGGGGAAATAAGGTTCCCCAGGGCCATCATAGAGTAAAAGAGATCAAATACCTTAAATTGATTGTGTCAGGTGTATTGTTCCAAGTGGCAGGGAGCTCCGGTCCTGGAGTACCTCTCTGTAACAAAGCCAGTTGTGGAATGCTGCCTGTGGCCATCCCTGGCGTCCTAATATATGGGGTGTGGGCGTGGCTAAGTGATGGGCGTAGCCCTATTCTAGGTAGAGTCTCACATTCATTGGTGGTGCAGTGGAGGGGGTGCGACTTCAATTGGCTGCTGTCACTGTTTAGAGGAAGCACCTTTGTACAATGTATTGAGGGGAAGCGTCCACAAGCTTCCCTGTTATCTAGGTAGCAGACGCTTGGACCTCCTCCTTCCTTTTCTCCTCCCCGTGACGTGAAGCCTATTGCTTACACGTAGCCCATGTAATATGGGCACGGGGTGAGGCGGGGAGAGAGGTGCGTCTGGTTGCCGGGGCAATGTGCATATGACGTTGGGGTCACATGGCCCCGACGTCAGTTCCTAAAAGAGGGAGGGGCGCCGTGTGACTCCACAGCGCTATTGAGCAGTCTTATTCATGTTAAACCGGGCATCGGGGCATAGTAGCCCCGCTGTCTGACAAAAAAGTATCAGACTATGCACAGCGGTGTATGGGGTACTGTTCTATGCTGATGTCATAGATGTCACCAAGATATACAGTGACAAGTATGACAAAAAGTAGCAGGTCTATACTCCCTCATTTAGAGATGGAAAAAGGAAGGAAGAAAAATTGTATAAAAGAATTGCAAAGAATTGATTGAAATGGGGATAGTACTGATGAAATATGAAATATATATAATAAGAGAATGTGAAGGGGGATTTTTATTCTTAAATATGCCCAAACCTCTTTATGATGATTGTACTGTCATTGAGCGAATGGCAGAACATCAAAATTAGGGCTTATAACCACCGACACAGTAGGAAATCCCGGGGCATCAAAATAAGATCTGACGCCTTCGGGGTATTCGGGCCATGATGTTGCGTCATGGCCCCCCCCTGTGCCGGGTAGGGATAGTGGGCAGAATGGCAACGGTATCATTGGCCCTTTGTTTCAGCACTGAGAGGCGGATTCATATGGCACAGTCGCATGAAAAATGCATCTGCAGAAATAACAGCAATTAACATAATACTGTATACAAAATAGTTACACAAAAGAGATTACAGTAATTACAATAAATAAGTTTAATTAGAAAAACTCTCCTATATAGTTTCTGACTGGGTAGGGTGTAGAGTCTTAGCAGTTTAAGACATATGATCATCAATGGGGAGATAATGGGCCTATGGTGTTGTGGAGGAAGCCCTCTGTTTCTCCGCAAGGGGTACTGGAATAGAACTCCAGTTCTAGAAAAGCAGAGGTGCAAGGGAACAAAGAAGGTGAGAAAAAAATTATGTTAATCCGTTTTCCCCGAGCTGAAGCCCTCCAAGAAGGGTCTGAAACTTTCGGTTTCATTTAGGCCTGGGGGGGTAGTGGCCCTAAGGTACCTTATCCAGCGCATTTCACGCTGGAGGAGGACCTTGTTCCAGTCTCCCCCTCTGAGTGGCAAATGAATCCTATCAAGGACTGTGAAGTTCACCGAGGGTAGTCGGTAATTGTGATATCTGGCAACATGCCTTCCCAAAGGCAGATACAAGTTGCCGATTTGCATACTTTGCATATGTTTGTCGACACGTTTTCTAAATTCCTGTCTTGTTTTGCCCACGTAGAAGGCACCACACTGGCACTGCATGAGGTATACCACACCCTGCGTCTTGCAATTGGCAAAATGACGCAGGGAAAAACTTTCCCCATTAGGCAGTGCCAGTGTGGTCCTCCTACCGATGACTGGACATTGGGCACAGGAACCACATGGGTATGTACCCCATGTTTTACAGGGGTCCTTTCTTGCCGTGCCCTTGTATTCACTTTGGATGAGTGCATTTCCTATTGAGCCAGGTTTTCTATAGGTGATTTGGGGTTTAGGACCAATTAGTCCTTTCAGGATTGGATCATCTGTAAGGATGGACCAATATTTTGAGATAATTTTATTGATTTTAAAATGCTCATTAGAAAATCTCACAATAATCCTTGTAGTGTCGTCTTCTTTGGTTGGTTTCTTTGAGAAGATTAAATCCCTTCTATTGGTTTGCTTAACTCGGTTGAACGCTTTTTTTAAAGAGGATTTGGAGTAGCCTCTGTTCATGAGCCTAATGGTAAGTTTGTCCGCTTCGTGTTGAAAGTCTTCGTTGTTACTGCAGTTTCTTTTAAGGCGGAGAAACTGGCTGTAGGGAATGGATCTTTTCAGAGGTTCCGGGTGAAAGCTGTTTGCATGCAACAGGGTGTTGCCAGCAGTCTCCTTTCTGTAAAGTTTACTTGATAGTCAGAGTTTTTAAAGATGGTAATGTCCAGGAAATTTACTTCATGGGTATCCGAGGTCATAGTGAAAAACAGGTTAAAAGCATTGTTGTTCATCAGCTTTAGACAGTCCCTCAATAATTCAGGGGGGCCGTCCCAGATGATGAAGAGATCGTCTATGTACCTCTGCCACATACATATGTGGCGAGTGTACACAGACGCTGCCTCCCCCTGTAGGAACTCCCTCTCCCACTCCCCCAGGTACAGGTTGGCATAGGAGGGTGCGCAGCACGTCCCCATAGCCACTCCCTGCACCTGGAGGTAGTGGGAGCCCTTGAAAAGGAAGGTGTTGTGTCTGAGGATGTAGTCCAGCATAGTTAGAATGAATGCATTGAATTTCCAGTCTGTTGTTGCTCTTTGTTGTAGGACACGTTCAATTGCAGCTATGCCTAAGTGGTGTGGGATACTATTATACAGCGATTCCACATCCACTGTAGCAAGTAGAGCTGAACTGGGAATGGATATTCCATCGAGGATTTGCAATAGATGTATGGTATCCCTTGTATACGATGGAAGTTCCATTACATGGGGTCTCAGGTATTGATCTATTATTTGGCTGATCCCCTCTGTGATGGAACCATTCCCGGAAATGATAGGTCTCCCTGGTGGGTCATTTAGTTTTTTATGCACTTTGGGTAGTGCATAAAAGGTGGGTTGACGTGGATGTCTAGTGCGTATAAAATCCCACGTGTCTTTATCTATTACCCCTTCATTGACAGATTCATCCACCAGGGAGAAGAATTCCTGGTTGAATTTGTCTACTGTGGAGGGAGAAATCTTTTTATAGCATTTGGTATCATTCAATATGTTAAAGCACATTTTTTCGTATTTGGCATTGTCCATAAGGACGATGTTCCCTCCCTTGTCCGATGCTTTGATTGTAATTTCTGTGTTGTTTTTAAGGGAGTTTAATGCCTTTTGTTGTTCCCGATTTAGGTTGCTTTTTTTGTTGTATTTTTCCATCTTGTTGATTTCTTTAGTGATCTGTCCTACAAATAGAGCTATGGCTGGATTCTGATTCAGTGGTGGAAATCTGTGTGATTTCCTTTTGTATTTTTTGGTGGTTTGGACTCTGCTGGGTTCCTCATATTCTTCTTCACTGCTTTCACTGTCAAGATCCCTCTCACAAAAATCCTCTATTGGGCCACTTTCTTGCAGTAATAGATTAAGATCTCTGAGAGCTCTAAAGTCTGCTGCTTTGAGATTAGGTTCCACTTCAGGTGTAGCCGTGGTTTTTTTAGTCGCATATAAGCTTTTGAGTAAAAGTTTTCTGGCGAACAGATTTATATCTTTGATGGTTTCAAAGCTGTCTAAACTCCGATTCGGACAAAAGGAGAGACCTAGAGACAAAACTTCCTGTTCTATTGTTGTGAGTTTGTGAGATGAGAGATTTATGACATTTAGTTTTCCTTCACCGGTGGAGCTGTCATGGATATCATTGAAAGTTGTGGTGGTGGGGTTGGAGGAGGTTGGGATTGTATGTTGCTCTTGTCTAAAAAAGTGTCTATATGGGTCTGCTGGGTTTTCGGAATCGCACCCTGTTCTTTGTAACTTTTTCCGGTATTCTGAGAGGATGAGCCTTTTGGGTTGCCCGGTATTGTCCCCCTAGTTCTACCCATGCCCCCTTCTCACCCACCTCGTGTGCTTTCATTTGACTGGACGTCTGTGGTTCTTCTCTTGTGTGTTTGTTGAATCTCTCCCTCCATATCTGTTTGTTTGGGAAAGGGACCCTTTCTTTTGCCTCGAAATTTGCCCGCCTGGGATGAGGCTGAGGAGGAGGAGTTATTGGAAGGTGTGTCCGAAAGATAGTCATTGGTCTGGTTTATATTATTCTGTTTGGGAAATCTGGAACTTTTTCTTATTTGTGAATTGGTATTCCACTTATATGCCCTGCCTTCGCCAAAAGCGTTTTTATCCCTCCAGTATTTTTTCTCCTTTTTTATGAGAATATTTTTGCTGAAGATTTCTAGGTGTTCCTTCAGTTTTTTCTCATATACTGTATATTGTTCGTGTTTTTTGAGGGCGGAAAGTCGGGTATAAAGTGTTTGGATTTCCATGTCCATACCTCTCAATTGCTGCTGGTATTCGTTTTGCAGCAGTAGCATGAGGTGTTTGGAACATTCATTTAGTTTTGTTTCCCAATTTGTTTTCAGTTCTTTGGTAATGTTATCCAGGGTGGGGAATATTTGTATTCGTAGACCTATAGGGTTTATGCCCTCCCTGATGTAGCGTCCTAAAGATTCTATATGCCAGTGTAGGGCAGATTTTTTCTCTAGTATTTTGGTTAAGCATGAAAAAAGTGAAGATAGGTCTGAGGTGACCTGTTCTTTGTCTTGATAGTCTTTTTGGATATTAGCCATAAGTTCCTCCCATTCTCCCCCCAATAGGTCCCCCATTGTATGTCGTTACTGCCTAGTGGAAATACACTCAACCCAAAAGCAGAAAAAAGAAAAAGAAAGATAAATGGTCATCGGGGGTTCTCCAATGACTGAGTTGGGCTGCTCCACTCCTAAAACAGGAAAATCCCTTATTATATAATAGGATGGGTGGAGCCTCGTATTAATTAGATTAAATATTTATTTTTGGTTCAAGGAGAGTCCACAACCAACTGTCTGAGTCAACGATAGATGAGGTGTGGGTGTATTTTCCACCCTAATAAATTGTTTACATAAATGTATGACTCAGAGGGTATACAGATTTCCCAAACAGAATAATATAAACCAGACCAATGACTATCTTTCGGACACACCTTCCAATAACTCCTCCTCCTCAGCCTCATCCCAGGCGGGCAAATTTCGAGGCAAAAGAAAGGGTCCCTTTCCCAAACAAACAGATATGGAGGGAGAGATTCAACAAACACACAAGAGAAGAACCACAGACGTCCAGTCAAATGAAAGCACACGAGGTGGAAGAGAAGGGGGCATGGGTAGAACTAGGGGGACAATACCGGGCAACCCAAAAGGCTCATCCTCTCAGAATACCGGAAAAAGTTACAAAGAACAGGGTGCGATTCCGAAAACCCAGCAGACCCATATAGACACTTTTTTAGACAAGAGCAACATACAATCCCAACCTCCTCCAACCCCACCACCACAACTTTCAATGATATCCATGACAGCTCCACCGGTGAAGGAAAACTAAATGTCATAAATCTCTCATCTCACAAACTCACAACAATAGAACAGGAAGTTTTGTCTCTAGGTCTCTCCTTTTGTCCGAATCGGAGTTTAGACAGCTTTGAAACCATCAAAGATATAAATCTGTTCGCCAGAAAACTTTTACTCAAAAGCTTATATGCGACTAAAAAAACCACGGCTACACCTGAAGTGGAACCTAATCTCAAAGCAGCAGACTTTAGAGCTCTCAGAGATCTTAATCTATTACTGCAAGAAAGTGGCCCAATAGAGGATTTTTGTGAGAGGGATCTTGACAGTGAAAGCAGTGAAGAAGAATATGAGGAACCCAGCAGAGTCCAAACCACCAAAAAATACAAAAGGAAATCACACAGATTTCCACCACTGAATCAGAATCCAGCCATAGCTCTATTTGTAGGACAGATCACTAAAGAAATCAACAAGATGGAAAAATACAACAAAAAAAGCAACCTAAATCGGGAACAACAAAAGGCATTAAACTCCCTTAAAAACAACACAGAAATTACAATCAAAGCATCGGACAAGGGAGGGAACATCGTCCTTATGGACAATGCCAAATACGAAAAAATGTGCTTTAACATATTGAATGATACCAAATGCTATAAAAAGATTTCTCCCTCCACAGTAGACAAATTCAACCAGGAATTCTTCTCCCTGGTGGATGAATCTGTCAATGAAGGGGTAATAGATAAAGACACGTGGGATTTTATACGCACTAGACATCCACGTCAACCCACCTTTTATGCACTACCCAAAGTGCATAAAAAACTAAATGACCCACCAGGGAGACCTATCATTTCCGGGAATGGTTCCATCACAGAGGGGATCAGCCAAATAATAGATCAATACCTGAGACCCCATGTAATGGAACTTCCATCGTATACAAGGGATACCATACATCTATTGCAAATCCTCGATGGAATATCCATTCCCAGTTCAGCTCTACTTGCTACAGTGGATGTGGAATCGCTGTATAATAGTATCCCACACCACTTAGGCATAGCTGCAATTGAACGTGTCCTACAACAAAGAGCAACAACAGACTGGAAATTCAATGCATTCATTCTAACTATGCTGGACTACATCCTCAGACACAACACCTTCCTTTTCAAGGGCTCCCACTACCTCCAGGTGCAGGGAGTGGCTATGGGGACGTGCTGCGCACCCTCCTATGCCAACCTGTACCTGGGGGAGTGGGAGAGGGAGTTCCTACAGGGGGAGGCAGCGTCTGTGTACACTCGCCACATATGTATGTGGCAGAGGTACATAGACGATCTCTTCATCATCTGGGACGGCCCCCCTGAATTATTGAGGGACTGTCTAAAGCTGATGAACAACAATGCTTTTAACCTGTTTTTCACTATGACCTCGGATACCCATGAAGTAAATTTCCTGGACATTACCATCTTTAAAAACTCTGAGGGCGGACTATCAAGTAAACTTTACAGAAAGGAGACTGCTGGCAACACCCTGTTGCATGCAAACAGCTTTCACCCGGAACCTCTGAAAAGATCCATTCCCTACAGCCAGTTTCTCCGCCTTAAAAGAAACTGCAGTAACAACGAAGACTTTCAACACGAAGCGGACAAACTTACCATTAGGCTCATGAACAGAGGCTACTCCAAATCCTCTTTAAAAAAAGCGTTCAACCGAGTTAAGCAAACCAATAGAAGGGATTTAATCTTCTCAAAGAAACCAACCAAAGAAGACGACACTACAAGGATTATTGTGAGATTTTCTAATGAGCATTTTAAAATCAATAAAATTATCTCAAAATATTGGTCCATCCTTACAGATGATCCAATCCTGAAAGGACTAATTGGTCCTAAACCCCAAATCACCTATAGAAAACCTGGCTCAATAGGAAATGCACTCATCCAAAGTGAATACAAGGGCACGGCAAGAAAGGACCCCTGTAAAACATGGGGTACATACCCATGTGGTTCCTGTGCCCAATGTCCAGTCATCGGTAGGAGGACCACACTGGCACTGCCTAATGGGGAAAGTTTTTCCCTGCGTCATTTTGCCAATTGCAAGACGCAGGGTGTGGTATACCTCATGCAGTGCCAGTGTGGTGCCTTCTACGTGGGCAAAACAAGACAGGAATTTAGAAAACGTGTCGACAAACATATGCAAAGTATGCAAATCGGCAACTTGTATCTGCCTTTGGGAAGGCATGTTGCCAGATATCACAATTACCGACTACCCTCGGTGAACTTCACAGTCCTTGATAGGATTCATTTGCCACTCAGAGGGGGAGACTGGAACAAGGTCCTCCTCCAGCGTGAAATGCGCTGGATAAGGTACCTTAGGGCCACTACCCCCCCAGGCCTAAATGAAACCGAAAGTTTCAGACCCTTCTTGGAGGGCTTCAGCTCGGGGAAAACGGATTAACATAATTTTTTTCTCACCTTCTTTGTTCCCTTGCACCTCTGCTTTTCTAGAACTGGAGTTCTATTCCAGTACCCCTTGCGGAGAAACAGAGGGCTTCCTCCACAACACCATAGGCCCATTATCTCCCCATTGATGATCATATGTCTTAAACTGCTAAGACTCTACACCCTACCCAGTCAGAAACTATATAGGAGAGTTTTTCTAATTAAACTTATTTATTGTAATTACTGTAATCTCTTTTGTGTAACTATTTTGTATACAGTATTATGTTAATTGCTGTTATTTCTGCAGATGCATTTTTCATGCGACTGTGCCATATGAATCCGCCTCTCAGTGCTGAAACAAAGGGCCAATGATACCGTTGCCATTCTGCCCACTATCCCTACCCGGCACAGGGGGGGGCCATGACGCAACATCATGGCCCGAATACCCCGAAGGCGTCAGATCTTATTTTGATGCCCCGGGATTTCCTACTGTGTCGGTGGTTATAAGCCCTAATTTTGATGTTCTGCCATTCGCTCAATGACAGTACAATCATCATAAAGAGGTTTGGGCATATTTAAGAATAAAAATCCCCCTTCACATTCTCTTATTATATATATTTCATATTTCATCAGTACTATCCCCATTTCAATCAATTCTTTGCAATTCTTTTATACAATTTTTCTTCCTTCCTTTTTCCATCTCTAAATGAGGGAGTATAGACCTGCTACTTTTTGTCATACTTGTCACTGTATATCTTGGTGACATCTATGACATCAGCATAGAACAGTACCCCATACACCGCTGTGCATAGTCTGATACTTTTTTGTCAGACAGCGGGGCTACTATGCCCCGATGCCCGGTTTAACATGAATAAGACTGCTCAATAGCGCTGTGGAGTCACACGGCGCCCCTCCCTCTTTTAGGAACTGACGTCGGGGCCATGTGACCCCAACGTCATATGCACATTGCCCCGGCAACCAGACGCACCTCTCTCCCCGCCTCACCCCGTGCCCATATTACATGGGCTACGTGTAAGCAATAGGCTTCACGTCACGGGGAGGAGAAAAGGAAGGAGGAGGTCCAAGCGTCTGCTACCTAGATAACAGGGAAGCTTGTGGACGCTTCCCCTCAATACATTGTACAAAGGTGCTTCCTCTAAACAGTGACAGCAGCCAATTGAAGTCGCACCCCCTCCACTGCACCACCAATGAATGTGAGACTCTACCTAGAATAGGGCTACGCCCATCACTTAGCCACGCCCACACCCCATATATTAGGACGCCAGGGATGGCCACAGGCAGCATTCCACAACTGGCTTTGTTACAGAGAGGTACTCCAGGACCGGAGCTCCCTGCCACTTGGAACAATACACCTGACACAATCAATTTAAGGTATTTGATCTCTTTTACTCTATGATGGCCCTGGGGAACCTTATTTCCCCTACGAATCACCATTATTTCCATTCTTCGACCTCTTTGATGTTCAATTTCTTAGCATTTCCCTTATACCTTCATGTTTTTCAGTTGTTTAATTATCACGACTGCCAAATACTGGTTTCTTCACAATATACCAGGCCATCCCGTAGAGGATATTTGAGCAGCATTGACAATCACGTGTTAGGACCCCTGCCAGCACTGGGAAAGCGATTTTTCACAGTTAAATGCAAATGTAAGTCGCATATAATACTTTTCTGTTGTAATGCGATTTCTGTAGTCGCAAATGTAAGTCGCATATAATACTTTTCTGTTGTAATGCGATTTTCTGTAGTCGCAAATGTAAGTCGCATATAATACTTTTCTGTTGTAATGCGATTTCTGTAGTCGCAAATGTAAGTCGCATATAATACTTTTCTGTTGTAATGCGATTTCTATAGATATAGGTAACAAACAAATATTTAAGTATATACCAATAATCATGCTGTTACTTAAAATTTTAGAATGTGATGCAGTCCCTCCCTGAGGAAGACTTTATCCCTACAATAAGTTGAAACGCGTTGGAAATCTGCTATCAGGACGCCATCACACCTATCGGGGGTGGTACTTGTAACTAGCAGTAGGATGCATCATATGTTTCCATATATCTGATGTTTTTATAATTATTCTTAACTAGATCAATGTGTATGTTCATGTATATCCTATTCGTTTTTGTATCAATAAACTTCTTTTTAACTATAATTCAACACTGCCAATTTCTGCATTGCCCTTAAAATCCCATTTTGAGGTACACATCTAGTTCTAAAAATTACAAGGGATGTTGGCAATGACACGGCCAACCCTCTGAGTCATACATTTATGTAAACATGCTGTGAAATATTAGATCAAGAATTGTAATTACATGTCTCTGTTGAACAGGGGCAGAAAAATTGGGCCTTAGGCACTGGTGCCACAACACTGCAACCCCTCACAGATACTCTAGTTGGAGTGCAGGAATGAGCCCTCCTGCAAAGTATTGCATCAAAAATTGTAATTACACGCCCCTGTTAAACAGGGGCTGACAAATTGGGCCTTGGGCACTGGTGCTGGTGCCACAACACTGCAACCCCTCACAGATACTCTAGTTGGAGTGTAGGAATGAGCCCTGCTGCAAAGTATAGCATCAAAAATTGTAATTACACGCCCCTGTTAAACAGGGGCAGAAAAATTGCCACAACACTGCAACCCCTCACAGATGCTATAGTTGGAGCGCGGGAATGAGCCCTGCTGTAAAGTATTGCATCAAAAATTGTAATTATACGCCCCTGTTGAACAGGGGCTGAAAAATTGGGCCTTGGGCACTGGTGCTGGTGCCACAACACTACAACCCCTGACAGATACTCTAGTTGGAGTGCAGGAATGAGCCCTGCTGCAAAGTATTGCATCAAAAATTGTAATTACACGCCCCTGTTAAACAGGGACAGAAAAATTGCCACAACACAGCAGCCCCTCACAGATGCTATAGTTGGAGTGCAGGAATGAGCCCTGCTGCAAAGTATTTCATCAAAAATTGTAATTATACACCCCTGTTAAACAGGGGCTGAAAAATTGGGCCTTGGGCACTGGTGCTGGTGCCACAACACTGCAACCCCTCACAGATAATCTAGTTGGAGCGCAGGAATGAGCCCTGCTGCAAAGTATTGCATCAAAAATTGTAATTACATGCCCCTGTTAAACAGGGGCAGAAAAATTGGGCCTTGGTCACTGGTGGCGGTGCCCAGAACCGAAAATGTTCTTACAAACTATCAGCATGAAAATTGAGGAGGAAGAGGATTGTGACTCAGCATAACAGGATAGTAACTCAGAATCAGCATAGGCAGTCTTGAAGGGATCTCACATTAAAAAAAATAAATTGGTTGCATCAGCATCAGGTGCTTAGTAGCTGGTGATCCAAGACTGATTCATTTTTATGAAGGTCAGCCGATCGACCGATTCGGTGGACAGGCGCACCCTGTGATAGGTTACAAAGCCTCCAGCAGCACTGAATGTGCGTTCCGAAAGAACGCTGGATGCAGGACAGGCCAGTAGCTCAATTGCATACTGTGCAAGTTCTGGCCAGTGATCCATCCTCAAGACCCAGTAACCCAGAGGATTTTTGGTGGCAAAGGTGTCCAAGTCTGATCTTGCCCCTAGGCAATCCTGCACCATGTGAATCAGACACTGGCGATGGTTGCTGGAACCGATCAGACCTTGGGGTTGTGGACTAAAAGAATTGTCTGAACGCATCGATCAGATGGCCACCTTCTCCACCGCTCCTTCTGTGACTGACCGAAGCCTCAGCAACACGTTGTCCAGGAGGACCAGGAAATTGTAACCTCCCAGGCTCTGGAAACGCATTGCACAAACCTTTCTGCAAGGCCTCTCGAAGATGTTTCATCCTCTGCTCCCTCTGCAATGGCAAGATAAGGTCCACAACCTTACCCTTGTAACGTGGATCAAGGAGGGTTGCCAGCCAGTAATTATCCCTCCCCTTGATACCACGAATACGAGGATCCTTCGGCAGGCTTTTCAGGATCAGGGAGGCCATGCAGCATAGGTTTGCTGAGGCATTCGGTCCAGAGTCCTCTGGGTCACTAAGAACGACATGATCCGCAGCTACCTCCTCCCAGCCAAGTACAAGTCCATGGGTTTCTTCGGACTGTAAATGATCCCTTGAAGACAGTTGCTGATGCTGAGAGCAAGGTTCCACCTCCATGCTGACACAATTCTCCTCCTCCTCCTTGTCCTCTTCCTGTGTGATCAGCGGGCACGCAGGAACACTGTCTGGATAAACGGTGCCTTGAGAAGTAAGGAAGTCCTCCTCTTCCTCCCTCTGTTCTGCCTCAAGTGCCCTGTCCATTATTCCAAGCAGTGTGTTCTCCAATAGGTGGACAAGAGGAACAGTGTCACTGATGCATGCACTGTCACTGCTCACCATCCTCGTGGCCTCCTCAAATGGTGACAGGACAGTGCATGCATCCCTGATCATAGCCCACTGGTGTGGGGAAAAAAAACAAGTTCCCCTGACCCTGTCTTGGTGCCATAGTCGCATAGGTACTCATTGATGGCCCTCTGCTGCATGTGCAGCCACTGCAGCATGGCCAACGTTGAGTTCCACCTGGTGGGCATGTCACAGATTAGGCGGTTCTTGGGCAGATTAAATTCCTTTTGGTGGTCAGCCAGGCTAGCATTATATGACCTGCGGAAATGCACACAGACTTTCCTGGCCTGCCTCAGGACATCCTGTAAGCCCGGGTACCTGCCCAAGAACCGCTGCACCACCAAGTTAAGGACATGAGCCAAACAGGGCACATGGGTCAGTTGTCCCTGTTGGAGGGCGGAGAGATGGTTGGTGCCATTGTCGCAAACCACCATACCTGGCTTAAGCTGGCGTGGCGTCAACCACCTCTGAACCTGCCCCTGCAGAGCTGACAGAATCTCTGCACCAGTGTGGCTCCTGTCCCCCAAGCACACCAGCTCAAGCACCGCATGGCATCTTTTTGTCTGCGTGCCTGAGTAGCCCCTTGAACGCCTACGGAGCACCGCTAGTTCTGAGGCTGAAGGCTTCAAAGTTAGTTTGATCCCGCAGAGCCGCTTCTCCCTCCTCTGCCTGAGACGCCATGCTGGCCGCTGTGGTGGGAGACAGGCGCGCAATGGAGGCCTGCTTCTTCGGAGTATTCCGGGCTTGCGAGACGCCTGGGAGTATCTCCCTCCGGGTATACCGGTCCCGAGAAGCTCCGGTACCGTTTGTGTCCAATTTCAGGTCGGAAAGTGCAGGGATTCGGATTATATGCCGGTCAGTGATCAGAGCTCCCTCAGAACACGTCTGGTCCGGTGGTCATCTTGGACACGCCCAGCAGTTTCATGTTTAGTGAACAAAAAAGGCCGGGGACTAAAGAAGGTTAGACACTTAAAAACACGATAGCTTGAAATGGGAATGTATTAGGTTGGAAATAAGAGTGCTGCTAGCAGTGATCTTTTTTTTTTAAGGTGTATGCTGTTGCGCTTCTACCTTAGATTTAGTATGTCACTGACTTCTATAATACTATCCTGACAGGATCACCAACTGACCAACCATCAAATGCACAATAAATGAAATGTAAATACTTCTGAGTTTTTTCTTGCCTGGGGTACTCCTTTAAAACTGCAGGGTATTACATGGTTGATTTGGAATTGGAAAACACTGCACTGTGATCAACCATTAGATGGGGCTGATGTGGATTATAGATTCTTTTGGTTATTTTAAAATCAAAAGCGCTGGATAAATAAATATGATTAGCCAGTCCGAGCTGAACAAACATCATAAATGTGGAAAAGATTGCATCAATTATCTAGAGTAGACTCTGTGCTTCCATTGCTGAAGTTGCAGACTGAATGATACTGTCTTATTGACATTGTGCTTGTGCCAATGATGTACTCACTTGGCCTGCATACAAAGCTCCTGAGATCTCAAATATGTCTCCTAAACGAAGCCACTTAAAGTGAAGGTCTGCCCACCGCTGCAAAAATTAAAAGCTAGCAGCTGCACGTACTGCAGCTGCTGACTTTTAATAATTGGACACTTACCTGTCCTTACCAGTCCAGCGATGTCGGCACCGCAGCTGATGTTTTCATCAGCTGTCAGGTACATGCCTCCTACATTGCAAGTAAGGGAACCCGGCAGTGAAGCCTTGTGGCTTCACACTGGAAACCCTGCTGCGCATGCGCGAGGCTCTGCTCTTCTCTCCTACTGGCCCGGCGGCCGGGGAAGGAGGAGGGAGGAGGAGGGAGCCCAGGCGGTGACGTCAATACCCGCGGATGAGGCTCCCGGGAGTGGGAACCGGATACCTGTGAAAGACAGAGGGGGGAAGGAGTACAACGAGTGGAAGTTCCACTTTTGGGTGGAACTCCGCTTTAATAAACCTTGGAACATTCTATACAATGTGTGTCTTTGCTGTTCTTGCTCTAGCTTGATAAAAAAAAAAAAAAAAAAAACAACATTCTTCTTATATTCTTAGAGGAGCACACTAATATGTGCCTTTGTGATATCATTAAGGGCAATTATTGCCTTTTCTCTTAGAATATCTACAAGATTTTAGTGATTACATATTTAATAATGAAGGATAATTGCACTTTCAAATTGATCGATGTTGATGTGCTTGTCCGGAACAGGCAGAGAGGGGAAATCTTTCAATGCGGACACTTGTTCTGGTGACACTTCTAGTGGATTTCCCTCTCCCTTTGATATTCTTAATGAAAGGAAATATTGGTAGTAGGACACAGATGGCAACAAAAAAAATTGACAGATGTTTCAACCATTCCTGCTGTATGCTAAATAAAAACAAATGTTTTGGATTTAGTTGCACTTTAACCACTTGCCAACCGCCTAACGCAGATATACTGCGGCAGAATGGCACGGGCAGGCAAAATCAAGTACCTGGTACGTGATCTGCCTCCCGCGGGCGGGGGGCGCATCGCGCCCCCCCGGTGCCTGAGGCGGTCGGCTTCGCTAGGGGAGCGATACAGGCTGAGGGGGAGGCCACTCATTCGTGGCCACCCCCTCGCGATCGCTCCCCACGAATGAAAATCTTCCTCTGCTTCTGTAATGTAAACAGCGGCAGAGGAAGTGATGTCATCTCTCCTCGAGCCGGTCTTTTCGTTCTGGCGCTGAGGAGAGAAGACATCAATGTGAGTTGCACCAACACTACACTAACAGTAGAACACGCAGGCACACTTTTCACCCCCGATCACCCCCCTGTACCCCCTGTCACAGTGACACCAATAGCAGTTTTTTTTTTTTTTGCATTGGTGTCAGTTTGTGACAGTTATAAGTGGTAGGGCAGTTAGGGTTAGCCCCCTTTAGGTCTAGGGTACCCCCTAACCCCCCCTAATAAAGTTTTAACCCCTTTATCACCCCCCGTCGCCAGTGTCACTAAGCGATCGTTTTTCTGATTGCTGTATTAGTGTCACAGGTGACGCTAGTTAGGGAGGTAAGTATATAGGTTTGCTGTCAGCGTTTTATAGAGACGGGGACCCCCATATACTACCTAATAAAGGTTTTAACCCCCTGATTGCCCCCCCAAAAAAATGTCGTGTCTGCAGCAAGTGCGGATATAGGCGTGACACCCGGTATTATTGTCCCTCCTGTCCTGACAATCCTGGTCTTTGCATTGGTGAATGTTTTGAACGCTACCATACACTAGTTGAGTATTAGCGTAGGGTACAGCACTGCGCAGACTAGGACACACTTTCACAGGGTCTCCCAAGATGCCATCGCATTTTGAGAGACCCAAACCTGGTACCAGTTACAAAAGTTAAAGTTACAAAAAAAAGTGTAAAAAAAAAAAAAAAAAACACAAAAAAATATATAAAATAAAAAAAAACAAAAATAGTTGTCGTTTTATTGTTCTCGCTCTATTCTCTCTCTATTGTTCTGCTCTTTTTTACTGTATTCTATTCTGCAATGTTTTATTGTTATTATGTTTTTATCATGTTTGCTTTATAGGTATGCAATTTTTTTTATACTTTACTGTTGACTGTGTTTTATTGTTAACCATTTTTTTGTTTTCAGGTACGCCATTCAGCTGCAGAGCGGATTTATTTATCTTGACGGCAACAGCGTTTGCTCCCACGATACATAAAGCCGTGACTCCAGCGCTGTCGGAGGTGATTTCACCACCACAGTTACATACTTCAGCATATATGCCGAAGCGTGGGGGCAGCAGTGGGTGAAGGAGCAAGTTGCTCCTACCTTTTGCGGGAGGATGCCCCCATGCTTCGGCATATATATATTTTAGGCACAGGTTGCGTTAAATGTTTTCTTTTTTACTATGTTTTTTTTGTATTTGCTTTGCAGGTATGGTAAGCCTTACTGTTATACTGTAATGTTACTTTGTTTTATTGTTAACCATCATTTGCTTAGCAGGTACGTCATTCAGTTGCAGTGCGGATTTATCTATCTTGACAGCAACAGCGTTTGCTCCCACGATACATAAAGCCGTGACTCCAGCGATGTCGGAGGTGATTTCACCACCACAGTTACATACTTCAGCATATATGCCGAAGCGCGGGGGCAGCAGTGGGTGGAGGAGTGATTTGCTCCTACCTTTTGCAGGAGGATGCCCCCATGCTTCGGCATATATAAACGGTGCATGTATGCCCATCATTAGAAGTGGGTGGATGAAGGGAGGTATTCTAATGGTGGGCATACCCACCGATCAATATCTTTTTTTCGTTCAGCCCACAGGCTGAATGAAAAAAAAGTTTACAATATATACCCAACAAGGACCAGCAACGTACTAGTATGTTGCTGGACTTTGAGTGGTTATACCAAAATGATGCCTGCAGGTTTAGGTATCATCTTGGTATCATTCTTTTTAGCCAGCGGTCGGCTTTCATGTAAAAGCAATCCTAGCGGCTAATTAGCCTCTAGACTGCTTTTACAAGCAGTTGGAGGGAATGCTTCCCCACTGTCTTCCATGTTTTTCTCTGGCTCTCCTGTCCAAACAGGGAAACTGAGAATGCAGCCCGTGATTCAGCCAGCTGACCATAGAGCTGATCAGAGACCAGAATGGCTCCAAACATCTCTATGGCCTAAGAAACCGGAAGCTACAAGCATTTCATGACTTAGATTTCACCGGATGTAAACAGCGCCATTGGGAAATTGGGAAAGCATTTTATCACACCGATCTTGGTGTGGTCAGAATTTTTTGAGGGCAGAGGAGAGATCTAGGGTCTAATAGACCCCAATTTTTTCAAAAAAGAGTACCTGTCACTACCTATTGCTATCATAGGGGATATTTACATTCCCTGAGATAACAATAAAAATGATTAAAAAAAATGAAAGGAACAGTTTAAAAATAAGATAAAAAAGCAAAAAAAAAAAAAAAAAAAGCACCCCTGTCCCCCCCTGCTCTCGCGCAGAGGCGAACGCAAGCGTCGGTCTGGCGTCAAATGTAAACAGCAATTGCACCATGCATGTGAGGTATTACCGCGAAGGTCAGATCGAGGGCAATAATTTTAGCAGTAGACCTCCTCTGTAAATCTAAAGTGGTAACCTGTAAAGGCTTTTAAGGGCTTTTAAAAATGTATTTAGTTTGTCGCCACTGCATGTTTGTACGCAATTTTAAAGCATGTCATGTTTGGTATCCATGTACTCGGCCTAAGATCATCTTTTTTATTTCATCAAACATTTGGGCAATATAGTGTGTTTTAGTGCATTAAAATTTAAAAAAGTGTGTTTTTTCCCAAAAAAATGCGTTTGAAAAATCGCTGCGCAAATACTCTGTGGAGAAGCAACTCAGGAGAAGCAACAGAATGTATTTTGGGGTGTAATTTCGCATATTCCCATGGCATGTTTGAGCAATATGTCATTTAGTCACAACTTTGTGCAAAAAAAAAATTGTGTCTTTTTCCCGCAGCTTGGAGTGTCTACTTTCCAAAATGGGGTCATTTGGGGGGGTTTGTGCCATCTGGGCATTTTATGGCCTTCAAAACTGGGATAGGTAGTGAGGAGTGAAATCAAAACGTTACGCCTTTAGAAATCCTGAAGGCGGTGCTTGGTTTTCAGGGCCCCGTACGCGGCTAGGCTCCCAAAAAGTCCCACACATGTGGTATCACCGTACTCAGGAGAATCAGCAGAATGTATTTTGGGGTGCAATTCCACATATGCCCAAGGCCTGTGTGAGCAATATATCATTTAGTGACAACTTTGTGCAAAAAAAAAAAGTTTGTAAATTTCCCGCAACTTGTGTCAAAATATAAAATATTCCATGGACTCAACATGCCTCTCAGCAAATAGCTTTGGGTGTCTACTTTCCGAAATGGGGTCATTTGGGGGGGGGTTTGTGCCATCTGGGCATTTTATGGCCTTCAAAACTGGGATAGGTAGTGAGGAGTGAAATCAAAACTTTACGCCTTTAGAAATCCTGAAGGCGGTGCTTGGTTTTCGGGGCCCCGTACGCAGCTAGGCTCCCAAAAAGTCCCACACATGTGGTATCCCCGTACTCAGGAGAAGCAGCAGAATGTATTTTGGGGTGTAATTCCACATATGCCCATGGCATGTTTGAGCAATATATCATTTAGTGACAACTTTGTGCAAAAAAAAAAAAAAAGTTTGTAATTTTCCCGCAACTTGTGTCAAAATATAAAATATTCCATGGACTCAACATGCCTCTCAGCAAATAGCTTGGGGTGTCTACTTTCCGAAATGGGGTCATTTAGGGGGGGGTTTGTGCCATCTGGGCATTTTATGGCCTTCAAAACTGTGATAGGTAGTAAGGAGTGAAATCAAAACTTTACGCCCTTAGAAATCCTGAAGGCGGTGCTTGGTTTTTGGGGCCCCGTACGTGGCTAGGCTCCCAAAAAGTCCCAAACATGTGGTATCGCCGTACTCAGGAGAATCAGCAGAATGTATTTTGGGGTGCAATTCCACATATGCCCATGGCCTGTGTGAGCAATATATCATTTAGTGACAACTTTGTGCAAAAAAAAAAAGTTTGTCATTTTCCTGCAACTTGTGGCAAAATATAAAATATTCCATGGACTCAACATGCCTCTCAGCAAATAGCTTGGGGCGTCTACTTTCCAAAATGGGGTCATTTGGGGTGGTTTTGTGCCATCTTGGCATTTTATGGCCTTCAAAACTGTGATAGGTAGTGAGGAGTGAAATCAAAAATTTACGCCCTTAGGAATCCTGAAGGCAGTGCTTGGTTTTCAGGGCCCCGTACACGGCTAGGCTCCCAAAAAGTCCCACACATGTGGTATCCCCATACTCAGGAGAAGCAGCTAAATATATTTTGGGGTGCAATTCCACACATGCCCATGGCCTGTGTGAGCAATATATCATTTAGTGACAACTTTTTGTAACATTTTTTTTTTTTGTCATTATTCAATCACATTGAAATCATCAAAAAATGTAATATTCAATGGGCTCAACATGCCTCTCAGCAATTTCCTTGGGGTGTCTACTTTCCAAAATGGGGTAATTTGGGGGGGTTTTGTACTGCCCTGCCATCTTAGCACCTCAAGAAATGACATAGGCAGTCATAAACTAAAAGCTGTGTAAATTCCTGAAAATGTACCCTAGTTTGTAGACGCTATAACTTTTGCACAAACCAATAAATATACGCTTATTGACTTTTTTTTTTACCAAAGACATTTTGGCCTAAATGTATGACTAAAATTGAGTTTATTGGATTTTTTTATTACAAAAAGTAGAAAACATCATTTTTTTTCAAAATTTTCGGTCTTTTTTTGTTTATAGCGCAAAAAATAAAAACTGCAGAGGTGATCAAATACCATCAAAAGAAAGCTCTATTTGTGGGAGAAAAGGATGCAAATTTCGTTTGGGTACAGCATTGCATGACCGCGCAATTAGCAGTTAAAGCGGCGCAGTGCCAAATTGTAAAAAGTGCTCTGGTCAGGAAGGGGGTAAATCCTCCCGGGGCTGAAGTGGTTAACTTGATTGTCCAGCAATGCAGCATGCATGTGCTGTATTAACTTCATGTTTTCTGTCACTTTAAAAAGTTTGTTTGTGTTAAGCTGGCCCGAACAAACTATTATTTGTATAAAGTGATGTGGCTGCTGTGAGTGTTGTATCATACTGAATGTAGCATAAGCTACATATAGTGTAGCTAGGTGCTGGCTAGCTTTCCCTGTGTCATTGCGGGACATTCTGTAACACCAGCTGCAGTGAGCCTTTTCCCCCTAGTATACAAATATATATACAAATAAATATAGCGCTCGTAAACACAATAAGTGAAAATAATTGACCAAAAAGAAAGTCCAAAATACAATAGGTGAAAAAAAAGTTCAAATAAAGTGACTACAGGTGCTCCAATCCAAAGTGAAGGAAAAATAAGGTGCTTCAGAGAAATTGAGGTGTGCAACACCCCCTCATGTATCCCCACTCACCAGATCAGAGCGACCCCCAGCTTTTCAGTCTGGTGGGTCATTTAAAGCACGGTAAAGAATCCTGGGATGGCGGATCAGGTGATATGCCTTCAGGCCCGGAAATCCTTTAAAGAGTTTCTCAGCCAGAACACAGCAGGTACCCAGAAGTACAGAAGTAAAAAAAAGAAGGAAACTGATAGTGAAGTACCATTAAAAAAGTTTATTATAGAAGGGAGTGGGTATTTACAACAAGTAAGATAAAACAAGCTTCAAAATGGGGCTGTGGGTGTAAAAATGCCGTTCCTGGCGTGCGTTCCACAAGACCGGAAGTGATGTCAGTGATACCAGAAATAGCGTCAACGTTTCGTCCTCCCACAGGACGTCATCAAGGACCTAATTTCCGGCTAGCTAAACCATCTTAAATAGGGGGCGGAGAAGAACCACCCCTCCAGGAAACCAATCAAAATTGGCATAGCGGGCATTTTGTTGGTGGGACAAGAGTCGCTCCTAGGGGTAAAGTACAATCCATAGGAGAGACAAAAATGCCATTTAGTTGGTTTGATAAAATCAAACAAGTATCTTCCAGAAAATCAATGGACATCAATTCCGGCTAGTCACTTTATTTGGACTTTTCAGCTATTGTATTTTGGACTTTCTTTTTGGTCAATTATTTTCACTCATGTTTGTGAGCGCTATATTTATTTGTATATGTTTTTCAAGTGATTAGCACTTGTGCATAGCAGCTGCAATTTTTTGTTGTTTGGTACACCATTAGCGCGAGCGTACAGTGGGGATGGAAAGTATTCAGACCCTCTTAATTTTTTCACTCTTTGTTATATTGCAGCCATTTGCTAAAATCATTTAAGTTCATTTTTTTCCTCATTAATGTACACACAGCACCCCATATTGACAGAAAAACACAGAATTGTTGACATTTTTGCAGATTTATTAAAAAAGAAAAACTGAAATATCACAGGGTCCTAAGTATTCAGACCCTTTGCTCTGACACTCATATATTTAACTCAGGTGCTGTCCATTTCTTCTGATCATCCTTGAGATGGTTCTACACCTTCATTTGAGTCCAGCTGTGTTTGATTATACTGATTGGTAGGGATGAGCTTCAAGTTTGAGTCGAACTCATGTTCGACTCGAACATCGGCTGTTTGCCAGTTCGCCGAACAGCGAACAATTTGGGGTGTTCGCGGCAAATTCAAAAGCCGCAGAACGCCCTTTAAAAGTCTATGGGAGAAATCAAAAGTGATAATTTTAAAGGCTTATATGCATGGTATTGTCATAAAAAGTGTTTGGGGACCTGGGTCCTGCCCCAGGGGACATGGATCAATGCAAAAAAAAGTTTTAAAATTGGCAGTTTTTTCAGGAGCGGCGATTTTAATAATGCTTAAAGTGAAACAATAAAAGTGTAATATTCCTTTAAATTTCGTACCTGGGGGGTGTCTATAGTATGCTTGTAAAGTGGCGCATGTTTCCCGTGTTTAGAACAGTCTGACAGCAAAATGACATTTCAAAGGAAAAAGGTCATTTAAAACTACTCGTGGCTATTAATGAATTGTCGGTCCAACAATACACATAAAAGTTCACTGATAAAAACAGCATGGGAATTCCCCACCCGGTGACCCCGCCCCCCTCTGACGTCATGGGGAATTCCACAGGGAAGTCCTCGTCAAGTCCCCGTGCGTCAGAGGGGGGCGGGGTCACCGGGTGGCCCCGCCCTCCATTATTTAAGAACCGTCAGAAGAGGAGAAGCTTCACACAGCGGGAGCCTCCCTCCATGCCATCAGAAGAAGATGAAGAGAAGAAGACGGAGGAGGAGATGCCGGACGAGAACACCGGAACACCAGAAGAACCAGAAGAAGAAGAAGATGGAGGAAGAAACCGAAGGAAGATAGAAGAAAGAAGAAGCATTTAAATAAAGGAATTGTCAAAAACTGTCTCTTGTCATTTTTAACATTTTTTAAAAGTTTTTTTGTGAAATTGTAGAGGTACTCTTGTACCCCCTTACCATTTCACACAGGGGGGAGGGCCGGGATCTGGGGGTCCCCTTGTTAATGGGAGCTTCCAGATTCTGATAAGCCCCCCTGCCCGCAGACCCCCACAACCACTGGGCAAGGGTTGTGGGGATGAGGCCCTTGTCCTCATCAACATGGGGACAAGGTGTTTTGGGGGGCTACCCCAAAGCACCCTCCCAATGTTGAGGGCATGTGGCCTGGTATTGTTCAGGAGGGGGGGCACTCTCTTGTCCCCCCTCTTTTCCTGCGGCCTGCCAGGTTGCGTGCTCGGATAAGGGTCTGTTATGGATTTTTGGGGGGACCCCATGCCAATTTTTTTTTTATTTTGGCGCGGGGTTCCCCTTAAAATCCATACCAGACCTGAAGGGTCTGGTATAGATTTTGAGGGGGACCCCATGCCATTTTTTTTATTTTGGCCGGGGTTCCCCTTAATATTCATACCAGACCTGAAGGGCCTGGTATGGAATTTAGGGGGACCCCCACGTCATTTTTTAAAAAATTTTGGTTTGGGGTTCCCCTGTGGGGAATTCCCATGCCGTTTTTATCAATTAACTTTTATGTGTATTGTCGGACTGGCAATTCATTAATAGCCGCGAGTAGTTTTAAATGACTTTTTTTCCTTTGAAATGTCATTTTGCTGTCAGACTGTTCTAAACACAGGAAACATGCGCCCCTTTATAGGCATACTATAGACACCCCCCAGGTACGAAATTTAAAGGAATATTACACTTATTGTTTCACTTTAAGCATTATTAAAATCACTGCTCCCGAAAAAACGGCCGTTTTTAAAACTTTTTTTTGTATTGATCCATGTCCCCTGAGGTAGGACCCAGGTCCCCAAACACTTTTTATGACAATAACTTGCATATAAGCCTTTAAAATGAGCACTTTTGATTATTCATGTTCATGTCCCATAGACTTTAACGGTGTTCGCGTGTTCGAGCGAATTTTTTGCCTGTTCGCAAGTTCTGGTGCGAACCGAACAGGGGGGTGTTCGGCTCATGCCTACTGATTGGACTTGATTAGGAAAGCCACACACCTGTCTATATAAGACCTTACAGCTCACAGTGCATGTCAGAGCAAATGAGAATCATGAGGTCAAAGGAACTGCCTGAAGAGCTCAGAGACAGAATTGTGGCAAGGCACAGATCTGGCCAAGGTTACAAAAAAAATTCTGCTGCACTTAAGGTTCCTAAGAGCACAGTGGCCTCCATAATCCTTAAATGGAAGATGTTTGGGATGACCAGAACCCTTCCTAGAGCTGTCCGTCCAGCCAAACTGAGCTATCAGGGGAGAAGAGCTTTGGTGAGAGAGGTAAAGAAGAATGTGCAAGACACATGAAAGCCCGCAAGGAGTTTGCTAAAAAAACACCTGAAGGACTCCAAGATGGTGAGAAATAAGATTCTCTGGTCTGATGAGACCAAGATAGAACTTTTTGGCCTTAATTCTAAGCGGTATGTGTGGAGAAAACCAGGCACTGCTCATCACCTGTCCAATACAGTCCCAACAATGAAGCATGGTGGTGGCAGCATTATGCTGTCGGGGTGTTTTTCAGCTGCAGGGACAGGATGACTGGTTGCAATCGAGGGAAAGATAAATGCGGCTAAGTACAGGGATATCCTGGACGAAAACCTTCTCCAGAGTGCTCAGGACCTCAGACTGGGCCGAAGGTTTACCTTCCAACAAGACAATGGCCCTAAACACACAGCTAAAATAACGGAGGAGTGGCTTCACAACAACTCCGTGACTGTTCTTGAATGGCCCAGCCAGAGCCCTGACTTAAACCCAATTGAGCATCTATGGGGAGACCTAAAAATGGCTGTCCACCAACTTTACCATCCAACCTGACAGAACTGGAGAGGATCTGCAAGGAGGAATGGCAGAGGATCCCCAAATCCAGGTGTGAAAAACTTGTTGCATCTTTCCCAAAAAGACTCATGACTGTATTAGATCAAAAGGGTGCTTCTACTAAATACTGAGCAAAGGGTCTGAATACTTAGGACTATGTGATATTTCAGTTTTTCTTTTTTAATAAATCTGCAAAAATGTCAACAAGTCTGTGTTTTTCTGTCAATATGGGGTGCTGTGTGTACATTAATGAGGAAAAAATGAACTTAAATGATTTTAGCAAATGGCTGCAATATAACAAAGAGTGAAAAATTTAAGGGGGTCTGAATATTTTCCGTTCCCACTGTATATATTTAGTATATATTTTTTCACATATCTTTTCCCCCTAATGCTCAGCGCTGGGACAGTTGCATCATTACCTGCCAGCAGAGTGGGATTACTTCTTTCGACAAGCAGAGCATCTTGGGACATATAGTCCCACAGCCAGGAATCTGAAACATGATAAGCTCAGCCGCACTGCTTCTGAGTGCTTAGAAGCGCTACAAGCAGGGGTGTATCATGAAATCAGTAAGCCCATGTGCAAGATCAAAAGTGGGCCCTAGATATCGAAAAGAATCAAAATGCAGGGCGAGCAGCGTGGTGCGGCGACAGGTGGGCGTGGTTTAAATTTAATTAAATATTGGGCTTGGCTTAACTAGAGTCTGAGATGACTTGCATCAGAGTGTAGTAATGTTAAAGTGATACTAAAGTCTCATTTTTTTTCTTTAAAAATAACAAACATGTTATACTTACCTGCTCTGTGCAGTGGTTTTGCACAGCGCAGCCCAGATCCTCCTATTCTCGGGTCCCTCGCTGGTGCTGCTGGCCCCTCCCTCCTGTCAAGTGCCCCCACAGCAAGCAGCTTGCTATGGGGGCACCTGAGCTGAGTCATTGCTCTGTGTGCCCATTCAGACATGGAGCCACGCCTTGGCCCTGCCTCCTCTCTCTCTCTCTCTTCATTGGCTAACTGGCTTTGATTGACAGCAGCAGAAGCCAATGGCACCACTGCTGCATTTTAGCCAATCAGGAGGGAGAGTCCTGGACAGCTGAGGCATTTGTGCACATCGCTCAATCAAGATGAGGTTTAGGCAATTATTAGGGTGGCTGAGGGGGGTTGCTGCACACTGAAAGTTTTCTATCTTAATGCATAGAATGCATGTAAGAAAATAAACCTTATGCCTTTAGCAGGACCCTCTTTAATATTGATTGGACCCTGAGCAAACATTTTCTTGGGCTCCCCTCCATGCAATTTCGCTCTCCACCTGCTCTGAGACATACAATAAATAGCAGCTGGACTCAAAATCAGTTACTGAATCAGATCAGGCAGCGATTGTGATTGGTTGCCAGAGGTTACAGTGTATTATTGCTGCTCAGTGACTGGCTGCTAGAGGTTACAGAACACATTATGGCTCACTGATTATTTGCTGGAGGTTACAGTACATGATTTCTGCTTGTTGATTGGCTGATAGAGATTACTGTACATCAACACTGCTCACTGATTAGTTGCCAGAAGTTACTGGACATACTTACCACTTACTAATTGGTTGCGAGAGGTTACTGCACATTATTACTGCTCACTGGTTTCTAGAGGTTACTGAATATCCTTACCGCTCAATGATTAATTGCAAGAGGTTAGTGCACATCATTACTGCTCATTGATTGGTTGCTAAAGGTTATAGCCCATCATCTCCTCACTGCATGCACACCACGGACTGGGGAGGTAAAGGGACCCATCAATAGACAGAAAACTCCTAGTGATCCTAGGATCAGTGGGAGTGCTGGGGGAAGGGGGAGGGGTGTGACCAGTGGCAATGCTGGGGGGTTAATGGCATCAGTGGCAGTGGTGGGGGGGATGGGATTAGTTAGAAGGCAGTATACTGTGGCAAATTCTGAATCATGTAGAGCAAAGTTGGAAATCTTTGGCAAGTATATAGTGGGGGATTCTACACTGACCACCAATGTAATGGGGAATTTACAATGACCACCAATGTAATGGTGAATTTACAGTGACCACCAATGTGAGGGGGGGATTTACACTGACAACTAATGTGAGGGGGAATTTGCATTGATCACCATGTAAGGGGGGATTTTACGCCACCAACCAATATAAAGAGGGATTTCTGCACTGACATCAATGTAATAGGAGCATTTACACCAACCACCAGTGTAAGGGGGAATATACAATGACCTCCATGTAAAGTAACACATTTACACCGACTACCAATGTTAGGGGGGATTTACACTGAACACCAATGTAAAGGGTGATTTACACTGACCACCAGTGTAAGTGCAATTCTGCACTTACCACCAATGTAAAAGGAAATGTACACTGATCACCAATGTAATGAAGAATTTACACTGACAACCAATGTAATGGGGGATTTTACATCAACAAACAAAGGGTGATTTTTACACTGGCCTCCAATGTAATGTGACCACTGGTGTGAATGAAAGGATTGTACACCAAGCCCCAATGTAATGAGAAGATTTACACTGACCACCAATGTAACTGAGACATTTAGCCTGCGTTCACATTTGTGTGTGTTGGGAATGCATGCAAAATTGCTTTCCTGACACTACAGAAACGTGCTGCTCTTTAGCAGATAAACAGCAGTGCCATTAATTGTTAATGACACCCTCACGCATCTGCTGAGATGTGCATATGCAAATGCACCAAAATTCACGGGGCTGTGGCACCATGTTATTTTGAAAAAGGGTTCCACCTCCAATGTGCTTACATTTGCAGAACAGGCTGATGTTATGCTTAATGAGCACAGTTACAGGCAGGGCTTTCAAGCATGCCCCTTTACCTCCCCAGTGGGCAGCATTCAGCAGAAGTGATGGTGGATATGACCTCAGGGGGGCATGATATACATATGAATGCCGCCTCTATTTACAAATCAATGTAGCCGGTCCACAGCTATTTACATATTAATACCACTTCTTTTTACATATCAATGCAGGTTATTTACTTGTAAACACAGGGTCTGTAAGTGAGTCATCTGTACACGACAACAGGGCAATAGGGCAGTGCAGGGCAGCATTAGTAACAGAAATTTACACTGAGATATTGGGACACAGCACAGGACTAAAACTTCAAGGAACAAGGGAATTTAATCTGGGGTAGTTGGCAAGTATGAGGGAGCTGCTTTGGGCCCCACAACAATGATGGCGCGCAGGGAAGATGCCCCTTTTGCCCTGCCTTAAAGATGGCCCTGGCCTTTAGAATCACTTTAAATAGGGAATATACAGAGTGGCCTGTACGGCGGTGGGTAGTATGTGCAGGAGAGGGGTGTGGAGTGTATGGCGATGGGTGGTATGTGCAGGAGAAGAGTGCGGAGTGTATGGCAGTATGAAGTATGTGCAGGAGATGGGTATGAAGTGTATGGCGGTGGGTGGTATGTTCAGGAGAAGGGTATGGAGTGTATGGCGGTGGGTGGTATGTGTAGGAGTGGAGTACAGAGTGTATGGTGTTAAGTAGTATGTACAGGGAGAGGAGTGCGGAGTGTATGGCGGTGGGTAGTATGTGTATAAAATAAATATCTGCACTAACCAAAATAAACCTATGAATGTGAAGAAGGTGCTGCTGCTTGAAAATAGCCTAAATACTCAGCTAATGATGTATATATATAAAAAATAAGTGCGCATCCAATGATGAATAAAAATGAAAAAGAGTGATTAGTGAATTCCAAAATCAATTATCATCATAAAAGACACTGATAAAAATAATATAAGTTCATGTACAGTATCTCACAAAAGCGAGTACACGCTAAACATTTTTAAAAATATTTTATTATATCTTTTCATATAACGACACTGAAGAAATTACACTTTGCTACAATGTAAAGTAGTGAGTGTACAGCTTGTAAATTTGCTGTCGCCTCAAAATAACTCAACACACAGTCATTAATGTCTAAACCGCTGGCAACAAAAGTGAGTACACCCCTAAGTGAAAATGTCCAAATTGGGCCCAATTAGCCATCCCCCGGTGTCATGTGACTTGTTAGTGTTAGAAGGTCTAAGGTGTGAATGGGGAGCAGGTGTGTTAAACTTGGTGTTATTGCTCTCACTCTCTCATACTGTTCACTGGAAGTTCAACATGGCACCTCATGTCAAAGAACTCTCTGAGGATCTGAAAAAAGAATTGTCGCTCTACATAAAGATGGCCTAGGCTACAAGAAGATTGCCAAGACCCTGAAGCTGCAGCACGGTGACCAAGACAATACAGCGGTTTAACAGGACAGGTTCCACTCAGAACAGGCCTCACCATGGTTGACCAAAGAAGTTGAGTGCCCCTGCTCAGTGTCATATACAGAGGTTGTCTTTGGGAAATAAACGTATGAGTGCTTCCAGTATTGCTGCCTGTGCTCAGACCATATGCCGCACACTGCATCAAATTGGTCTGCATGGCTGCCGTCCTAGAAGGAAGCCTGTTCTAAAGATGATGCACAAGAAAGCCCGCAAACAGTTTGCTGAAGACAAGCAGACTAAAGACATGGATTACTGGAACCATGTCCTGTAGTCTGATGAGACCATATCAAGTCCTGGGTGTGAGACCAGATTGCTGAGAGGACACCCCTTGCGGCTAAGTGCAGCATACCCCTGGGAGTGAGACAGGGAGTATGGTGCCCAAAGGTGCACGGATTGCCAAGTGCTGCTGCTTGGTAGCTGGGTAGCAGAGGGCAGCTGGGGTGCGCTGGATAAGCTGATTGGGCAACCGTGCGAGGAGAGATCCCAGGTTATGGAGCAGTAGAGCAAACCAGGAACAGAGTCAGTAGCCAGGCCAGGGGTTATATACAGCCAGATCAGTCAGACATGAGGTACAGCAGGATAAACCAGGAACGGAGTCGGTAGCCAGGCCAGGGGTCAAACCCTGTGCGGTCAGACAAGGTACATGTGCAGAAACTGGAGAATAGTCAAGTTCAAGTGGGGGATCGATGCAGGTGGAGAGCAAGAGAAGTCAAGCAAGCCAGGTGGTAAACAGGAATCAGATGCAGATAGTAGGTACAGGAGACACAGGAATCTGATGATAATCCAGCAACCTGCATGCATCTGCAGCAGGTTTAAATAGGCCAGAGGGTGCCAACAATTGTCACAGTGTGCGCGAGTGCTCGACAGCATGCGTGTCTGTGTGCACCCGCCATTGCACACCTGCATGCGCCCGTCATCACGCACCTGTGTGCGCGCATGCACGCGGGGATTCACCTGGCGTGACCATGGCGGGTACTGGCAGGTTTTCATCTTTCGGGGTATCGGGCTCGAAACCTCTGCAACAGTCTAGGGGCATGAATATTGTCTGCTGGTTCCCAAGAATTTTCTTCTACTGAGTACCCTTTCCATTGGAATTGAATTGTCCTACCTCTCCAACAACAGTCCAGTGGCTTCTACCTCATACTTCATCTCCTACTGAGACTGGAGGCGGTGGAGCCTCTTCTCTTCCTGGAAAAGGACTAGAGGCAACAGATTTAAGCAAAGAAACATGGAATACTGGGTGGATCTTATAGGAATTTGTTAGTGCCAGTTCAAATGCCACTGGGTTAATTTCCCGTTAATTATGAATGGGCCGATAAACCTTGGACCCAGCTTCCGGGAGAGGCAAGGAAGCCTAAGATTTGTTGAAGAGAGCCATACTTTGTCTCTAACCCTTAAGACAGGGTTTATCCTCCTCTTGTCGTACTGTTTCTTGTAATTTTCTTGGGCCCTTTGCATGTTTACCTGTAGGGCTGGATAGTTAGCCTGGATAGCATTTATCCTGTCCTGAACTGCTTGGACTAAAGCCTCCGGTATGACATTAGGCAGGAATGAGGGATGGAACCTGTAATTGGCCCAGAAAGGTGACTGATTAGTGGTTGTATGAATTGAGTTATTGTATGCAAACTCGGCACACGGGAGTAAAGAGATCCAATCATCCTGGGAAAAAGAGCAGAAGCAGCGTAAGTATTGTTTTAAGGTTTGGTTTGCTCTTTCGGTTTGACCATTGCTTTGGGGGTGGTAGGCTGAAGATAGGCTTATTTCAATTGAAAGCATTTTGCAGAGCTCCCTCCAGAACCTGGAGGTAAATTGTACCCCTCTATTGGACACAATGCTGTTAGGTAAGCTGTGTAGTCTATTTCCTTTATGAAAGTCTTTGCCATGTCTTCAGGAGATGGTGTACCCATCATGGGCAAAAAGTGTGCCATTTTGGACAGACGATTCCTGACTACCAGGATGGTAACAAACTCTTCTGAGGGGGGTAGCTCTACTATGAAGTTCATAGATATTTCTCTCCATGGTTGCTCTGGCACTGGCAATGGACAAAACAAACCCCAAGACTTGACGTTGGACCCCTTATTCCGCTGACTGGTAGCTAACATATTCCATGCAGTCAGATTTCTGAGTAGGCCACCAAAAAGATCGTTGGACAAGCTCCATTGTCTTTCACACCAACAGCAAGTTGGTGGTCATGCAAAGTCCTTAGGATCTGGATTCTGGCTTGCTGTGGGACAGAGATTTTATCCTCATACCAAAGGAACCCTTTCTGGTTTCTTAGGGAAGATGCCTTTGGTTCCGAGCATTAGGAGGAAGCCTGTTTAAGTGAGGAACTTAGATCGGATTGGATCATGAGGAAGTTTTGTGGTGACAGGATTGTGCTGGGAGCTATTTCTTCGGGAGTATCAGGAAACATCCGGGACAGAGCATCAGCCTTCCCATTCTTGGACCCAGGGCGGTAGGTAATGTGGAAATTAAACCTAGCAAAGAACAGAGCCCACCGAGCCTGTCGGGGTCTTAACCGCTTAGCAGTGCGAAGATACTGTAGGTTCCTGTGATCTGTGAATATCATAATAGGGTGAGAGGCACCTTCAAGGAGATATCGCCAATCCTCCAGAACAGTTTTAATGGCCAAGAGTTTTCGATCACCCACGTCATAATTCTTTTCTGACTGGCTCATCTTCAGTAAAGGGAAGGCCACGGGATGAAGTAACGACTTAGGCCCCTGGCGTTGAGATAAAACTGCCCCTGTGACTACTTCAGGGGCGTCAACTTCCAAGATGTAAGGCAGAGCAGGATCAGAGTGTTGTCTCGTACCCCTGGGAGCGAGACAGGGAGTACGGTGCCCAAAGGTGCACGAATTGCCAAGTGCTGCTGCTGGGTAGCTGGGTAGCAGGACAGCTGGGGTGCACTTCGATAAGCTAATTGGGCAACCGTGCGAGGAGAGATCCTAGGTTATGGAGCAGTAGAGCAAACCAGGAACAGAGTCAGTAGCCAGGCCAGGGGTCATACACAGCAGGATCAGTCCGAGATGAGGTACAGCAGGATAAACCAGGAACAGAGTCGGTAGCCAGGCCAGGGGTCAAACACCATGCGGTCAGACAAGGTACAGGTGCAGAGACTGGAGAATAGTCCAGTCCAAGCCAGGGGTCGATGCAGGCAGAGAGCAGGAGAAGTCAAGCAAGCTGGGTGGTAAACAGGAATCGGATGCAGATAGGAGACAGGAGACACAGGAAGCTGACGATAATCCAGCAACCTGCATGCATCCTGCAGCAGGTTTAAATAGGCCAGAGGGCGCCAACAATTGTCACGGTGCACGCGTGTCTGTGTGCACCCATCGTTGCGCACCTGTATGCGTGCATGCACACGGGGATTTGCCCGGCGCAACCATGATGGGTACTGGCAGGATTGCCAGGCCTATGGCCATTTCCCTGACAGACCAAGATAAACTTATCTGGTTCAGATGGTGTCAAGCGTGTGTGGCAGAAACCAGGTGAGGAGTACAAAGACAAGTGTGTCTTGCCTACAGTCAGCATGGTGGTGGGAGTGTCATGGTCTGGTGCTGCATGAGTGCTGCTGACACTGGGGAGCTACAGTTCATTCAAAACCCTATTAAGCACCTGTGGGGCATCCTCAAACGGAATGTGGAGGAGCGCAAGGTCTCTTAACATCCATCAGCTCTGCGATGCCACCATGGAGGAAAGGAAGAGGACTCCAGTGGCAACCTGTGAAGCTCTGGTGAACTCCATGCCCAGGGTTAAGGCAGTGCTGGAAAATAATGGTGGCCGCACAAAATATTGACACTTTGGGCCCAAACTAGCAACACTACTCCTGGTAAATGCCCTGACAAACCAGTAGGACCTTCTCCCTTTGTGCCAATCTAAGTGGAAGGCCCTTCTGGACACAGGGGTGCAAGTGATCCTGATATACCGAGACTTCCTTGACAAACACCTCAAACATTTGCCCCCACATAATTTGGAGGAATTAGAAATATGGCGTGTTGGAACCCAGTATTTCCCCTACGATGACTGGTAAGTAGCTAAGGTAACCTTTGATCCCTCTGTGGTAGGGCAATCAGACAATCAATACACTAGCTGTTGTATGTCCTTGCCAACCAGGAGCCAACAAGAGTTCCCACATCATAGGAACCAGCATGGACCTCGTCAGGAGGCTACCCACTCCTCTTGTCTTGAAGCCTGACACCCAAACCAAGGGTATACACCCCATACTGTTAGGACAAGTGAACCCAGCCACCCCAGTCTCACAATCTGATTTGGTGGGGGAAGGAAAGGACAGGATCCCAATAGAGGAGTACCCACAAAACACGCCACTCTCACCCAAGAGAAAGAAGTCAAAGCCCAGCTTTTGAGATGGAAGGATATGTTTTCAAAGAATGAGTTTAATGTGGGGAGTGCAAAAAGTGCCTGACACTGCATCCTCCTTCAGGAAGACAAGCCATTAAGGAAGAGAGTCCAATGGATCCCATTAGGGACCTGGAAGATCTACGTGAACAACTGGCAGAATTGAGGAAAGCGGGCTTTATCCGGGAGTCTAGGAGTCTCTATGCCTCCCCCATAGTGGTGGTGCGGAAGAATAATGGTTCCCTGAGGTTGTGCATCAACTATCAGATGCTAAACTGGAGAACCATCTCTGACCAGTACACCACTCCAAGGATAGCATTATGCCCTGCAGAGCCTGTCAGGGGCGAAGTGGTTCAGTGTGCTGGATTTAAAAAGTGAGTGCTATCAAATCTCATGCATCCTAAATATAGAGAGAAGACAGCTTTCATCACCCCAGTAGGGTTCCTTCGAGTTTGACAGGATGCCCCAAGGTCTGTCTGTCAGCAACATTCCAGAGGCTGATGGAGAAGACACTAGGAGACATGAACCTGATCGAAGTGTTGGTGTACCTAGACTATATTATTGTCTTTGGGTGGGAATGTGGACAAAATTATATTGCAGCGTGAGGCCAGGTGGATATATAACCAACGGGCAACTTGTCCGCCTGGCCTCAACACTGCACTCTCATTCAACCCCTTTCTGTGATGCTCTTTTCCTTGCAGCAAACGATTATGTTATTAATAAACAACTGAAATTACAGGTAGAATCTATTACATGTCTATACCTGCCATTTGATACTGCAGGCAGACCTTCACCCACTTTCAGTTGCATAATATTACTAACATTCACTAGATGGGGCTATTCCTTATATGTGTTTTATCCTGCAGCAAATGATCATGTTATTAATAAACAACTGAAATTACAGGTAGAATCTATTACATGTTTATATTTGCCATATATGATATTCATATGATACTGCAGGCAGGCCCTCACCCACCTTCAGTTGTATAGTATTACTAACACCCACTAGATGGTGCTAATCCCTATTTGTGTTGATGGAAATAGAGGCTGACTGGCCCCGACACAAACCACCCCCCCCCCCCCCTCTGCTTTGCTTTGTTTTTTTCTCTTTTTTGTCTTTTTCTTTTTGTTTTCTTTCTTTTTGTCCCCTTTTTGCTTCACTTAAATTATGATGGATTAGATTGGAAGATCACATAGGGAACCATGCATTAATGATTTCTATATTGTATTCTGTTGTTGTTGTACAAATGTTTTTGTATCAAACTCAAGGTATCTGGTCCATGTTGGACCTGTATGTATGCTCTCTGCCTTTCCCCTGGATCGCTTCCGCTGCCTGCTAGTAACGGTTGCCTGTTGTGGTGGGGGTACTCGGACGTCCCTGCCTAGGGGGCGGAGCTCTTTTCTCTTCCGCCCCTATTTGCCCTTCACGCCAATGGCGAAGTATGGGCAATGTGTGCACATCTTGGGGGGTGGAACGCGCATGCGTCCGCTCTCCTGATGCGCGCGCATCCTGGCAGGGACGTCCGGACCGGAAGCAATGCCGGAGGTCAATTCTGACCTGATTGCTTCCGGTGGGACCGCACCGCTTAAAAGATGGAGGCGCCGGTGCTGTCTGTTGGACGCATCCTGCGGCCATCCATCGTAAACGGGCGGACGCCCAATCTTGTGATTAGGAGCTATCACAGCCCCTCTCCTTCTGTTTCTACACTTAGGGGTAAGTTGAGACTAATTTGGACGTTTTTGCTTTGCTTCGCTTGGACATGTTTTTAACTGGGGGACCTTCTGTCATAACCTAAGGGATTACTTCACAGGGTCCCTGCACTACTAGCATTACAGGCTTAGCTATACCTGTGTATTATGGATACAGGTATGACATCTTCATTGGCCATGTATTACAAATGGAAAATGTTCCCCCTAAAATAAAGATATAGATATCCCAAGCAACTCATTGGTGGGCTTTGTCCCACACTTTAAATAATCATATATTTTTTGGATTTTCTAAAATATTATATATGGTTTAATACACCCTATGAATAATGTATCTATGTGGGCGTCATATTAAATTTTCTTATTTGTTTGACCATCAATGGTCGTTGTTAGTACTATTTATGATTTATTTTGAATCAGTGGAATTTATGGGTTTCCCGTCTTTGTTTCAGTACGGGTTACCAGTCTATATTGCCCTAAGTGTGTGGTCCAGGCCTCCTACCGGTATTGTCTGCCTGGGATCTGGCACCCAGGGACAGTCCGTGCTGGTTGGTTCAGCGGTTGATGTCTCGTGAATGGTGGTAATAGCCTTATTCCTTTGAAATTTTAACAGTAGGTGAGCAATAATTTCATATAATTGATGTTCTTTCATTGTTATGATCTGATGTTATGTATGACCACTATATAATCTGAGACTGTTCATTATTTATACAGTTTAAATTAATCAATGACATCGTGTCTAGCCCTGATGAAGCGAAAATTCTTTTGCGAAACATGTCGGCTTTAGTCACGTCCGAATTCCGGATTTTACTACTGGATGGTCATATGTTTGTATATGTATTGATAATACTATTTTTTATTATATTTCAATAAATATTGTTAAATTTTATCAAGCTTGTTTGATTCTCACCTACTAGACCAGTGTTTCTCAACTCCAGTCCTCAAGGCACCCCAACAGGTCATGTTTTCAGGCTCTCCGTTATTTTACACAGGTGATTTGATCAGTTTCACTGCCTTAGTAATTACCACAGCCATTTCATCTGAGGGAAATCCTGAAAACATGACCTGTTGGGGTGCCTTGAGGACTGGAGTTGAGAAACACTGTACTAGACTCAGTTTTTTCCTCTAAAGTCCCAATTATTTGAGGAGGGGGTTTTCCCATTTTCTCCCTATTCTCCCCCCCTCCCCCTTCCTCTCTTTATAAGATATTATTGTCTTTGGCAAAACCCTCGAAGAACACGAAGAGCATTTGGAGAAGGTTTTGAAGAGACTCCATGACAAGGGGTTGAAGTTGTCCCAAGAAAAGTGTCAGTTTTACCAGCCTTCAGTTAATTACCTTGGGTATGTTGTTTCTGCCGAAGGAGTGGCTACTGACCCCCAGAAGTTGGAAGCTGTAACTTCCTGGCCAAGTAATGTCATTACTGGGGTTTTTCTCATATTACAGAAGGTTCGACGAGGGAGTCACTAGAATAGCTCGGCCCTCAACAAGTTGTTGAAGCACGTGAATAATGATGATGACCCCGATTCATCAAAACCAAAAAAGCAAATCAGAGGGCCATCAAAGCCACGGGTGTTGATTAATTCACGTGAGCAAGCTTTCCGGAAGTTGAAGTGTAGTTTAACAAATACCCCTGTTCTGGCCTATGGTGATCCAGCCAAACCATATGAGCTGTATATGGATGTCAGTCGAGATGGGTTAGGCAGGGTGTTGTATCAAGAACACAATGGACATCTGTCGCTTATGTGAGCCGAAGTCTAACATCTAACATCCTCTGGGAAGAACTACCCCACTTATAAGTTGGAGTTCTTGTCTCTGAAGTGGAAAGTGGTGGACAAACGGAAAGACTACTTGTATGAAGTAGACTTCATAAATTGGGTGAAATGTGCAGCGCTTATGTGATCATATAAACCATAACAAATAATATGAGTACAAAAAACGTGAATAATAAATGATGTGCTCAAAAATAATCCAAGCAGTCCTCTATTATGACATATGATGTCTATAAACAGAGGAACTTGGACGTGTGATGTCCAAAAAAGAAAAAAGTCAGTGACAAGCTTCAATCATGTGTGATGATAATCCTCAACCACATGTGGATATAATATAGTGACAGTCTTTAACTTCAAATATGTATGATGTAATTTCACCCAATTTGTCATTTTTGCAACTTTATCCACTGCTGTGCTGGCTGCTTTAGTTTTTTTTTTTTTTTGAGACAGCGTGGTATATATTTGTTTATAATTTACAGTACTTGTATGAAGTAGACTTCATAGTCAAAACTGACAACAACCCGCACACATACAGTATCTCACAAAAGTAAGTACACCCCTCACATTTTTGTAAATATTTTAATATATCTTTTCATGTGACAACACTGAAGAAAGTACACTTTGCTACAATGTAAAGTAGTGAGTGTACAGCTTGTATAACAGTGTAAATTTGCTGTCCTCTCAAAATAACTTCACAGGTTTCCATGCCTCCATAATGACATCATGGAGCTGGTGGATGTTAGAGACCTTGCGCTCCTCCACCTTCCATTTGAGGATGCCCCAGAGATGCTCAATAGGGTTTAGGTCTGGAGACATGCTTGGCCAGTGCATCACCTTTACCCTCAGCTTCTTTAGCAAGGCAGTGGTCGTCTTGGAGGTGTGTTTTGGGTCGTTATCATGTTGGAATACTGAGCTACGGCCCAGTCTCCGAAGGTCACAGAACATGCTGGCATTCATGGTTCCCTCAATGAACTGTAGCTCCTCAGTGTCGGCAGCACTCATGCAGCCCCAGACTATGACACTCCCACCACCATGCTTGACTGTAGGCAAGACACACTTGTCTTTGTACTCCTCACCTGGTTGCCGCCACACATGCTTGGCACCATCTGAACCAAATAAGTTTATCCTGTTCTCATCAGACCACAAGACATGGTTCCAGTACTCCATGTCCTTAGTCTTCTTGTCTTCAGCAAACTGTTTGTGGGCTTTCTTGTGTATCATCTTTAGAAGAGGCTTCCTTCTGGGACGTCTGATGGTGGCTTGCATGTGGATTTTATGAACATAAGTGGAATTTTGAACTAAAGTGGAGAGTTAATAACCAGGACCAGGAGTTTTGACTGCTTTTGACTGCTTCTGCCTGCAAGTGTTGTTTTGTTTTTTTTTGTTTTTTTTCCTCCTTTATTTGATACGTTTGCTAGCAGTTTTTAAAATACTTTTTTTCCCCTCTTTTTTTCTGACACTTTTTAAACAGCCTTTTTTTTTCCTCCTTTATTTGATATGTTTGCTAGCAGTTTTTAAAATACTTTTTTCCCCCTCCTTTTTTCTGACACTTTTTAAACAGCTTTTTTTTCCTCTATTTGATATGTTTGCAAGCAGTTTTTAAAATACTTTTTTTCCCCTCCTTTTTTCGGACACTTTTTAAACAGCTTTTTTTTTCCTCCTTTATTTGATACATTTGCTAGCAGTTTTTAAAATACTTTTGTAGCGCCCTGCTCCTGTTGATCAGGCGCTTGCATGTAAATTTAGGGGGTTATCTGTTCTGTATATAGTTCAGATTTAATCTGTGGCTAAATTAGCTTCTGTTCCAACATTGGCTGTGTTGCGTGTAGTTCCACACTGTTGTCTGTAGGTGTCGTTGTCACCACAGGCCAGTGTTGGAAGAGCAACAGGCTGAAGTGTATTGAGTAACTTTCTTGGAAACAGGCCAGTGGGGGTGGTCCACCACTGTGAATTCTGGGAGAGGGTACTTAAGGGACAGATGCCATTTTCTTCTCTCTCTTACCTCCTGGCCCTCCTGGCCTAAGGTATGTGGTAACTTTTCTGCTGCCTCAGGGCCACGCTGGCCCGAGGCTATGTGACTACAAGTAGGCCCAGAAGTCTGTCTGGAGCCTACCACCGCAGAGGTGGTCCTTAGGCTGCCTTACCTGTTAGGAAGAAGCCAAGCCAAGCTGAGGAGATCCAGGGGAGGACCCTTGCTGGAGAGAGCCAGGATGAAGGCTGGTCTCTCGGGAGGGCTTGGTAACTTACTTAGAGGACGCACCTATACCTAACCAACCTACAGCACAATACTGCCGGATTGGCTTAAAGGTTCTGGTACTGTGTTTGCTGTTCATCTAATACTAAATTCTGTGGCTGAGGATTGTGCAACCATTTTGTTCTTCTCAAGTCTGTGGCAGAGACTTTTCCGGCTGCTAGGTCAGTGAGAGAGGTCTATCCGGGTGGGCAAAGATCTGTTGACTAAAGGTGTGTTTGTCTCCAGGATCTCAAATTCCTCAGTGATCTGCATAAGGTATCTGAATCCTCCTACAACTCCCTTTCTACTTCTTTACTGCTACTTCTTCAAAAGTTTTGCAATAAAGCATTGGAAACATAACGAAGTGACTGGTGCATACATTGGTGGGCGTAAGGCCTAATACAGTCTCTAAGTCCCGTGTCTGGTGGAAATACAGGTAAGGGGGTAACAGCAAAGACCCAATTTAAATCAGCCGCTCCTTTGGGGGTAAGCGCTACTGTTTTGGATTCAGAACAAAAGTTCCGATATATTATAGCTACCCCCGATCAGATTGTTGAATACAAAAGCATGCATGCTTCAAGTAAGCTCACACTGAGACAGCTTAGTTCAGAGTCAAATTACTTTCTGTTTAATATTTCCACTTCTCAAGACTTTTATACAATTCCATTGAAGATTGAGATACGTCAACAAGACTGGCGCATACATACCACAAATATAAAAATACAAATATGTGACCAAATTTTGGCTTTCAGCTGATGCACATTTGCAGAAGTGAATAATTGTTTTTGCAGCATTCTCTTGCTCTTGCTCCATTGTGTTATGCTGTTATATTCTGAATGTATTCTGGGAAGCAGGCGCAAACTTTTTGATTAACTCTTTGCAGTCAGTTCAGTTCCTAAGCAAGCTTTGACCTTTACAGAATATCTGTAAATGTCTTAAGGCTTAATAAGTATAGAAGCTGAGTTTATATATGTTAGGTATATAAAGCAGGTATTGGAATAGACAGTTCACCATGATCACATCCATTACAGTCCCCCCTTGAAGCTGTCTATTTCATACTGTCCCTCATACTAAAAAGTCCTACTCACTACCCTGGCATTCTCCTCTGCAACCCTTTTCAGCTGTATATAGAGAAGAGCAGTGACTAACTCACTAACTCACTACCGCCTCAATACAGCTAGGAGGGGGCAATCAGGTGTTGTCTGTCCCTGTAATCCTATGCATCTCGGGAGGAGGTGACTGTAACGGAGCGTAACACATAATCATCATCTGGTATTTCCTGGTTCACAAACATGGGAGTAGATTGGGCAACAGCTTTTTCTGCACGCTTCTTAAAACAGGGAAGGACACAGCAGACCATGACAGCTAGGGTCACTAGAATTATCAGAATGGCTATTCCAATCTCTGTTCAAATTCCCTTCCACCCCCCTTGATCCAGGTGAAGTACTGATCCCGGGGGTTGGAAAACTGAATTCTTCCTTAATTCTTTGGACAAATCCTCAAGTTTCTGGATGGCTAAAGTCACTTTACCATTTGGGCCTGTGTTATCTGGGATATAAGTACAGCATGTACTCGTTTCAGGTAACATTTTACACCCCCCCCTTTTCAGCTAGGACCATGTCTAAGGTCATACGGTTTTGGAAGGTCATATGTGAAGCGACTTCTAGTTGTTCGACTAAACCCGAAGTTTAGTGCATCCCTGGTGCATCCCTGGTGTAATTAACAAACCTTTGTTGGTTGTAGTAGATGTAATTTATCCAGTCTACATTCATGTTTACAGTGATGATGGGGATCAGGGACTCAAACCCTACTGCTACTTGGTCTCTTGCTTTGAACTCATCTGGGACCCCTCTAGGGACCCCTATGGCGTCTATGTATACATGAGGGTCGAAGCTTCTTGCTGGGGCACTCCTACGCCTCCTGTTAGGCCTGGGTGTGTTGTTTGTATTTGGCTTTGGGTTTTCCAAGAGAATATGTAGAGGCATTATGGCCTTGGCCAGTGCACATTCTCCTGTCCACTGTGCTGTCAATCTGCTTCTAATTTTCACATCTCCGCAGACTCAGCACACGTCTCCCAAAGACTGGACTTGATTTTGCACTAGATCTGCAGACATCTCACTATAAGATCCACAGTAACCCTTAGTGAAATTCCCAAGAGGTTTCCCCACTCCCTGGTACTGTCCATAGCATGTGTAATTGCCAGGATATATGGTGATACCTTCTCCTGGCTTTGGGGGTCTTGGTAATTATGGGATATTCCTTCTTCCAATGTTCACACAGGGTGGTTGTGTTGGTAAATAGGCTGAGGAAACATGTTTCATGTTCAGGGGATATGTTCAGGGGTACCATTCCTAAGTGTGGCTAGCCCCCCCACACACACATAACAATTGGTCTTATTGTGTTTCCCTGCACTGTACCTCATCCACTCGAGCCATAAGTTGACATCTGAGAACCTGGTTTCTGCAGCCATGGTATCCTCAAAGGTAGGGTCTCCTATGGCCACCGTGTCCTTTAATGTCTGTATATGCGGCCTCAGGGGGTTTGAGCTAGATGTGGATTGGGGAACTCCCCACTCTGGGTAATTGCCAGGATATATGGTGATACCTTCTCCTGGCTTTGGGGGTCTTTGTAACTATGGGATATTCCTTCTTCCAATGTTCATACAGAGTGATCAGTGGTTGTGTTGGTAAATAGGCTGAGGAAACATGTTTCATGTTCAGGGGATATGTTCAGGGGTACCATTCCTAAGTGTGGCTAGCCCCCCACACACATAACAATTGGTCTTATTGTGTTTCCCTGCACTGTACATCATCCACTCGAGCCACAAGTTGACATCAGAGAACCCGTTTTCTGCAGCCATGGTATCCTCAAAGGTAGGGTCTGCTATGGCCACCATGTCCTTTAATGTCTGTATATGGGGCCTTAGGGGGTTTAAGCTAGATGTGGATTGGGGAACTCCCCACTCTGGGTTATTGAACATATCTTTCAGTTGGAAAGGCTTTCTAAAACTGGGATATCCACTTCCCCACCATAGGCCCAGGACATAGGTCCCACTGTCTCCTGGGCTAGGATTCTCATTGGTCAGCCTGAACTCTTCGGTGTAAGGCTGATCTGTGTGTTTGTTGATTGTCATTCTATCTAAGAGTGACTTCCCATTTTTGTCTTTTCTATTTTGGGCATTTTCAGGTTTGTACCCCCCAGTGTTCCAACCCACTGCTCCCCAGGAATCACAGTTGTTACCCCAACAGGTGTTAGTGACGCATACATACACAGTCATGGGTCTTACTGCTTCATCCCAGGACCAGATCTTGTACATAGTACCTGGAATTATCTGTTCATAAGAGGATATAAAAGTGGCAACATGTGTATTGGATGAGTTATACCAGAATTGGGTTATACCATCTTTTTGTCTGATGGCTACCTCTTGCGCCTGGGCAATGATTACTATAAAAAGGATATACAGATTCATTGTTTGGTCCCCTCGTCCTCTTCCTCAGGTATAGGAACTTTCTTGCAGTGGGAGGCGTGTGTCCACGTGTTCTTCCCGGCCACTTTGACTGATGTGGCAGTTGTTAGGAGAACCTGGAAAGGACCATCATATCTGGGTTCAAGAGTGTGCTTTCTGACAAACTTCTTTATCAGGACCCAATCACTGGGAACTAGCTTGTGTGTGGCTGTATCTAGCTCAGGATCTGGAATGGAAGAAAACACTTCTGAATGGATACGGGTTAATTCTCGAGATAAAGCAGTCACATAATCAGTTAATACATCAGATTGGAGCTGCAACTGTTGTAGGAAATAACAACCTAGTCTGGGGGCTGAACCAAACAATATCCCATAGGGTGACAGACAATGGTTTCCCCTTGGAGTGTACCTAACACTGAATAAGGCAACAGGTAGGCTGTCTGGCCAACTCATTCCCGTTTCCTGAGACATTTTTAGCATTCTAGATTTTATTGTGCCATTCAATCTTTCCACCTTCCCACTGCTTTGAGGATGGTATGGGGTGTGGAAAACTAGTGTGACCCCCTAAAGCTGCCCATTCCTCTTTGGTTACTGAGGCCGTGAAAGCTGGCCCCTGATCACTCTCTATGACCTCTGGGACACCATATCTGCACACTATTTCCATTAAAAGTCTTTCAGCTGTGGTCTTTGCCGTCATGTTGGTAACGGGATAGGCTTCCGGCCCACGTGGCAGACACGGTCTCTTGTTTAATTCCATGATTCCTTCAACTTCTGTGGCTCCTTTTTTGATCCACACTTCTTTTTCTACTTTGTCAGCTGTCTCCTGTTGCTCCTTGAGGTAGGTCCTGTTTACAGGAGGGTTTTGTAGAATCATAGTGGTTTGTACAGTCTCTTCAGGGGTGTCTATTGGGTCATCCAGGATAGGTGCATTCACTCTGCTGACCACTTCTCGCATTCAATCTGCAGCTTGTTTCGCAGCGGTACCTGCCAGGGGATTGCCTCATGCTTCTCGGGAAACCAGCTTGCCGTGCGTCTTTACCTAAAGTATAGCCACTTGTGCTGGGAGGAGTAGGGCATCCATTAAGTCCTTGATAGCTGCACTGTGGGTTACAGGAGTTCATGCCGCTGTCAGGAACCCTCCGGTTTTCCGGATGATCCCAAAATTTCCTTCTGGCAATTTTCATGCCATAGTTAGGAAAATATATGTAATACAGCGCTGTGTAAGGAAGGAAGTAGATAGCAGCCAACACACCTATAGACTCAAGTGTTAAAGAAAAATATAAAAAAGTGTAGCGCTATAAACTTAAAAATTAAGTGAATAGTGTTTTAAACACGACACCCATATATAACAAACAAGTGTGATCAAAAAATTATGATGCACTATATATAGTACAAATACAATTGTAAAGACTATAAACAGAATTACAAAAAGTGAAAAAGACACCGTGTAGTATTAGTATGAACTAGGTATAATACACTGTGTGTAATATATAAGTAATGTGAACAAAATCACAATAAAGTCCAAAAAAATCAGATGGGGTTGACACCACTCAGAACTCATATAACAAAAGTCCATCAAGTTTATAGGCCTTAGGGGGCTTGCCAAGGGCAAATGCTCAGGCAGGACATGTGTATATCAGGTTAGAAAAAGCTAAGGGATCAACTGGATCAAATGGGTAAATAGAGATAACAGAAGTGGACAGAGAAAACTGATGGTAGTTCAGAAGCCGTCACCGAAGACATCGAGAGGCCTACCGGATGTAGTTGACTTGAGAGGACTTACGTCCTCCAAGTCAAAAAAGGCTTAGAGACCAACTGGTCAGAATGAAGCGTCTTCTCAGGTATCCGCAATGACTTCCAAACCAAGATGGCAGTTCAACTTCGATGTTTATCCGCACAGCATAGAAAATGGTATTTCCATAAAGGTCACAGACGAATTTTCATGTACCATGCGAGAAATGGATGAAAGGACTCACATAGCGTGATAACGTAAACACTGGTTTATTAAAAAAGGTCAAAAATAAACTCACATCTTAGAAGATCATCAAAACACAGATTCGAATAGCGGTAATTGTGAAGGGTCCACCCAATGCGTTTCTGCTAAAGAGCCGTCATCCGGGGTGCGGACCCCCCCACCACACCGCTATATAAAGCACCAATGACCCCTGATGGAAGTGTCATAGAACCGGAAGTAAAAAGATCACATCACTTCCGGTTAGATACAATTTTAAAATTGAATTGGCTAATATATGCATAAAGGTCCCAAGTAATATTAAACCCACACAAGAAAACAATATACTTGAATTATCATCATATATTAAAAAAGAAAAGACACTGGCCCCAGGAAGTGAAAAAACGGGACCAAACCTTGTTTTCATAACGTAGCTTAATAGGCTACCTGTATTGCACAAGGCTACGCCTCGTTCAACCCATATAGCATGACGTCATGACGCCGCACTAACGTCGCGGCATCACAGCGTTCTGTGGGGAAGTAGACCAAGCCTCAATTTGAGGCTGGTCACATGACCCTGTATTGAGATGACGTAAGAACGTGACGTTGTGATGCTGCACTCGCGCCACAGCGTCACAGCATTCCACAGGAAAATGATCAAGCCTCGTTCTGAGGCTGATCACATGACCCACTGCTAAGATGGACATACCGAACACAGCAGGACAATAGACAGAGCCCGGTGTAGTTAATGCGGCGCTTCACAGCGCTACAAATTACAACAGTGGCTGCACGGTCCCTCATGGATAGCAAACTAGTGAACAAACCTCTATGAGGATGCTACCCTACATTAAACAATAAAAATAGAAAAATAAAATATGAAAAATAAATTATAAAATATCAAAAATCAACTGCGGCTAGAGACGTTGTCAGTAAAACAACAGAGTCACTACTGATGAACAAATTGGTCGACCACAATTGAATCCTATAGATCAAAAATGGTCATCATCAAAGCCGCAGAACAAATTATATATTTAAATATTATATAAATTAATCAAAAATATTTATAAATAAATTTCTTTGCGGGGGCAAATAAAATTATAAATAAAACAAGAACTAAGCCAAGAATGACTGAAGGTTATAAGTCTAAACAGCTAAATGACAACTACCAGCAGGGGTCACTATTACATAAAAATATATGCAAAAGGTAATTACCATGATGGTATAATCGATTGCCAAACCTTATTACAGTTAAAATATAAAATTCCAATTATTTAAAACCAAAAAAAATAACAAGGCAAAAAGGAGAATGAAAAAAGAAAAAAGAAAAAAAAAAAAGAAAGAAAGAAACATTCCTAAGCCTGGTTAATAAACGAGTTGATGTCCCACTCCACGTTCATCCCTTGCGGGAAGTGGGACTGCAACTCGTATATCCAATACGTTTCCAGGTGAGAAACACCCCTTAATGTAGCTCCACCCCTCCAAGGGGCAACATATTTATCAATGATAAGAAATTGTGTACCTATAGGGTTAAGGTCATGAAATTCCCTATAATGACCGTGTGTTTGGTACTACCGGCCTTAATCAAATTTATATGTTCAGACACCCTCATTGAAAAAGTCCTAATAGTCCGGCCCACATATTGTTTGCCACAGGGACAAGTTAACAGGTACACCACTGCAGTGGTAGCACAGGTGCAAAAATGCTTGATTTGATATGTACGGCCGGTTGCAGTGGAATGGAAGTTATGAGTGGCTCTCCTACCGCAAGTGTTAAACTGGCATACCAAACACTTTTTACAGGGATGAAAACCTGTCCGATTATGAAAAAAAGATGGCTTACTAGGAGGATTGATAATATTAGGTGCCAGCTTATTACGAAGAGAAGGCGCTCCCCTAAAAAGCACTTTCGGTATTTCAGGCAAAAGGGGGCCCAAGATTTTATCATTTTTTAAGACATCCCAATGGTGTTCAAAGATATGTTTGACTTGCTTATGTTGGATGGAAAAAGATGTTAGAAAGGACCACTTAAAATCCTCATTCTCTCGTCAAGGTTTATCCTCCAACAACAGAGAACGATCAATGTCACAGATATCAGTGATTTCCCTATCGACATCCAAAGGGTCATAACCCTTTTCTACAAACCTTTCTCTTAAGACATTGGCCTGAATTTTGAAGGTACTTAAATTTGTACAGTTCCTGCGTAAACGCAGGAACTGACTCTTCGGAACTGATCTAGTCCAAGATCTATGATGGCAGCTGTCTGTGGGTATGTACCCATTCCTATCCGTTGGTTTGAAATAGGTACTGAATATAAATTTATGGTCAATCCTCTTAATGACAAGATCCAAAAAATGGATGGTGGATCTACTAGATTCGTAGGTCAGGGTTAGACCCCTATCATTGTCATTAAGAACCCAAAAGAAGTCTGCCAAGTCATCCTGGGTGCCAGTCCACAGGAGGAGGATGTCGTCTATGTACCAGGCCCACAGCAAAAGATGTGGGTTATCTATGGCATAGACGACATTCTCCTCCCATCTGGCCATAAATAAATTGGCTAGGAGCAAACTTAGCTCCCATTGCCACCCCCTTATGTTGCCGAAAAAAACGTCTGTCAAACCAAAAATAATTGTGTTGCGTGGCAAACTCAATCAGATCTACAATAAACTTAACCTGAGGGGAGGCAAGGGAGGCATCTCTGTTCAGAAATCCGAGGACTGCATCTACACCTTTATTGTGCGGGATACAGGTGTAAAGAGATGCCACATCCGCAGTGGCCATAATTAGGTCACTTGAATAGGAAAAATTAGAAAGTAGTCTTATCACGTCTTTATTGTCCTTAAGATAAGATGGCATATTACGCACTGACGGCTGTAGGAAAAAATCTATATATTTGCCTATTCTAGAGGCGACAGAGTCGATCCTGCTAATTATAGGCCGACCGGGGGGATGCAGAGGGTCTTTATGAACTTTGGGCAAATAATAACAGGAATACATGGAGCTAGGGGGACAAAAATAAAAGTTTCAAAACCCTTGGACACCAGATTATGTAGTTGCTTCTTGTATTTAGAAGTAGGATCACTGGGTAATTCCATATAGGTTTCACGGTCTCCTAAAATATGGTTCATTTCTTTCATATAGTCTGATTTGTTTAACAGAACTATGCCACCGCCTTTATCGGCGGGGCGAATCACCAGGTTTTTGTTATCACATAAAGACTTTAAACCAGTTTGGGGTAAAGAATGATAACATTTACGTTTGGGTGGAATTTTGGCCAAATCCTTCAACACCAAATCCCTAAACATGTGAATGGTAGGGGGGGAGTTGTGTTGGAGGATTGAAAACACAAACCTGAATGTTCTGTTCCGGACGTTGCCGCCCTAACAACGTTTCTATTTGGATTAGAAATAATATAACATTGGATATTAATTTTTCTAATGAACTTATGTATGTCAATAAATGTGTTAAATTTATTGAGCTTATATGAAGGGGCAAATTTTAGGCAACTTTTTCTTCCTGAGTCAAAACAGTATTGCTCAAGTTAAAACACACCCTGACACGTTAAGTTCGCTTTCTCTTTTCTTCTCTGGCTCCTCCTCCCTCCTTGGGACCCTCTCTTGTTTCTGGACCCCTTTTTTGCCTTGGGGGTCCTCATGAAAACCCTGAGCAGCCCTAAAATTGGAATTGGGCTGTTGATGTCTATAAGGGGATGGGTCATAACCCGCATTAGGGATAGACATTTTCATTGTGCTTGTCCCGTAAAGGACAATACCTATTGTACGTAGAAATAGGGGGGTGCCTGTAGTAGGGTGGATTGGAATGATTAGAGTAATAGGGGGGTCTTGATAACGTACAGGGGATCCCCAGTAATAGGAGTTCTCCCGATCGTAGTGATGGTAATCACCATGATTGTGATAATTCCCCCATTCACTCATATAACAAAAGTCTGACCAGTTGGTCTCTAAGCCTTTTTTGACTTGGATGACGTAAGTCCTCTCAAGTCAACTACATCCGGTAAGCCTCTCGATGTCTTCGGTGACTGTTCCTGTCTTCAGTGACGGCTTCTGAAATACCATCAGTTTTCTCTGTCCACTTCTGTTATCTCTATTTACCCATTTGATCCAGTTGATCCCTTAGCTTTTTCTGACCTGATAGACACATGTCCTGCCTGGGCATTTGCCCTTGGCAAGCCCCCTAAGGCCTATAAACTTGGTGGACTTTTATTATATGAGTTCTGAGTGGTGTCAACCCCATCTGATTTTTTTGGACTTTATTGTAATTTTGTTCACATTACTTATATATTACACACAGTGTATTATGCCTAGTTCATACTAATACTACACGGTGTCTTTTTCACTTTTTGTAATTCTGTTTATAGTCTTTACAATTGTATTTGTACTATATATAGTGCATCATCATTTTTTGATCACACTTAATTGTTTGTTATATATGGGTGTTGTGTTTAAAACACTATTCACTTAATTTTTATTTTATAGCGCTACACTTTTTTATATTTTTCATGCCATAGTTAGGGCCTGGAGTTCTGCTTTCTGGGCAGACATGGAGGAGGGTAATGCCTGCATACCTGGAACCATCCACAAAAATTGTCAAGTCAGGATTCTCAAGGGCTGTTTCACTGACTGTCTGTAAGTGTGTTGTTTCCATCTTCATGACTTCAAAGCAGTCATGAGCGGTGAGATGAGGAGCATTCTCCAAAGAGGTTCCCCCCTCGAGAAGAGGAAGCAGAGTGGATGGGTTAAGGGTATCACATCAGAGGATGGTTATGTTATCGGGGAGAAGCAAGGCACACTGGAGTCTGAAGTGTCTTGCTGATGACAGGTGTTTGGGCTGTACTTGGTTCAGTATGGCAGTTATGTCATGAGGGGCATTGGGCTGCAAAGATGGCTCTGAGGCAAGAGGGTCCTCCCCTGGCCACTGAGTCCAGTTGACAGGAGTAATACCCAATGGGTCTGAGTCTGTTACCATGGGCCTGAGCCAAAGCTCCTGTGGCATGTCCTTGCCTCTCTGAGACAAACCGTTTTTAGTCTTTTAGCACCAAAGCAGGGGCTGTTGAGAGGATCTCATTCAGAGTTTCAAAATTGTCCACAGCTTCTGGAGAAATCGAGAAAGGGTCAGATTACAGGGCATCATAAAGGGGTTGCATCAAGAGGGAGGCTTCTAGGATCCAAGAATGGCAGTAGGAGATTAATCCTAGAAAGGCATGAAGGGGCTTTTGACCTTGAGGGATGCCCTTGATTGCAGCAACTCTTTCTTCAGTGAGATGTCGGGTGCCTTGGGAGATGCAGTGGCCAAGGAAAATCACCTTCTCTCTGGACTTTTTGTTTTAAGGCCTTGCATCCTTGCTCAGCCAGGTAGTGGAGGAGGCTTTCAGAGAAGATCGAGGCATCACCAAGGGTATCTGCACAGGCAGGAGGTCATCTACATACTGAAGGAGTACAATGTCTGGGTGTAACTTCATCCAGGTGTCCAGAATGAGGGCCATTGCCTTGGCGAATTGGGAGGGGGAGTTCTGGGCACCTTGTGGCATAATAGTCCAGGTGTAGCTGGCAGGTGACACAGGCTTGCCTGAATCCTTGTGGAGAAGGTCCATGTGATCCGGAGAGGTGGGCGAGGTGGTAGGCAAGGTGGGGTGTCATGTCCCTGGTACTGGGTGCTTTCATGTGGACCAAGGTTGGGGCTTGGTTGAGTGTGGGTGAATTTCTGGGGGCTTCGGTATTCCCTTCTGGAGTTGCCGGGTCTTCCGCAGTTGTAGCAGACAAGTAGAGTTGGTATCGGTGGGCGCAGATAGGGTGTGCCAGAGGCCATAATGAGAGGAGCTACTCTCTACTGCTCCGTGAGGTTTCTGGACCTAATAACTACTAATAACAACGTCTCAAGCTCCCTTACTCTATACTCAGACCCTTTCGGATTGACTCTTTAAGACCTGAAATAAATGCGGCAGCTAACATGTGTCTATGCGCATTGGTTGGTCAGTACGCTAAAACCTAAATCAGTAAACTTTTGTGCTATTCTATTGTGATATTTCTCAACAGATTTGCCTTTCCTTGTGTGACCTCTTGTACACATATTGGCTTCAGGCGTTTTAGGGTGGAGATATGAATACATCTCCATACAGAATAATTGTTTTTTTTTTTTTTAGACTACAAAACGCTCAGATGTGAATGGGGCCTAAATCTAGCACATAGATTTAAGCAAGGAAAGCACTTCCTCTTTTGTTCTTCTGGCATAATGCCCAGAATACATAAACTTCCTCTTTATTTATAATACTCTTATATATTGAAATTGAACATTTTAAACTCCCCAATTATTGCTAATACAGCTTAAACACAATTAAAACCATTTGCATATGGTTATATATAGCACATTTGCTACATTTACTCTTATTAGAGAAACTCCTTAACGTCAGACTCTTGGTGATGAAGGGAAGGGGCCGTATTGGGGCCGTTGTCTTTGTTGGTGTGAGGGTCCAGGAACCCATTCAAAGAGGGGTTTAGGGAGAGTACTGGGTAATGGCTGCTGGATTTGTGTATTGGATTGCGAGGGGCGTAAGAGGGACTGTGAATGTGTGTCACCATATAGGTGGTCAAATGGGTCATTGGACAATGGCGCGAAGGAACCCATTGCCCCAGCTGATGAGTCATACATGGGGATGGATCCAATGCGGGGGTGTGCCTCGAAATGTAACAAAAAATAGGGGATTGTTGCCTGGATCAACCAATAGGTTAGTTAAATAGATGGTCGTTTTGACGGATAAGTATCAAAAAATCATGCAGGCAGAAGTCTGCATGCAGTTCCAAGATGCCCTATGAATCATATAACAAAAACATAAGAGAAAGAGTTCTCTAAAAGAGGGTCAGCAGGGAACACTGATGTTGATACAGATCAGCTTTATTTATTACCAAATAGTAAACCAAATTAAATACAAAAGAAAGTGAAAAAACCAGCAATAATGACTGACGGTTACCACAAACCAGTTAAAATGGGACAACGTTGTCACAAGGGGTAATTAAAAACATATGGGAGCCGCGGCTTCACATCCACTCATACACGTCATACACATCTCTAAGTTGTAAATAAGGTATAGTGAGCTAAATGATATAATGAAGATTAAGTATTGCTGCCCTATTAAAGTACCAGTCATATGTAGCAGTTGGCAAAAAAGTGTTTTAGAAAGTCCTGTATAATGGGGCAGGTCATATATCAATAGCAGAGATGTGGGTGGATGGACAATCTGGCAATTAATGAGGTATATTGTAATTCAATTTAGATGAATCGACCTGCTGAGGGGTAAGCAATGCCCAGTTATTGCACACATTGTATGTATAGCAGCTGTTTAGATGGCAAATCAGATCATGTCCCGGTTCCAGCAGATAGATATAAATTGTGCAGTTCAAGTAGCAAAATATATGTCCATGGAGACAAGTATAGGAGGTGCAAACAATACTGACATACTTTTATAAAGACGCTGAATGAAATGGAAGGATCTCACCAGCCTCAGTAGCTCTGTCGTCAGGTTTGCAGTAAGTCCTCAGTCCGCAGTTCCTAAGTCTCTACATGGATAGGTGCCGCTGTAATAAGCGGATAAATGCCAAGATGAAGGAACCGTTTGTTGATGAAGCCGCCGTAAGGCAGGTGTCTCAGTATGGAGAGATGTTGATGGAGGAGACAAGCATCAGCTGTTGAGTTGTGCAGGAATAGACCGGATCGAATAGTACAGGTCGGATTGCCAGGTCGAATTGCCAGATCGAATAGCGCGCGGCTCCCAGTGACGTGCTGACGTCACACCGCTGACGCGTTTCACCAGCCAATGGACGCTGGTTTCCTCAGAGCCAAAAATGTAACAGTCTGTCGTTTTGGGGTTGTACCTGTTCCGGCATGTCTGTCAGCTTGGTGCATCCTGGCAGGGCTGGCGTGACTCTGGTCGGGACTTTGAGAGGAGGGATCGGGCTGGGGCTGAGGTTGGATCCCCTGATCTATTAGCATTAGCTCGGGCTGAGTCTGAGTCCCTAGTCCCAGGTCTGTTAGGGCAGAAGGACCAAGGGAGGAACCTCCTGAGGCTTGAGTGTCTGGGTTTCCCCCATGGGAGCTGTCCGAGTTTTCCCCAGAATGCACACTTGACATTAATGGGGTAGGTTGGGCCTTGTAATATGATCCCGAGGACTGGTCTATCACCGGATACATGTGGGTAGGTTCCGGTGTAGGCGGTGGTGCAGGTGGTACAGTTTGGGTCAGGCGTGTGTGGCAGCAACCACCTGAGCCATACAAAGACAAGTGTGCCTTGTTTACTGTTAAGCACGGTGGGGGAGGTGTCAGAGACTCCTCTGTCACTTGTAGCAGAGGGGCGGTATGGGGAGGTGTCACTTGGAACAGAGGGGCGGTAGACGAAGGGCAGTGTCTACTTCCTAGGGTCCAGACGCCATTATAGGGCGGTGGCTGACTACTTAGCTTCCTCTTTTCTGTTTTTTTATACACATATACAATACCACCATTTTGACTAATTTCTTGCTCTGTCCACTCCTCCTGAATAGCTTTTGCAACTTTACACCAAGCATCTGCTGCTCGTAGCAACCCATGATCTGACAACAGACCTTTTTTACGTTTCAAAACAGCACGCCATTCATCTACCTGTAGCCTTCCGCCCAAATGCATATCAACCCCACACACTTTTGCCAACTTCTTTCCCTTTTTGACAGCACCCTCTCCTTCCCACTCTAACACCAAGTCACAAGCCAAACTGCCCTCTTTGGGCCTCACTAACTTTTGCCCCATCGTTAGAGAGAGAGAGAGAGATAGAGAGATAGAGGGAGAGAGAGAGAGAGAGAGAGAGAGAGAGAGAGAGAGAGAGAGAAGATAAGGAGTACAGTAATTAATATTCAATAAACCACATTAAATGTCATTTACATGTTCCAACTCAAAGCCCAAACTTCTCACTCTCTCTGTCTTTTTCTACCTCTTCGAACTGTTCTGGTTGTTGCGGTTGTAAGGGGCACCTTTCGGCTGTGTGTCCCCTCCTTCTAACTTCACTTTCTTTAGCCTGTGGTGACTTGCCAACCTCAAGTTTAACTGGGTAATGCACGTTTAATCTGAACACCAACACATGTGTGGTCTCCGCTAACAGGGGTTTATAACCAAGACATTCCCTTTTATATCCTGGCTCGACCACTTTAACCAACCCCCAGCCCTCTTCATGTATCCCAAAACACACTTAGGACACGACATTACGACCAACAACAAAAATGTGACCCACAACCAACAACAAGCAATGTGTGACAACCATAGAGGAATACAGGATTGCTCAGATCTCACGGGATCCCCACGCCATGTGGGGGCTTCATCTGGGATTATTTGCCGTTACCTCTCGTAACTCTGAGAAGTATTTCACCGAGAGTCTATACTAAAAGAGGGGTTCCTGGACTTTGGGGGTTAAATTGCAAGATCATTTAATCTGTGGCTAAATTAGCTTCTGTTCCAGCATTGGCTGTGTTGTGTGTAGTTCCATACTGTTGTCTGTAGGTGTCGTTGTCACCACAGGCCAGTGTTGGAAGAGCAACAGGCTGAAGTGTATTGAGTGCTCTTCTTTCTTGGAAACAGCCCAGTGGGGGTGGTCCACCGCTGTGAATTCTGGGAGAGGGTACTTAAGGGGCAGACGCCATTTTCTTCTCTCTCTTATCTCCTGGCCCTCCTGGCCTAAGGTATGTGGTAACTTTTCAAAAGATCCTTCTCCTGCTGATCCAGCGATATAAACCGGCACCGGAACCTACCGCAAGATCCCAGAACACTACAGGCTCGCTTCGGACCCTCCGCCGGCCTTGGAACAGTCATGCTGACCCGCAAACAGCAGAAGGGGGAAGAGATGATGCCACAGGATCTCCAAAATGGCACCACGGCAGCCCAGCGTGCACGAGGTGACAAGAAAGACCAGGATAAGACATTACCTAAAACAGCTAAAGCACAGGGGAAAGACATGGTGTATTATACACAAAAACTGAATGGCATGGCTGGGCCCCAGTCAGATGAAGAGCTGGACGCTACTCCTGACATTTTTCACATGCAGCAGACAGGGGAACCATCTTAACAGACCCAGCAGCATGCCTCAGAGCAGTAAACCTTATAGTGAGATGTGAAAAAACAAAGTGCTGTGATAGTGACCAAAAATTAAAATAATCACATAAAGGAGTAGGGCTGCTGTCAATATAAGGTGCTCAATATCCCTACAAGTAAAGTATATAAAAGTGAAAAATTGAAGCGCTTTACTCAAATGATCAGTGAACTAAAAAGTATAAAATATAAAGTATAAAAGATGCACTGCTGTGCATCCCGCACAATAGTACCCAAAACAATGTGGGTTTCACTAAAACTAATAATCCAAGTGTTTCAAGTGTTTCAAAAAAAGTCCAAAATATTGTGAATATCTGCACCAACATATAAATAAAAATAATGTTTGCTCATATAAATCTAAAAACCATAAATCATATACACTCAGGGACAAACGTCCATCACTATATAAATGTTGATAAATAATGTATGAGTTAAAAAAGTAATTTGATAGTGTAGTGGTTAATCAAGGAGAGAGACTTAAAAAAAACTACTGTGGTAGACATTTAAAATTGGTCCCAGTGGTTGCGGTTCTTTGATTATTTAATTAAGGTGTTTGCTTGTCATTCAAGGGCAGTAATGTCTTCCACTTTCAGATCCATACAATGAAACTCCTCAACACCGTTGATTATATGTAAAACAAGTAGACAAGAAAAACTTCATTGCGCAATGAACTCCATATAGTACACCAGCAAAAAACACTAAGAGATTGACTCACGTGCGCCCCATAGTAAGAAAGCATATGAATCTGCAAATAGCAGTCAGCCGCTGTGGACGAGACAGGGGATCGCTGCAGTACACCGCTCAGTGACAGACTACAGAGTGCGTCCTAGGCTCCTCCCACGCGTTGCGTCACCATCACTTGACTTTCTCAAGGATACACTTGAGAAACCACGGTCTCAGTTTATAAGCACAATGGCTTCAGGGTAACCATGGCTACAGCGTTAATTACTCGAGTCATCATCCTGCTTACTGCATGTGTTCATATATTGCTTTCTGGGTACATTTTATTATAAATAAAACAGAGATAATTTAATGGTAACAAAATACAAATACTTCTAAAAACTTCTACATACACTTATTTCTAAAAACCGCTACATAAACATACATAGACATGATATTAGATAAAAAATTTTCATTAAAAATACCGGGCATTGTTATACTCCCTCCAGTGGTAAAACACTACTATTACACATTTAAGATGTATTAAGAACTTAAACCTATCATGGGGCATTCCGTTCACTAATAATACTCCCTCCAGTGGTGAGACAATAGTGTTACACATTTAAAATGTATTTAGAGCTTAAACCTATCATGGAGCATTCAGTTTGCTCAACATACTTCAAAAGGTAACCTGGTCAACCCCGTTTAAATCACACTGTGTTGTTTTTCAACGGAAAAAAAAAATTTAAACAAGACTGGATTCATTTAAGTGATACCTATTCTGTGTTCTAGGCTTTAAATATATATTGGATATATCTTCATATACAATGTTCCATTATACATAAAATAATTTTTTTCTTTATAAAGAACTATAACAATATCAAGTATATAAAACATAAAATTCAGTATATATAGCTCAGGACTAATTGCAATCCAAATTATTTAAGATAATTTTAGAAAGAATTTTTGTAAAAAATTAAAAATTAAAAAATTAAATTATTAAAAAGAAATTAAATTATGGGGATTTTTTTATTACATTTATGTTTAAAATAATTAAAAGTCAGATATAAAACAATTCAGGTCGAATTCAATGTTCAAGCCATTTAGTTCAAGAGTACGCATCAGGAATATCCATTTTGATTCATTTTTGCTCAGTTCCCTAATCTTATTGGAGCCCCTCCAGTGTGGTTTGTATTTTTGGATTGCCCAGAATTTCAGGTCCCTGGGATCTCTATTATGGTACATGGCAAAATGTTTGGACACACTATGCTTGGGATAGGCCTTTTTAATATTTTGGATGTGTTCCCTTATCCGCTTCCACATGGGTCTTTTGGTTCTGCCTATGTATTGGAGGGAACAAGAGCATTGTAGAACATATACCACACCTTCAGTTCTACATGACACGAAATCCATGATCTCAAATTCTTTACTGGTACTGGTAGATGTGAACTTCTGACACTTTACACCATTTTGGTGAGTATTTCTGCAGGCATAACACCTCTTACAGGGGAAGAAACCTTTGCCCTGAAAGAAGGACAAATCAGTTACTTTTTTTAGGAGGATCCGGTACATATTTGGCTATTAAGTCCCTTAAAGTTGGGGCTCGCCTATATAAAAATCTAGGTTTTTCTGGTAGAATTTTCCCCAAAGTTACAAAAATTCTTTCTAAAATTATCTTAAATAATTTGGATTGCAATTAGTCCTGAGCTCTATATAATGAATTTACTTGATATTGTTATAGTTCTTTATAAAGAAAAAAATTATTTTATTTATAATGGAACATTGTATATGAAGCGTACTGAATGCTCCATGATAGGTTTAAGCTCTAAATACATTTTAAATGTGTGACACTATTGTCTCACCACTGGAGGGAGTATTATTAGTGAACGGAATGCCCCATGATAGGTTTAAGTTCTTAATACATCTTAAATGTGTAATAGTAGTGTTTTACCACTGGAGGGAGTATAACAATGCCCGGTATTTTTAATGAAAATTTTTTATCTAATATCATGTCTATGTATGTTTATGTAGCGGTTTTTAGAAATAAGTGTATGTAGCGGTTTTTGGAAGTATTTGTATTTTGTTACCATTAAATTATCTCTGTTTTATTTATAATAAAATGTACCCAGAAAGCAATATATGAACACATGCAGTAAGCAGGATGATGACTCGCATAATTAACGCTGTAGCCATGGTTACCGTAAAGCCATTGTGCTTATAAACTGAGACCATGGTTTCTCAAGTGTATCCTTGAGAAAGTTACGTGACGGTGACTCAACGCGTGGGAGGAGCCTAGGACGCACTCTGCAGTCTGTCAATGAGCGGTGTACTGCAGCGATCCCCTGTCTCGTCCACAGCGGCTGACTGCTATTTGCAGATTCATATGCTTTCTTACTATGGGGCGCACGTGAGTGAATCTCTTAGTGTTTTTTGCTGGTGTACTATATGGAGTTCATTGCGCAATTAAGTTTTTCTTGTCTAATTGTTTTACATATAATCAACGGTGTTGAAGAGTTTCATTTTATGGATCTGAAAGTGGAAGACATTACTGCCCTTGAATGACAAGCAAACACCTTAATTAAATAATCAAAGAACCGCAACCACTGGGACCAATTTTAAATGTCTACCACAGTAGTTTTTTTATGTCTCTCTCCTTGATTAACCACTACACTATCGAATTACTTTTTTAACTCATACATTATTTATCAACATTTATATAGTGATGGACGTTTGTCCCTGAGTGTATATGATTTATGGTTTTTAGATTTATATGAGCAAACATTATTTTTATTTATATGTTGGTGCAGATACCTGTATTCACAATATTTTGGCGTTTTTTTTTAAACACTTGAAACACTTGGATTATTAGTTTTAGTGAAACCCACATTGTTTTGGGTATTATTGTGCGGGATGCACAGCAGTGCATCTTTTATACTTTATATTTTATACTTTTTAGTTCACTGATCATTTGAGTAAAGCGCTTGAATTTTTCACTTTTATATGCCTCAGAGCAGCCTCCCCCAGATATAGCGATGGAGGAAGATGGGGAGGACATTGAGCAGCCCACCCTGGCTGAAATCTTAAGAGCAGTACAGAAGTGTACAGCTTCAGTACAGACATTGCAGGAACACTTTGGAGGATTGAAAGAGGAGGTGGGATTGATCCGACATGATATAGAGAAGATCAGAGAGCGTACTACAGCAGTGGAGGGCCAGGAGAGTGAGGTGGAGGACAGAATGGCCCCCCTTGTCAGAGAAATGCAGATTACAGCCAGAACTGCTACCGCCAATGAACTTAAAAATGAGGACATTGAGAATCGCTTGAGAAGAAGCAATTTACGCATTGTGGGTCTACCAGAAAAGATGGAAGGCAGAGACCCCACTGAGTTAATTGAAAACTGGCTGCTGGAGATATTTGGCAAGGAGGCATTTACACCTTTCTACTCGATTGAGAGGGAGCACAGAGTCCCACCCAGACCCCTTCCACCAGGACATACACCGCGCACCATGCTGGCCAAACTTCTTAACTTTAAGGACAAGGAGATTGTAACGAGCCCCTGCTCGCTCAATTCCACTCTCCCGACACTCCTCTGCTGCTATAGAATCAGATTGCAGATCGCAACATCTGATTGTTCGGTCATTCCGATGCTCCGGGATTAGAACTACAGCTATGTGCCGTTCTAACCCAGTTGTGATAGCTCAGAACAAACACCAGGCAGGCTGTATGTAAGTTCAACCAGGAATCTCCTTGCTTGACAGGAATACAGGCTCTTTTATACAGTATAAGAGGAGGTGTATACCTCCTGCTCATATTACTCTAACAATACACCTGTAACCTAATTAACATGAGCTAGTTTACTAACATGACCTTTTGCCCAGACTTGTGGTCACCGAGCTTTACACAGTACATATATATTATCATAAGTACAACCACAGGACATTTTCACAATAGCAGGAGCTAATTACAATTAACAATACAAACAGTGTTCTCCCCCCTCCTCAGCCTAGTCATCAACACTTATAGTAGGAGTAGACTGATCATCTCCTAGCCAGTCCTGGAGGCTAATATGATCAGCTCACTCAATTAAGATGTTGAGTTCAGAATCAAACAAACCAATAATAGTCTTTACATATATATCCTGGGAGCTATTGGGGATAAATAATACTGTCCCATTTTAAGCAATCCAAGACATACCCTCCAAGTCACCATTTCCCATATGGCATACACAGGGTCCCCAAAGTCTGTGTGTCCTGGGGGACCAGGACCCGAATCCACAGTAATACCACCTCAAGGGTCCCCAGGCATACAGCTCACAAAGAGCACCATTCCCCCAAATGCCAGGGCCCACGATCGATCGGCAAGAGGCTAGCATTCAGTCCTCTCCAAAAGTCTCTCTCCCGGCTAGGTCTGTCACAGAGATCATACTGCGCTTAGCCAGGGAGAGGCGAAACATACAATACAATGGTGTGAAATTATCCTGTTATCCTGATTTTTTGGCTGAAGTGCAGAGGCGCAGAGCAAAATTTGGAGACGTGAAAAAGAGATTGCAACGCCTCCAGGCCAACTATGCCATGTTATACCCTGCCAAACTTCGAGTGCTAGCAGGAGGCAGGGCGCAATTCTTTGAATCAGCAGTAGAGGCATCTGCGTGGCTGGACGCGAATGAGCATCTCTTTCGCCAAGCAGGAAGACAAGAAGAGGAGGCAGAATGAGTCCTACATGAATATACACGGTTGCAGCTTCTGAAAGAATTCTGCGGATTACAAATTCCCTGTGAAGGGATTACCTATTCTATTGGTTGCCTTAGGGCCACATGGTTACATGGCCGGGAGACTTACACACACAGGTTTTTTTAGGAAATTAGCAAAAAGATTTCCTATGCGGTTAATACAACCATTGAAGTGCAAAACAAGATGCGAGACTTTGGTCACTGTATGCCTGTTGCAACAGGGACCGGACTGGGTTTTTGTTCACACCCAGCAGTTACTACTAGTTCAGTTTCTGAAGTTAATTTTTCTCATATTTAGTGAAGGCTCTGTCTCCGTAGGGAGCAGGGGAATATCAACATTGTATTTTGTCTCATTGGTAGAGATACAGGCCACTGGACATTCCCTGCAGAGGGAACACTGGACTGTCCCTATAAGGAGTCACCCTGAGCGAGACCTTTTAGGCCCTACTGCTACCCGTTTCATTACAGATGAGGCTTGTACTCAGCGGCTCCCCCGAGATGGGGACATGAGATGGTCCCGGGATAACAAGATCTGGTTTTGCATAGTACAATTTGCCATGCTTTTAATGTGTAGCGGACGCAGAGGCCCACTGTGTAACAAGTTGGTTTGGTGGGCAGCCGTGTCGTCTCAACTATTGCACAGTAATCATTATAGTGATGTGACATGATGAGTTGTACCCCTATAGTGTCATGGAACGCGAGGGGCCTTAGTGATCCCCTCAAACGTACCATAGTTTCCACATCTCTTAGAAAACATTTTCCAGTCATCTGTGTGTTGCAGGAATCCCATTTAACCCCAGATACACTGTCGTGGTTGGGATTTGCCTGGGCGGGATGGTCATATCACTCCACTCACACCTCATACACAAGAGGGGTGAGTGTGTTGGTGCATCGTACACTTGATTTTCAAGTGTTTGATTCACGGGTTGACCAGGAGGGAAGATATGTGTTTTTAGTGTGTAGAGTTTCACAGTTAACATTTATTCTTGCAGCAGTATATATACCTCCACCATTTAATCCAATAGTTCTGCGTGCCCTACTGACATTCTAACTGGCCAACCCAGGGACTCCCTTAATAATAGTGGGAGATCTTAATGGTATCATAGATCCAACTCTAGACAGACACCCTCCTCCGATGGGGGACCCTACCAGGACTAAACATGCTCTAGCAAAATTCATGGAGGAGGTGGGATGGACTGACCCCTGGAGAAATAGGAACCCGACAGAGAGACAATTCTCGTGCTTTTCCAAAACCCACCTCTCCTTATCTAGAATTGACCTGTGCCTGTGTTCGGCATCGGCATCTCAGCATGTGGAGAAACTACAATATGTCACTAGAAGTATTTCGGATCACTCCCCCCTACTAGTGCACCTAAAGGTCAGACCAGCGTCTAACTTACCAAAAGCCCCATGAAAGCTAAATGCTTTTTGGTTAAATCTCTTCCCATCCCACACAAAAATTGAGACAGACATTGCAGCTTACTGGCAGAGGCACACAGACCATCCTGATTTGAATGCCGCATGGGATGCTTTTAAAGCTTTCCTGCGGGGACTTTTTATAGCTGAGGTCAATGCCATTAAGCGTAATACATCTGCTCAGAGGGAACAGGCTGACCGACTGGTGAGACACCTGGAGGCAGAATACATTGCCAATTCGGGTGAGAGCTCCCGGGAGGCATGGATAGCCGCACAGAATGCAATTAATAGAATAGATGTTTCAAAAGCCGATAAAAAAAGGTTCTTCAATAAAATGGCTTTTTATGAGGAAGGAGAACAGACGGGCAAACTCCTACCTAAAATAGTACACCCACAACTATCGTCCCCATCTATTGGGGTCTTACACAATAAATTGGGAAGGGTGGTTAACACCCCTGACCTGGCTATGCAGGAATTGGTGGACTTCTGTTCGGAGCTTTACCAATCCAAACAGACACACTCTGTGGAGGAGGTTCGGGATTTCCTGCAGGGGATAGAGCTACCGTGTTTAATGGAGTCCCAGGTGGAATTTCTTGAAACCTCCATAACTGTGGAGGAGCTGCTTGTAGCCACCAACTCCTTTCCCAACTCCAAGGCCCTGGGCGATGATGGCATCCCGATCAAAGTATACAAACAGTATGGGGATATAATACTACCACATTTACTCCGCACCCTAAATTCAGCTAGGGAATCACAACACCTTCCAGAATCTATGAGACAAGCCAGCATTGTATTGCTACTCAAACCAGGGAAAGACCCACTAGACCCCGGCTCATACAGACCGATATCGCTTTTACAGAATGATATCAAAATCCTTGCTAAAGTGCTGGCCCTGAGAATTAATGAGGTGATATCGTCCATCATCCACCCAGATCAGTCTGGCTTTATACCGGAAAGATCCACGGCTATTTACCTCCGTCATTTATTCCTTAACATACAGTCCCACGCAAATAACACTGGAGACAGGGCATTGCTGTCACTTGATGCTCACAAAGCATTCGACAGCATAGAATGGCGGTACCTTTGGGAAACTCTTACAAAATTTGGGTTTGGGCCTGGGTTCCTATCCTGGGTGCAACTTTTATATAATTCTCCTTTGGCAGTAATTAGAGAGGCGGGCTGGGTATCCTCCCCTTTCCCATTGTATAGAGAGACCAGACAGGGTTGCCCCCTCTCCCCTCTATTTTTCGCCATTTCTATAGAGCCTATGGCAGCCCTAGTGCGCTCTAACGCCCTAATAACTGGCTTCAAGTATGGACAGATACACGAAAAGCTAATGCTATATGCCGATGATGCCATGTTGCTGCTGGGGGACACATTGGGAGCCCTGGTTGAGGCCATGATGGTGGTTAAAAAATTTGTGTCATTCTCGGGTCTAGTGATTAACTGGACCAAATTGAACATTATGATGCTAGATTCTACAACTCCACAGGGCCCCACATTACAAGACATCCCGCTGTCAACCAAATTTAAATACCTAGGGATATGGGTTACGCCCCAGCCCCGGGAGTATATAATATTAAATCTTTTCCCATTATTAAGCCGAATCAGGGACAAAACTAAAATATGGGCAAGACTGAAAATGTCATTGGTAGGCGGAGTAAACCTCACTAAAATGATTTTCATGCCGCAACTATTGTATATGCTGCAAAACGCCCCCATGGTATTCCCACTTAAAATATTTAGAATCATTAATTCCCTTTTTAGAGCCTTCATCTGGCTTAACAAACCCCCTAGAATCAGACTGGAGCAGCTCCAGAAACCTAAAGAGGTGGGAGGACTAGCCCTTCCCAACCCATGGCTTTATTATCTAGCCGCTCAGCTTCAGCATATCTCGAGCCATACCTAGTGGATCAGAGACAGGGGGAGGAGCGGAGAATCCCACTTCCGCCCTTTTAAGACATACCACAGGCTGAGAATGTGGTCACGGGACTAGAGGCTTTATCGTTCGCCAAGTCGAACAAGCTCTTCCCAACATACGCTTTGATCCAGAAAATCTGGAATAAAACATGCCAATTGCAAGACGTAGATAGTATTATGGGGAGCTGCTTCTTTTGATTTGTGCGGAACATTGGAAACAATACAGGGTTACACATCTTTGCCAGGGGAAGATTATTTCCTTTGCAGAGCTTACCCCAATCAATGTATTTTTACTACCTGCAGTTGAGACATGCAGTTAAAGCACAAGCAGGAAATAACCTATGGATACAATCCCCTGCTCAGATTTTTCATTATATGACGGAGGTATCCAGCTATAGGGGGCTTCATATCAAGATCGTATGCTATGTTACTTACCGCATCTTTGCCAACATTCCAGGCAAAGGTGATTACTTCATGGGAACGGAATATAGGAGTATTTGAGGAGGAGCAATGGGCAGAGGCCTTACAGGCAATACAAGGGTGCTCACTTAACATGGCACAAAGACTGTCCCAACTGTATATTGTAATGAGGGTGCACCTCACACCGGTTAGACTGTATAAGATGGGTATTGGGAACAATGACAACTGCACCAGGTGTGCTAGGGATCATGGAGATCTCATTCATTTGTTGTGGCGGTGCCCCAAGCTACACCTCTATTGGAGGGGGGTCATCAAAACCATAAATGAGATATTCTCAGTAAAGATATCACAAGGTCCTAAAGTGTGTATCCTAGGCATTTTGGACGGTCTTCCAATTGAAGATAATCTAAAAAAGGCCATCAGTAGAGCTCTTTTCCAAGCCCGCAAACTTATCCTTCAACATTGGAAAGCTGGTGATCCTCCTAAGTTGCGGGAATGGAAAGCTCAGATGGGAGCTACATTACACTTTTAAAAATACATTTATTAACACAGGGGCCGCCATGGTAAATTTGATCTATTGCGGACTCCTTGGTTGAATACCCCAGGCATATCCCCCCTGGAACTGGTAATGGACAGACTGCTGCTGTAAGAAATGTGCTGTTGGGTCAGAGCAAAGGGTATAGGTGTACAAAGATAGAACAATGTACGGGAATGTTAGGGTGCAAAAGTGTTGGGGTCTAGCTGCCCTGATACTAATTATATGTTAGCATGCGGAATGTTAGCAATACCATTACATTTATGTTATTATGTTATATTGGAATGACATATGTGATGCTTTTTTTTCTGTATGAACGTGTATGTCACTTTGTTATATATCAATAAAAATCCCTTTTTGAGAAAAAAAAAAAAACTTCAAAAGAGCAAATTTTCCAAGGATGAGGGCTGCTCTCCAGGATTTAGACTGGGAGGGAATATTTGCATTGATAAACACAGAACAGAAATGGGAATTCTTCAAAAAGACTGTTTGGGACCTCACTGCAAAGTATATTCCCATGGGCAATAAGTTTAAAAGGCTAAAAACAAAACCTATGTGGCTCACGGCCAAAGTTAAAAAAGCTATAAACAATAAGAAAAGAGCTTTTAAAAAATATAAAAATGAAGGAAAACTAGTGTAGTTTAAATGTTACAAAGAATTTAACAGAATATGTAAAAAGGAAATCAAGGATGCAAAAATTCAAAACGAACTACAGATTGCAAAAGATAGTAAGACAAACCCCCAAAAATTCTTCAAATATATTAACCACTTACCGACCGCCACACGACGATTTACGTCCAAACGTTGAACGGGGATATCGTTGTTATGGCAGCAGCTAGCTGCCATAACCCTGGTATCCCTGTTTTCGTGCGGCAGCCGGCTTTCAGATAAAAGTGGTCCCTGCAGCGGATTCGCCACAAGATCACTTTTATCGGTGGCGGGAGAGGGTCCCCCCCTCCCGCCGCGATCCGGTGCCCTCCGCCGCTTACCGGAGCCGTCGGTAGCGGCGATCGCATCCGTCTCCGTCCTGTGTCTGGAGATGAATGAGGCTAAGGTGGCGCCCACTCGTCTCCATGACACTGCTGGGCGGAAGTGATGTCAAAACGTCACTTCCGTCCACGCCTCTTAAAGGCACATTTTTTCAAATGTAATTTTTTTAAATTACTTTTTTTTTTTAATTTATTGCATTTTAGTGTAAATATGAGATCTGAGGTCTTTTTGACCCCAGATCTCATATTTAAGAGGTCCTGTCATGCTTTTTTCTATTACAAGGGATGCTTACATTCCTTGTAACAGAAATAAAAGTGACACATTTTTTTTTAAAACAGTGTAAAAATAAATAAAATATTGTAAAATAAATAATAAAAATTTTTTTTTTAAAAAAAAAAAAACCCCAGTCCCGACGAGCTCGCGCGCAGAAGCGAACGCATACGTGAGTAACGCCTGCATATGAAAACAGTGATCAAACCACACATGTGAGGTATCGCCGCAACCGGTAGAGGGAGAGCAATAATTCTAGCCCTAGACCTCCTCTGTACCGCAAAATATGCAACCTGTAGAATTTTTTAAACATCGCCTATGGAGACTTTTAAGGGTAAAAGTTTGACGCCATTCCACGAGCGGGTGCAATTTTCAAGCGTGACATGTTGGGTATCAATTTACTTGGCTTAACATTATATTTCACAATATAAAAAAAAATTGGTCTAACTTTACTGTTGTCTTATTTTTTTATTCAAAAAAGTGATTTTTTTCCTAAAAAAGTGCGCTTTTAAGACCGCTGCGCAAATACGGTGCAAAAAAAAGTATTGCAACGACCGCCATTTTATTCTCTAGGGTGTTAGAAGAAAAACCATAAATAATGTTTGGGGGGTTCTAAGTAATTTTCTAGCAAAAAAAACATGTAAACACCTAAAATCCAAAACGAGGCTGGTCCTTAAGTGGTTAATAGTAAAAAGGTCAGGTCTGAGCATGTAGGCCCTTTACAAAATAATCTAGAGTGGGTGACTGGGGACAAAGAGAAGGCAAATTTTTTAAATACTTTCTTCAGCTCTGTGTATACAAAAGAGCATGGGGGAGCTCATGTCGTGTCCATATTGACACAGCCCCGAATGATCCACAATGGCTCAAAAGTGATATGGTCCAGAAATATTTAGACAAAATAAAGGTGGATAAAACACCTGGACCTGATGGCATCCACCCACGGATCCTAAAAGAATTGAGCTCTGTAATTTCAAAGCCATCGTATCGAATTTTTAGGGACTCATTAATGAATGGAAGGAATAGTACCACTGGATTGGCGCAGGGCGAACGTGGTGCCTATATTTAAAAAGGGATCAAAGTCTTTACCAAGTCACTATAGACCTGTTAGTTTAACTTCTATAGTCGGGAAGATACTGGAGCGTTTAATAAAAGAGCACATAGAGTTCTTGCTGGAAAAAAAACATTTTAAGCAACGGACAGCATGGATTCATGAAAGACAGAAGTTGTCAGACAAACCTGATTTCTTTTTATGAAGAGGTAAGTAAAACCTTGGACAGAGGGGTGGCTGTGGATGTGGTATACTTGGATTTTGCAAAAGCATTCGACACAGTTCCCCACGCGCAGCTCATGTGTAAGGTAAAGTCTACAGGCCTGGAAATATCAGTTTGTAAATGGATAGAAAACTGGTTAAAAGACAGAATTCAGAGAATAGTGGTTAATGATTCTTACTCTGAATGGTCTAAGGTTATCAGTGGTGTACACCAAGGTTCAGTGCTGGGACCCTTACTTTTTAATAACTTTATAAATGATATTGGGTCTGGGATCAAAAGTAACATTTCTGTCTTTGCAGATGACACCAAGCTATGCAGTGGAATAACGTCCTTACAGGATGTCTCCAATTTACAAGCCAACCTCAATGCAATGTCTAATCGGGCGACTATGTGGCAGATGAGGTTTAATGTTGAGAAATGTAAAGTTATGCACTTGGGGGCTAAGAATATGCATGCATCATACATGCTAGGGGGAGTACAACTGGGGGAATCCGTGGTGGAGAAGGATCTTGGGGTTTTGGTGGATCATAAGCTCAATAATAGCATGCAATGCCAAGCTGCGGTTTCCAAAGCGAGCAAAGTCCTTTCTTGTATTAAGAGAGGTATGGACTCCAGAGAGAGAGATATCGTTTTGCCCTGTTCAAATCATTAATAAGACCTCATCTGGAATATGCAGTTCAGTTTTGGGCACCAGTTCTCAAAAAGGATATTGGGGAACTGAGAATGTGCAGAGAAGGGCAACCAAATTGATAAGAGGCATGGAGGGGCTCAGCTATGAGGAAGGATTAGAGGAACTGAATTAATTCACTCTTGAGAAGAGGAGAATAAGAGGGGATATGATCAACATGTTCAAATATATAATGGGTCCATATAGTGAATTTGGTGTTGAGTTATTCTCTTTACGGTCAACCCAGAGGACACGGGGGCACTCTTTATGTCTAGAGGAAAAGCGATTTCATCTCCAAATACGGAAATGTTTCTTCACAGTAAGAGCTGTGAAAATGTGGAATAGACTCTCGCCAGAGGTGGTTCTGGCCAGCTCAGTAGATTGCTTTAAGAAAGGCCTGGATACTTTCCTAAATGTACATAATATAACTGGGTACTAACATTTATAGGTAAAGTTGATAAGTTGATCCAGGGAAAATCCGATTGCCTCTTGGGGGATCAGGAAGGAATTTTTTCCCCTGCTGTAGCAAATTGGAGCATGCTCTGCTGGGGTTTTTTGCCTTCCTTTGGATCAACTGTGGGTATAAAATTGGGTATATTGGATTGTACAATATTTTTTATTTTATTTATTTATTGTTTTTAAGGTTGAACTGGATGGACTTGTGTCTTTTTTCAACCTGACTAACTATGTATGTAACGTCAGCCACACAGACCAATTTGATGCAGTGTGCGGCGTATGGTCTGAGCACTAACAGGCTTACCCCCCCCCACCCCTTCAACCTCTGCAACAATGCTGGCAGCACTCATACGTCTATTTCCCAAAGACATCCTCTGGATATGACACTGAGCAAGTGCACTCAACTTCTTTGGTCGACCATGGCGAGGCCTGTACTGAGTGGAACCTGTCCTATTAAACTGCTGTATGGTCTTGGCCACCGTGCTGCAGCTCAGTATCAGGGTCTTGGCAATCTTCTTATAGCCTAGGCCATGTTTATGTAGATCCTCAGAGAGTTCTTTTCAATGGAGGTATCATGTTGAACTTCCAGTGACCAGTATGAGAGAGTAAGAGTGATAACACCAAATTTAACACACCTGCTTCCCATTCACACCTTAGGCCTTGTAACACTAACGAGTCACATGACACCGGGGAGGGAAAATGGCTAATCGATCCCAATTTGGACATTTTCACTTAGGGGTGTACTCACTTTTGTTGCCAGTTGGTTGCTACCAGGCACAGGTGGTTGGCCACATTATCAGGGTTCTGTTTCAGCTTAAAGTACGATCCAGAGGTCAGGAATAGGGATGCTGATGCCCTGTCGAGGAGACTGTATGACACAGGGGCTTCCTCTAAAGAGTGGACTCAACTGACTGCAGAAGGAATACAGATTCAAGGAGCAGAACATTGGGCCAGAGGAACAGAGCCATCAGAGTCTCAGGTGTTCCCAAATACTACTGTGGCCCTTCCCAAGACAGAAACGAGGGCTTACCTACGTTTTCAAACAAAAATTTAAGAAAGGACCAGATGGAGGATCCCCTCTGCAGTTTAGCATTGAAGACCTTGGAAGGTCAATGTCTAGATCTACTGCTGACAGGCTCTCCAAAAGAAGCACATCTGGTACACAAAGAATGGGATCGGTTGCAGCTACGCAATGCGGTGGTCTATCGAAGGGGCCCCTCAGACTATCCTAAAGAAAAGTGGCAGCTATTCTTGCCACAAAAGCATATCGAGACATCATCATGGCCACCTAGGACCTGGGAGAATGTTCAAGCTGGTGAGAGACCCCTTCTATTGGCTCTGCATGCCGGCTGAAGCTGAGGGATACTGTCAGTCTTGCATACCGTGTAAAAAATGGATAAATATCGTTGCGCTACTAGAAAAAGATCATATAAACAAAATAGCAGCCAGGATCACCAGTGTAGTAACTGTGCAAAAAATAAAAAATAATAATAAAAAATAATAAATAAATGCAGCACTAAGTAAAAATAAAAGCGGAGGGGTGGACTAACACCCCATGTGCATATATAATGTGTATAACAGCAAATGTTTCAACGTGATAGTGGTTGAGAGCCACAATAAATAAAATGAAAAAACAGACTCCAGTTACTGGAGGCAGTGTCCACAGTGAGGTGAAAGTTCATCAGCATGAACAACGTGATACTTCTAGTGGAAAAAAGAAGAAACATATGTGGAAAATGTTCTTAAATCAAATGAGTGGTCTTCCGGTGCTCAGAATCCACACGTAAGTAGAAGGGGTAAATACGCTTACCAGAAAAGGTGGACACACTCACCGTACGGCGGAGTGTCATTCAGGCTTGTGGATCAACCGATTCTAGGGGTGCTTGCTGAGAAGCGCTGGTGGTAGGTTCCAATGGTCCCTTCTGGGGCAACTGTAGGTAGATGATGGTACTTGGATTTTCAACAGATGGATGGATTCGCCTTCACAGCAGGAAGCAGTTGAAGGATGCAGTTTTCACCACACCAGGTGGGGGTTCATGTAGAGAAAGGAAAAAAGTCTCCACATAGTGCATGAATCAGTTATGTAAGGTTTATTGAAAACCACCAAAAGGAGAAGATTCTTTGCAAACAGTGGATAAAATGAATAAAAAATAGTGATCACAAGTATTATAAAAAGTTGCGTGGTAACAGAAAACAAATGGCTTCAGCAACCCGACATGTTTCGGACGATAGTCCTTCTACTGGGGCATACAGCCTTAAATCTGGCACCATGCTTATATATACAAACAATAAAATACTAAAATGACAATCAGCTGTGTGTACCAACGCTCGGCGGACTTAACAGCCAATCAGGAATGGGTAGTGTGTTTGTAACCCTCGTCTTTGGAGCATGTGATGGGACCAACCAATTAGAGCCTCTGAAGCGGAGTCACATGTTAGCGTCATTCAGGATGATGTCATCGCGCACCGGCAAATGCGCTCCAAGCCTCGTTTCCATCCTAGGAAGAGGCTAGTAAGATAATATGGCAAGGGGTGAGATAACTCCACCCATCTGCTAAACATCAACGTCATTGCACAATAGAACAAGGCGCTCATATCCCCGCAGCTTCCAGTGTCAACGGAAGTGCGAATAAGACGCAGATGAGGTGGCAAGAAAAGAAAAGGGCAAATACCAAACATAGAATCACTTATAAAAAGATCTACATGAACATCAGGCAGGACACCTCCCTAATGGCTGTGCGACGAACAAAACATAGGTGCACAGCGCATCATAAATGGATGAAAGAGTGTCCCGCCCTGGTGTCCATAAATAAAAATGATGTATTGGTATTGTATTGTAAATCTATACAGCTGCAGGTGGGTATATAGAGCCCTGGGGAAAACAAAAGATTTCCATAGGTTTCCCATGGAGATATATACAATATACATGTGGATTTACATAGACATCCTCTAGGGATATATACAATATACATATATACCATACATATGCATACAAAATTGTATCAAGGGAAGAGGGAAAAGGAGAAAAGGAAAGAAAAACCCTCATATCTAGACATATATGATAACTGGCCCATGAATCAAGTAGGGCACCCAAGCCATGAACATACAAACAAATGTATGTAATGCCTGTCATATGATTCCAGATGTTTCAACATGGTCACAACCTCTGAGTCACATGACAGGGTAATGAAAATATGAGTAGGTAAAGAATAAACCGTAAGGAGGACTAAAGAACCACTACAGATTAAGATTTGTTAATAAACGCATTTATGTCCCATTCAACATTTAACCCGTAGGGGGAGTAGCTTTTTAACTGGAAAAGCCAGAAAGTTTCGAGTTTAGATACTCCCCTGGTGCGTGGACCCCCCCTCCAATGCGGGACAAATTTGTCAATAACTTGGAACTTCGAGCCCCTCAGGTTCCTGTCATGAAACTGAAGGAAATGGCGGGGAACACTATGGTTTGTGCGGCCTAATTTGATAGCCTTGAAAAGGACTATCTGGTTCCGGTAGGCCCACGGATTCCAGTGATGTATTATCTCCCGAAAATACATAAAAACACTATGAAACCCCCTGGTAGACCCATCATAAGCGGGATCGATTTGATAACTTCTAGAATCGTCCGCTATATTGATTTTTACCTCCAACCGCTTGTGCGTAATGTTCCATCATACCTTAAAGATACAGGTGACACCATCTGCCGTTTGGAGTCCGTTGAATATCAGGATAACCTTATTCTTGTCACAGTGGACGTCACGGCATTATACACCTGTATCCCACACGCATTAGGACTGGCTGCTGTGAAACTAGCCACCAGTAGAAATATTCCGCCATTACAGCAATGTTACATCATGGAACTTCTTTGTTTTGCTACACAAACTATTTTTGGTATAATAACCAATTTTTTTTACAAAAGAAAGGCGTGGCAATGGGGGCCAAATTTGCCCCCAGCCTCGCCAATCTCTTCGTGGCACTATGGGAGGAGGATGTCGTCTATCCATTACAGCGACCTGAGCTGTGCTTATGGGCCAGGTACATAGACGACATCCTCCTCCTATGGAAAGGCGATGAGGAAACTCTCCATGAATTTATGGCCACCCTCAATAATAATGAAAGGGGTATTGTCCTCACGTACGAGATGAGTACAATCTCCATTCATTTTTTGGACTTGGAGATCTCCATAGCTGACCGCCGTATTGTAACTACCACATTTTTCAAACCGATGGACAGAAATGGTTACATTTCCACAGACAGTTGCCATTATGGCCCTTGGCTTGACTCTGTCCCACGCAGTCAATTGCTGCGAATCCGCAGAAATTGCACAAATTCTTTGGACTTTGTAAAGCAAGCCCAATTCCTAAAAGAACGCTTTGTCGAAAAAGGTTACCAACCATCACTTATAGACCAAGAGATAACAAGAGTCTCTCTCATTGACCGTGACACACTTACCACTGTGCGACCCAAGTCAACTCCCAATGACAGGTTTAAATGGTCGCTGTTTACACAATTTTCAGTCCAACATAGACAAATTAAGCACATTTTGAACTGTCATTGGAATGTCTTGAGAAATGACCCAATATTGGGCCCGGTGCTTCCGACCAGTGCAGTTGTCACTTTTAGGGGAGCTCCATCTTTACAAAACCGTATTTCCCATAATGTCATCGAAGTCCCCACCAAACCATTCTTTTTCCCAGAAGCCAAGGGTTACCACCCTTGTAAAAAATGCAATGTATGCACGCACAACCTCTGTGGACGAAGAAAATTCGAGTCGTTCCAGTCCTCGGTTACCTCCATTATTTATCACATGAAACACTTCACCACATGTACTACTCACTATATAGTTTATCTCATTACATGTCCTTGCAACAAGCAATACGTGGGCCGTACTATAAGAACGTTTAGTACCCGAGTAAATGAACATATCACTGCTATCAAATTAGGCCGCACAAACCATAGTGTTCCCCGCCATTTCCTTGAGTTTCATGACAGGAACCCGAGGGGCTCGAAGTTCCAAGTTATTGGCAAATTTGTCCCGCATTGGAGGGGGGGTCCACGCATCAGGGGAGTATCTAAACTCAAAACTTTCTGGATTTTCCAGTTAAAAAGCTACTCCCCCTACGGGTTAAATGTTGAATGGGACATAAGTGTTAAGGCTAGCCAGAGGCTAGCCTGTATTTATGGGAGGAGTCTGGGAGGGCTATTTAAGCCTCCTCCTCTGACAGGCCAGGGCTCGTCTGCGTTTCTGGGTTGGTTGCACGTCACTTCCGGCCTCCTTACAGAGCGGCAGTCGGCCGCAGCCATGATGTCTCTGCCTCTCTTATAACACCGCCAGGGGACCGCCCGCCCATCCCCCTTGATTTCCCTGGGTTTCACCAGCATCATGGGGGCCAGCCCGCTCGTCCTCTCCTTCAGCCCATGTTCCACCCAGCATCATGGGGGGGGCGCCCGCCCGCTTCTCCCGGTGCTCATTTTGGGGGAGAGACCGTCCGTCCATCCTTCCTTCCTCCACCCACTTTCTCCACGGCTCCATCTGGCCAGGCTCCACGGCTTCTCCCGGCACTCATGGTGGGGGGGGGTGGGGGGAGCACCCATCCATGCCTTCAGCTGAGATCAATCCTGCCGCCTGCTTCTCTCCCTTATCACTGTGTTCCTGACAGTGCCGTGGGAGCCGCCTGCCCGCTTCTCCCGGCGTTCATGCCGGGGGTTGGGGAGTGGGGGGGGCGTTCGTCCATCCATCCTCCAGCCACCCACGGCTCCATCTGGCCAGGATGCCGCCCGCCCGCTTCTCCTGGCGTTCATGCGGCGGGGGGGCTGTCCATCCTTCCATCACCTCAGCCTGGCTCAATCTCGGGTTGGTGGGGGTGGGGCCGCCCGCTTCTCCCTTTTCATCAGCGTTTCCTGCCAGCATCGTGGGAGCCGACTGCATGCTTCTCCCGGCACTCTTTGAGGGGGAGAATAGTGTCCATCCATCCGTCACTCACCCACTTGCCACTCACCCGCCACTTCACCTCCCTGGAACTATGCCAAGCATGAATGGGACGCCCGCACGCCTCACAGTTCTCATGGGGGAGGGGGTGCTCACCCGCCTGCTCATCTCCCGGTACTCATGTGGGGCATCATGGGGGGGGATCCCCGCACGCCTCCCGAGCATCCACTACTTTAGTCACATGTTCATATCATGCGTTTCTGCCCCAGGAGTTCTGTCATAGCGTTTTTCTGCCCCAGCATTTCTGTCCTAGTGTTTTCTGCCCCGGCATTTCTGTCCTAGCGTTTTCTGCCCCAGCGTTTTTTGTCATAGCATTTTCTGCCCCAGGATTTCTGTCATAGTGGTTTCTGCCATAGCATTCTGCCCTGGCATTTCTGTCATAGCATTTTCTGCCTCAGCATTTCTGTCATAGCGGTTCTGCCCCAGTTCTGTCATAGCATTTCTGCCCCAAGGTGTTCTGTCATAGCAGTTTTTCTGCCCCAGGATTTCTGTCGTAGCGTTCTGCCCCAGCTTTCTGTCCCAGCATTTATGTCTACTGCGTTCAGTCTCTGCACTGATGTTCACTGCGTTCAGCCCCGGCATTTATTATCACTGCGTTTCTGCCCCAGCTTTTTTGTCATAGCGTTCTGCCCCAGCATTTCTGTCATAGCATTTTCTGCCCCAGGATTTCTGTCATAGTTTTTCTGCCCCAGCATTTCTGTCTTAGCGGTTCTGCCCCAGGGTTTTTGTCATAGCGTTTCTGCCCCAGTTCTGTCATAGCGTTTTTCTGCCCCAGGGTTTCTGTTGTAGCGCTCAGCCCCTGCATTTCCATCGTAGCGTTCGGCCCCAGCTTTCCATCGTAGCATTCTGGCCCAGCATTTCTGTCAGCTTTCTGCCCCAGCATTTCTGTCACAGCGTACTGCCCCAGCATTTCTGTCTCGGCATTTCTGTCATAGCGTTTCTGCCCCAGGGTTTTCCACAGCAGTTCTGTCATAGCGTTTCTGCCCCAGGAATTCTGTCATGGTGTTTTTTCTGTCATGGCATTTTCTGTCATGGTCTTCTGCCCCAGCATTTCCGTCTCGGCGTTCAGTCTCAGCATTTCTTTCATGGCACTTCTGCTCCAGGAGTTCTGCCATTGCATTTCTGTCTCAGCAATCTGTCGTTATGTTTCTGCCCCAGGATTTCTGTAATGGCTTTCTGCCTCAGCGTTTAAGTCTCAGCGTTTCTGTCATAACGTTTCTGCCCCCAGGATTTCTGTCATTTCGTTTCTGCCTCAGCGTTCAGTTTCAGCATTTTCTGTCTTAGCGTTGCTGTCCTTGCGTTTCTGTACAGGATTTCTGTCATGGCATTTCTGTCTCAGCGTTTCTGCACCAGGATTTCTGTCATGGCATTTCTGCCTCAGCGTTTCTGCACCAGGATTTCCGTCTTAGCGTTGCTGTCCTTGCATTTCTGCACCAGGATTTCTGTTATGGCATTTCTGCCTCAGCGTTTCTGCACCAGGATTTTCGTCTTAGCGTTGCTGTCCTTGCGTTTCTGCACCAGGATTTCTGTCATGGCATTTCTGTCTCAGCGTTTCTGCACCAGGATTTCTGTCATGGCATTTCTGCCTCAGCGTTTCTGCACCAGGATTTCTGTCTTAGCGTTGCTGTCCTTGCGTTTCTGCACCAGGATTTCTGTCATGGCCATTTCTGCCTCAGTGTTTCTGCCCCGGATTTCTGTCATGGCTTTTCTGCCTCAGCGTTTCTGCACCAGGATTTCTGTTTTAGCGTTGCTGTCCTGGCGTTTCTGCACCAGGATTTCTGTCATGGCATTTCTGCCTCAGCGTTTCTGCCCCGGCTTTCTGTCATGGGAATTTCTGCCTCAGCGTTTCTGCACCAGGATTTCTGTCTTAGCGTTGCTGTCCTTGCGTTTCTGCACCAGGATTTCAGTTATGGCATTTCTGCCTGAGCTTTTTCCCCTGGATTTCTGTCATGGCATTTCTGCCTCAGTGTTTCTGCACCAGGATTTCTGTCTTAGCATTGCTGTCCTTGCATTTCTGCACCAGGATTTCTGTCATAACATTTCTGCCTCAGCGTTTCTGCCCTGGATTTCTGTCATGGCATGTCAGCTTCAGCGTTTAAGTCTCAGCGTTTTTGTCCTTGCGTTTCTGCCCCAGGATTTCTGTCATTGCATTTCTGTCTCAGCGTTCTGTCATTGCGTTTCTGCCCCAGGATTTCTGTAATGGCTTTCTGCCTTAGCGTTTAAGTCTCAGCGTTTTTGTTATAGCGTTTCTGCCCCAGGATTTCTCTCATTTTGTTTCTGCCTCAGCATTCAGTTTCAGCATTTCTGTCATAGCATTGCTGTCCATGCGTTTTCTGCCCCAGGTTTTCTGTCATAGAGTTTCTGCTTCAGCGTTCAGTCTCAGCATTTCTGTCCGTAAGCAATTTCTGTCACACCGTCACTGTCCTTGTGTTTCTGCCCCAGGATTTCTGTCATAACGTTTCTGCCGCAGCGTTCAGTCTCAGCATTTCTGTCATAGCGTTTCAGGCTCGGGGTTTCAGCCATCATCGTTTCTCAGAGGGGCGTTGTTGTTCAGTCACGGCATACTCCAGTAGCTGTTTTCATCTTCGTCGTTTGTCATGTCTCATCGTATCTTTGTTCATGTTTGTACCTGGGTCAGTTAGCTAGGGCTCACATGTCAGGATCTGTCACGTCTACAGATCCATATGGGCTGAGGTTTCGTTTGTTAATGATTGTTGACCACAATCTTCTCGCCCTTATACCATACGTCATACGATGCACGTTCATTCACCACACCTGTACAATCACCCACCACGGTCCGTGGGTACACCAGCCCTGAGTTTTCAGTTTAATTACCTGTCTCTGCGCTGCAGGTTACTCGGGCTCACTTACCATTTACACGAGGGGGGGGGGATCCATCAGCAGGTTCATTCACGCGCAGTGGTCTTGACATTTCTGCTCCTGTTCTCATACTTAGGTAGGCACAGAGGGGCGTTGTTGTTCTCATGTCTTGTCTGTCATTTCTCTTAGTCGTGTTCTCAGGTTGGGCTGTGTTGGCATCCATCATCCGCTTGTTGGTCCTTAAGTGATAGGTTTGGGCAAACGTCGTCATGATTCTGGATTCCACTCTCTGCTTTGATCTCTGGGCTAGGATGTGGCCTGGAAGACTGCGCAGGGACGTCAGTCCAGTCATTTTTTCTGTTCCCCAGCCAGTTCCAGGTAGGGGGATTTCAGTCACTTTGGGTATGACTGTTTCATGCCATGGGACTCATTTCCCCGGGGTGGAGTCTGGCCCTCCTTCCTCGGTTCAGGATTCAGACTCGGTTGCCAGGTCAAAGGCTGAAGCACGACCGGATCAAATCCGGTGGGACCAGTATTCTGTGTCTGGCTTGGTTTCGCCATGTTGACAATGCTTATTGCCATAGTGCATGGGCCTTATCCAACTACTCCATCACATCCTTCAGGTATTTAGCATTTTGAACATCTGCCAGTTGTCTTTTGGTACTCACCCTTGCACTTTCCCATACCAGTATTGGTAGGTCAGGGCTTGGGGGGGGGGGGTTCACTGAGCACTTCTCTGGTGTCCGGTCAAAGTTTCGATCTTCTCGGCTATCATTTTGCAGGGGCTCCTCAGGACAGCCATTGCTCCCCTTCCTCCACGTATCCTCTCATTCACAAGCAGTTCTTTCTCATGTCTGGGTCGTCTCAGGCTTCAGACTCCATCCAATCGTTCACGGGACGTTTAGTTGGGTTCTGGGTAGCTTCACACGTTCTATAGGGGGTTCGGTCTCATCACCAAGTCAGGAGTCGGGGGGAAGTTTCTCCTGTCATAGTGGATACTCATCGGATATATACTGTTGCCATCCGGGCGCGCGCTTCTCCACTTGATGGATTCTCACCTTCCCTTCTTCATCTAAATTTGTATCTTTTTGCCCTCTTTTCAGGCATACTGACCAATCAGGCCAAGGCACACCTCAGGCCTTGGTGCTTAGGAGTATCACTTTCTCACTCGAAAACTCTGACTACAAGTGTTAAGGCTAGCCAGAGGCTAGCCTGTATTTGTGGGAGGAGTCTGAGAGGGCTATTTAAGCCTCCTCCTCTGACAGGCCAGGGCTCGTCGGCGTTTCTGGGTTCCCACCCACCCGTTTCCCCCAAATTTTCATGCATACTCATAATACTTTTCTTACATTCAGGGTATGCCCTCTTTTCAGGCATACCGACCAATCAGGCCAAGGCACACCTCAGGCCTTGGTGCTTAGGAGTATCACTTTCTCACTCGAAGACTCTGATTACAAATGCGTTTATTAACAAATCTGTAGTGGTTCTTTAGTCCTCCTTACGGTTTATTCTTTACCTACTCATATTTTCATTACCCTGTCATGTGACTCAGAGGTTGTGACCATGTTGGAACATCTGGAATAATATGACAGGCATTACATACATTTGTTTGTAGGTTTATGGCTTGGGTGCCCTACTTGATTCATGGGCCAGTTATCATATATGTCTAGATATAAGGGTTTTTCTTTCCTTTTCTTTTTCCCTTTTCCCTCTTCCCTTGATACAATTTTGTATGCATATGTATGGTACCATTTTATATGTATATTGTAAAAATCCCTACGGGATGTCTATGTAAATCCACATGTATATTGTATATATCTCCATGGAAAACCTATGGAAACCTTTTGTTTTCCCCAGGGCTCTATATACCCACCTGCAGCTGTATAGATTTACAATACAATGTCAATACATCGTTTTTATTTATGGACACCAGGGCAGGACACTCTTTCATCCATTTATGATGCATCATCGCACAGCCATTAGGGAGGTGTCCCGCCTGATGTCCATGTAGATCTTTTTATAAGTGATTCTATGTTTGGTATTTGCCCATTTCTTTTCTTGCCACCTCATCTGCGTCTTATTCGCACTTCCGTTGACACAGGAAGCCACGGGGATATGAGTGCCTTGTTCTATTGTGCAATGACGTTGATGTTTGGCAGATGGGTGGAGTTATCTCACACCTTGCCATATTATCTTACTAGCCTCTTCCTAGGATGGAAAAGAGGCTTGGAGCGCATTTGCCGGTGCGCGATGACATCATCCTGAATGACGCTAGCATGTGACTCCGCTTCAGAGGCTCTAATTGGTTGGTCCCATCATATGCTCCAAAGACGAGGGTTACAAACACACTACCCGTTCCTGATTAGCTGTTAAGTCCGCCGAGCGGCGGTACACACAGCTGATTGTCATTTTAGTATTTTATTGTTTGTATATATAAGCGTGGTGCCAGATACAAGGCTGTATGCCCCAGTAGAAGGACTATCGTCCGAAACATGTCGGGTTGCTGAAGCCATTTGTTTCCTGCTACCACGCAACTTTTTATAATACTTGTGATCACTATTTTTTATTCATTTTATCCGCTGTTTGCAAATAATCTTCTCCTTTTGGTGGTTTTCAATAAACCTTACATAACTGATTCATGTACTATGTGGAGACTTTTTTCCTTTCTCTACATGAACCCCCACCTGGTGTGGTGAAAGCTGCATCCTTCAACTGCTTGCTCGCTGTGAAGGCGAATCCATCCATCCGTTGAAAATCCAAGTACCATCATCTACCTACAGTTGCCCCAGAAGGGACCATTGGAACCTACCACCAGCGCTTCTCAGCAAGCACCCCTAGGATCGGTTGATCCACAAGCCTGAATGGCACTCCGCCGTATGGTGAGTGTGTCCGCCTTTTCTGTTTTTTCATTTTATTTATTGTGGCTCTCAACTATTATCACGTTGAAACATTTGCTGTTATACACATTATATATGCACATGGGGTGTTAGTCCACCCCTCCACTTTTATTGCATACCGTGTATACAGAGGAAGACTTTACCCTGCAGAGCTGCCCCAATGGGCCATCTTCAAAATCAAGAATCAATCAAATTGGTGTACATTGACTTTCTGTGTCTGGAACCTGACTCTAATGGACAGGTAAATGTTCTGGTGGTAATCGGCCACTTTACCCAGTATGCCCAGGCATTCCCAACTAAAGACCAACAAGCATTTACGGTAGCCGAAATTCTGATAGAGAAGTTCTTTGTTCACTATGGCCTACCTCAACGTATTCACTCTGACTGGGGGAGAGACTTTGAGAGTAGACTCATCAAAAGACTGTTAGACCTGTTAGGTATTCAGAAGTCAAGAATGACTCTCTACCACTCTCAAGGGGACTCCCAGCCAGACAGGTCTAATTGCACCCTAGTGAATATGGGACACTTGCTTCAGAGCATAAGCAGCATTGGAGTTGACACATTGCAGCCATCGTACATGCCTACAATATCACTGAAAATGATACCACAGGCTATTCATCTTACAGGCTGATATTTGGAGGGTAAGCCCAACTGCCAGTTGACTTAGCATTTGACACACGCCTGGACCATACCACGGTGATGTGCCACAGAGAATATGTGGACCGCTTGAGGAAGAGTCTAAAAACAGCATACAAAAAAGCTCAGGCTATCTCAGACACCCAAGGGCAGCGAAACAACAGAAACTTCAAATTGAAGGTGAGGGTACATGATCTGCAGTGACAGAGTGTTACTGAGGAACTTGGGTGTCCCTGGCAAACACAAGCTGGCTGATTGCTGGAAGTCATAGCTTTATATTATCTGCAAGCAGCTGCCAGGACTACCAGTGTACCAGATCTGCCCAGAAGGAAGCACGGGCCCACTAAACACTTGGCACCGAAAAAACAGCCGCTATCAGAAACAGTTCATGTGACTCAACAACCAGAACCACAGCCTACTCAAACTAACTCTCAGAGATCACTTCCAATAATCAGGTCTCAGTCTGTGCCACAAAACACTGATGAAGAAGACAGTGAGGAAAAAGAGATGGGCATGGATTGGCTGTGGCCATCTGTGCTACCAGAGACTGCCATGCCTCTTCCTTCTAGAGAAGCAGATACTGGAATCCTCAGACCAGAGACTCCAGAGTTCAAACCCCAAAGCCAATCTCTGCCAAGTCGAGGAGACCCTCAAAGTCCCCTGACTGCAGAGGTCACAGAAACATTTTAGCCTTCTGTAGAACAAGAAGTAGTCAGCCTACCTAACGAAGAAAGCAACAGAGATCTGATCAGCTTTGATGATGGGGATGTTCTGCAATTTAGATTAGATTGTTCCTCTTAAGTTAAAATCCCGCTAGCAGATAAGGAATCTCAGGGAGACCAAATTTATACTATTTAGGGGCGGGTAGTGGGGTCCCCCAGGGTTCTGTGCTGGGACCAATCCTATTTAATTTGTTCATAAACGACCTGGAGGATGGGATAAACAGTTCCATCTCTGTATTTGCAGACGATACTAAGCTAAGCAGGGCAATAACTTCTCCGCAGGATGTGGAAATCTTGCAAAAAGACCTGAACAAATTAATGGGGTGGGCGACTACATGGCAAATGAGGTTCAATGTAGAAAAATGTAAAATAATGCATTTGGGTGGAAAAATATGAATGCAATCTATACACTGGGGGGAGAACCTCTGGGGGAATCTAGGATGGAAAAGGACTTGGGGGTCCTAGTGGATGATAGGCTCAGCAATGGCATACAATGCCAAGCTGCTGCTAATAAAGCAAACAGAATATTGGCATGCATTAAAAGGGGGATCAACTGCAGAGATAAAACGATAATTCTCCCGCTCTACAAGACTCTGGTCCGGCCGCACCTGGAGTATGCTGTCCAGTTCTGGGCACCAGTCCTCAGGAGGGACGTACTGGAAATGGAGCGAGTACAAAGAAGGGCAACAAAGCTAATAAAGGGTCTGGAGGATCTTAGTTATGAGGAAAGGTTGCGAGCACTGAACTTATTCTCTCTGGAGAAGAGACGCTTGAGAGGGGATATGATTTCAATTTACAAATACTGTACTGGTGACCCCACAATAGGGATAAAACTTTTTCGCAGAAGAGAGTTTAATAAGACTCGTGGCCACTCATTACAATTAGAAGAAAAGAGGTTTAACCTTAAACTACATAGAGGGTTCTTTACTGTAAGAGCGGCAAGGATGTGGAATTCCCTTCCACAGGCGGTGGTCTCAGCGGGGAGCATTGATAACTTCAAGAAACTATTAGATAATCACCTGAATGACCGCAATATACAGGGATATGTAATGTAATACTGACACATAATCACACACATAGGTTGGACTTGATGGACTTGTGTCTTTTTTCAACCTCACCTACTATGTAACTATGTAACTATGTATACAAACCCTAAAGAACCTTCCTTCTCTGAATTGGATTAATTTAATCCCTTTTGGAACCCCTCTCATTTCCCCCAGTGCTGGAAATCCACCTCTGTGCTTGATGACTTCTCAGCTATCCAACTGAGGCGAAACATTAACCCCCTCAAGAGACTAACTTATGATGCCCTAGGGGAAAACTCAGATGGACTAATACCCACCATCCAACAAAAGAATCCAGTGTCAGACCTCACTACCATTCATTGGGTAAGGGATGACCTTGACTCGCCCTCTGACACTACTGGGTGGGCCACGGCAATAGCCCTGGCCTGTCAACAGACTCACTACAAGTTAACTGAAGGTGTATATAAATGGTTTCAGCAGAATTCTGAAGTGTGCACATTATTGTTGAATTTGAATTATGGCTGAGGTTGTTGTAATTTATGTGTTGAGTTTACCGCCTATCATTAGTTAAAATAATACCTTGTGAAGTTTTTACCTCTTTAGAGGACCAAAGATTTTAAGTGGGGGAGGATATAGCCAGGTGCTGGCTAGATTTGCCTGTGTCATCGTATGATACAGTGCTCCCAGTAGCTGCATCATTTAGTAAAGGAAATAGTTTGTTTAGATCAGTTTGGACCAGCTATACAAAGGGAAGGAAAACCTAGAGTTAGGCTTTAAAAAATAACCAAACTAAAGAACAAAAAATGTATGTGGTGGCTGCATTTGTTTTCTTTTTTTAGGCTAAGTACAGCAAGCACATTAGATGCCTGCTAATATTGAAAAATATTTGTCACTTTCTGTGAGCTGATTTTTATTTTTGTTTTTAGATATGTTTTAAATCCTCTGCTGCCAGTAGAGGCCACTGTTGGTTGACAATAGGCTGGCTCTGTATTGGACTAAATGAGAAGTCTGTCTCCTAGGTGGACCCTGTATTAGTTACTGGAAGTGTAGACTTGTAGAGCATTTATTTGCTGTCAGAGAGCTGTCTAATCATTGTGCAGAAATTTTAAGAAGCAAACAGAATATGAATATTTCAAGACCAAATATAGCTAAAGTTAAACATAAGCTAAAATTGCTTTAACAAACTTTTTTTTTTATATATATAAACCTGATCAATTTCACATGCATGTCAAAATAGAATCTAAAAGGTTTGGGACTTTAGATGAGGCAGGTAATAACACAGAGGTAGAAGATAAAGGATAAATTACATGTTTATTCACATGGGCCATGATGACCCATGGTACAAATAGGGTACATAAAGGAAAAAATCCTGGACATGCAAAACACATCAAAATTACAAAAAAACAAATACGCATAAAATGGGACCATAATTAGACAGTATGTTATATATACTATACTGTATATGTTAAACCACATATAAAATAGGTAGATATACTGTAATAGGGTAACCATAGTAGATGGACATGAAAAAGGGTATTGCCATGAGGCTGTAGAGCTCAAAGGGGTTTCATCTGTAATTCCGACTCATCAGGAGCAGATGCTGCATAATCTATAAAAAATGTAAAATAGGAATAAGGAAAGTGTCTATAACGGTCTAGATGGAAATACATGTTGTTGAAAAATATATATATGAAGAAGAATAAATGATCTGACCCGAAAGACTTACATCCCACTAGAGGTTCCGCCTGAGCGGTACTGGTGTAAGAAGGTGTTGGGATCTGCACAAACACCGGGCAAAAGACGAGTGTCCCCAGAAAGATAAAAATCATTGAGATATAGTAGAAATTGAGACAAAAATTGGCTACAATGGGTCTGTAAAGTAAATAAAAAGTTGTTATATGTAGCAAATTGGGTAGCCCTGCTGTGAAAGGTGTAAGGAAACCAATATCCAATAGGGGTACAAGGAAACCCAGATCATAAAGTGATAAGAGAAGCTATAATATAGTGGATGAGGTATAATTAAGTACAGTATAAAGTATTTGCATGGAAAACATGCAAAGTAATATCTGTGAAGTCCTGAAACAATGGATATAGAGAGGAGAAAGTGAGAAGACGAAGTGAGTGTGCAACCGTAACTGAAGGTTACCTTGTGAAAGCAGATCCAAAAGTGCTACATGGTGTACCTAAGCAGTGCAACCCGATTGCCTGCGATGTTATAAATGGGGATGCCTGGATGAGCCCACCATGTCAAAAAAAATTTGAGAAATAAACACATAGCCGACCCTTTCTTGCTTGGTCCTGAGATGGACTGGGAACTTTGGACTATGGGATTTGTAGTGTGCATAGAGAAGTGCACATGACTGCAACTAACGTGGACTGCTCATTCCAAACAAGCAAAGTGAGAGAAAAAGGAAAGGTTTGGGAGCTCACAGAGGACATTACAAGGGGGCAGAAAAAACAGAAAATTGTATCATATTTACCGTAATTTTCCTTTCCTGACGCCAATCCATGGCAGCATACTTGTGATAGGCTCCGCCTTTCTCCCCTCCCTCAGGACCAATGAAATAGCATAAATTAAAGGCCAGTTAGGCCCGCCCTATTCTTCGTAATTAGCTAGATACCGAAATGCACAAGGGTGGGTTCGTATGCTGCCATGGATTGGCGTCAGGAAAGGAAAATTACGGTAAGTATGATACAATTTTCTGTTTTCCTGACGCCACCATGGCAGCATACCAGTGATACATATCCTAGCTGACAGGGTGGGTTCTACTTAACAAAATAATTATTTTATATATACAGTATTATATATATATATATATATATATATATATATATATATATATATATATATATATATATATATGGACAGAAGACTGAACAGTCATTCCTCCGAAGTCCACTGATGACAAGGCACCCAGATCTATTCTGTAAAGGTTGAAAAGGTATGCTGGGAAAAGCATACCACTTTCCTGTAGAATGAATCCATAGATGCTTTCAACTGGGCCGCCTATGAGGCCTTAAACCCTCTGGAAGAGGATGCATCCTACCACTGAAGGAGGCTCACAACCCATTTCCCATCTGCACAACCAATCTTGCTAAAGTCCAGGAGGCAATCTCTCTTGCCTGATGAATTCCATCTGGAACAGTGAAAGACTTATCATATGAACTGAAAAGAGCAATTGTGGACAGAAACTTCTTTCAAGCTCTGGGAATTACCAATTTGTGTGGTTTTCTTGTTTGAATGTCTGGAAAGTTAGGCAATGGACAGATGATTGAGAGATGGAGGGCTGTCGCTACCTCTGATATAAGCTGAACTACAGGATGCAGCTCTACTCCTGTAACAAAAGCAATATGCTTTTCTGAAGCTCTAAGGGCTTGAAACTCAAACCGACTTCTGTTTGACGATTTGCGCTAAATACTGGTTAGTAAGTGATGTCTTAAACCAAACACTGCCCTGTTGGAGTAAATAGTTGAAATAAACAGCATCAAAAGATTTTAATTGTGAAAGATTCTCTCTCATGGTTGACGAAACCTCCTGACTGTCTTCAAAATTTTGCAAACTAAAGGGCCTTTGGCCAAATTAAACCTTGTTCTTGCTGACACCTGCAACCTCAAAAGAGTATAGGGTAAGGTTCATGTCCAATCTGACCTACAAGAAGACCAGAACAGCTGCCACCAGAGGTGCAGTAAGAATAAAATCTTGCCATGCAAAATAGAGAAAAAAAAAAGACAAGTTTGTTCCAGATCTTGGCATAGAGGCTGTTAGTAGAGTGCCTTTCGAACCCCCGCGTACACACGAGCGGACTTTATGGCAGACTTGGTCCGGCGTACTGGATTTCGTCGGACAATTCGATCATGTGTGGGCTCCAGCGGACTTTGTTTTCTCAAAAGTTGGACGGACTTAGATTTAAAACATGTTTCAAATCTATCCGACGGACTCGAGTCCGGTCAAAAAGTCTGCTCGTCTGTATGCTAGTTCGACAGACTAAAAGCCACGCTAGGGCAGCTATTGGCTACTGGCTATGAACTTCCTTATTTAGGTCCGGTCGTACGTCATCACGTACGAATTAGTCGGACTTTGGTTGATTGTGTGTAGGCAAGTCCGTTCATTCAGAAAATCCGTCGTAAAATCCGTCGAAAAGTCCGCCGGGCAAAGTCTGCCGTAAAGTCCGCTCGTGTGTACGCGGCATAACTCTTGGAGCAACTCTGGAGCAATCTAGGTTCTGCAGCTTCCCCTTCCTGCCATTATGCTTGTATCTCTGGTCTGTGCATGTGTATAGGGGAATCGGCTTCTGTATTCTGAAGTAGATAGCCAGGAAGCACCAAGACTCCTATGGTCAGAATGGAGGGGTGGTCGTGACTACCATGCTCATTCTTGACAGCTTCCAGAGGAATTTCGTTACGAGAGAAGTTGGGGAAAAAATATACAGTAGACTTGATTGCAGTTTCATGCAGAAACTCAGCTTCTGTTCTCTGCTTTGGGGAGCGGAAACCGAGTCAGACCTCTTCTTAAATTGGCATTTGCTCTGAGAAGCAAAGAAGCCTGTCTGTAGTAGACAAGCCTCCCCCTCATGCTCTGGCAAGCTTGCATGATGGACAGTATGTACATTTATTCCAGTCCCCTAGGAGGTAAATTGCTTCCGGAATTTGCTGGTGATCTTCCTACCCAGACATTCTGGGTTCTACATCTCTCAATAGCATATAATAGCAAGTGGGAGAAAAATATTTCTCCCTTTATTTATTATTATTTATTTATTTATTATTTTTTTATTATTATTTTTTTTTTTTTCCACATCAGTGAGCACCACCGACTGGCCTAATCAGCGTAATAATCATTTATTGTTGCCGACTTAGATTCACATCATTGTGGTTTTCTTTGTTTATTTATTTATTTTTCCTTCTAGCTTTTAACAAATATAAAACAAGAAATTATATACAGCTTTATTAAGTACCCTATTAAGGGATTTCTTAGTCCGCTTATTCTCAACTACTTAAATAACCAGGTTATATAAATCTTATTTCTCCCTGGATAACATCTACCCTCGCGACCCAGCGCAGAGCAAAGCAGACGACAAGAAATAAATATAGAAAAAAAAAGAAAAAAAACACGCTACCCATCAATGAGGTCTAGGAGAATCACATGTATGAAGCTGGGCTAATGGGGTCCCCACACCCGTAGCCCCCTATTCAGACCACTAGTGAACTGTTACGTATTTGTGGAAAACCCCCACCTCTTCCCCTGCTCCCACCCCCCTCTACCCTAATACCCCTTCTATACAAAATCCAACCCAAACACAGAGTTTACTGTTTACTATTGTTACCTAATGTTTCCTACTTAATCAAAACACCAATAACCCTACATTACTTTGTGTAATACACCGGTTCTATATTTCTCTAATGCATATATATCTTGGCTATTAACCTAATCCCTTACACTCCAAACTTTCCCCTTATGCAGGCCGCCTTATCCATCCATGGCTTCCATATTTTGTCGAATTCCTGGAGATTCCCCCTTTTTATATACTCCAATCTCTCCCTGTCAATGGAGGCACCGAGTGTATCTATCCAATCATACACTGTCGGGGGCTCCTTTGATTGCCACCTTAGCATTATCATTTTTCGGGCCTGAAATAACCCTCTCAGGATTGCCAGAGTAGCACCCCTCCTCTCCCCCTCTATCCTTCTATATCCCAGGATGCATTCCACCGCCTCCCTTTTTACTAACGTATGATAGGTCTCACCCAGACTGCTAGCCACTCCCTCCCAGTATCGATGCAGCTTGGAACATCTCCAGAGCAGATGGATGAGATCCCCAGACTCCTGGCACCTAGGGCAATTATCATTAGGCCTTCTACCGAACCTAAAGAGCCGTTTTGGAGTATAATAGGCCCTATTAAGCAGCATCAGATGAGAAATCTTCTGCGAAGGGGTTACTGACACCTGGGGTGCCATCTCTAAAATTCTCTTCCATTGTTCCTCGGAAATTACCCCTAGTTCCTCTTCCCATTTAACTCTTACCTTCTGAAGTATTTCCCATCTGTTCTCTGAGTTACTTAGTTGGTCATAGATTTTAGTTATTAGACCCCTAGTGGGTTCTACTTGAAGTAACTGACGAGTAAAGGGCATTTCTACCCACCTCGGAGGCTGGTCACCAAATTGAGCCCTGAGAGCATGTTCTATCTGCCGGTATAGGAACGAGGAGTTCTGAGGGATCTTAAATTCCCTGATCAGCTCAGGAAATTTTTTAAGGGTGTTACCTGAGTAGAGCTGTCTTAGCTTTTTAATACCACCAGCCTCCCACCCCCTACTCTTTCCAATTTTTAGAATTTCCTGTAGATTCCGGTTGTTCCAAATAGGGGTGTGGTCTGTAAATCCCTCATATCCCATTAATTTCTTAACAGACTTCCATACCTTAATTAGCAACCTAATTGTCGGAAATTCATGGTAAAACATATCTGCCTCTAATGCCTCGATAAGCGTATTATGCCGAGCGCTTAACAAAATTAGCCTGCCATTCGGAGTGCCCCCTTCTGGGATTCCACAACCCGTTAAGTGCTGTAGTTGTGATGCAAGGAAATAACGCTCCGGGTGGGGAAGAGCAAACCCCCCCTCCTTAATAGGAAGCTGGAGGACTTGCAACCGTAACCTAGCTTGCCCACCTTTCCATATCAAATCCCTAAATAGAGCCTCTATTTTCCTAAACCAGCTCTTGTTGATCCATACTGGGGAGTTATGCAAGATGTAAAGCAATTGAGGCATCCAGATCATTTTTATCAGGCTACATCTACCTGCTACTGATAGGGGGAGGCGTCTCCAAATACTTGTTTTTTGTTTAAATTTAGCCAGGAGAGGTACTAAGTTCTTACCAATGTATTGGTTGGGGTCTTTAGTTAGAACAATTCCCAAGTATTTTAGTGCTTCCACGATTGCCACCTGGGGGAGCCCGGGTACAGTTAGTGCTCCTAGGGGGTCAAGCGGTAAGAGTTCGGATTTCTCCCAGTTTATTTCCAGACCGGAGAATTTACCGAATTCCTCCACTATTCTCATTGCACCTACCATTGATCCCTTACAATCATCTAAAAATAACAGGATGTCGTCTGCGTATAGGGCAATTCTTTCCTCAATTGGCCCCCTCTGGAACCCTTTAATCTCATGGCTCGCTCTAATAGCCATAGCCAGTGGCTCCATAACCAGAGCAAAAAGCAAAGGGGATAATGGGCACCCCTGTCTTGTCCCCCTCTCAAGCACGAACCAGTCTGAAAAATCGTTATTTATTTTGACTCTTGCCTTAGGATTATTATAAAGCATCTTAATCCATCCAATAAATGATGGACCAAAGCCAAACTTTCCCAGCACATACCACCTGTAGTCCCACTCCACACTATCGAAAGCTTTGGAAATATCTAGGGTCAACAGGGCTCTTGAGCTCTCGTTTTCCATAGGAGACTGTAGGTTCAGGAAAGCCCTTCTGATGTTTAGGCTTGTAGATCTATTAGCCATAAAGCCCGCCTGGTCCTCATGAATTAGTTTATGTATGACTCTGCTCAATCTGGCAGCCAAAACCTTAGCCAGAATCTTAGCATCTGTACAGATTAGAGAAATTGGCCTATAGGCAGCCATATCGAAGGGATCTTTCCCCTCTTTCTGCAGGACTATGACTGTTGCTTCTAGCATTGATGCAGGGAGACGCCCCCCCTCCTTCGCTTCCCCCAGAGTCTTCATTAGTTCAGGGATTAGCACCTCCCCTAGATGCCTGTAGGCTTCGATTGGTATTCCATCGGGGCCAGGCGATTTAAGACACGCCATACTTCTAATCGCTTGGTGTAGTTCTGTAGTTGTTATTGGGGATTCCAACAGATCACGCTCCTCTTGTGATAAGAGCGGGACTGACAGCTTCCCCAAAAAGTCCCCCATCACCCTTTCTTTATTTTTTTTCTGAGAAGTATACAGCTTTTTATAATAGTCTCTGAAGGTTTGCACTATTTTTGGGGAGCTTGAAAGGATTTCTCCATTCTGCGCTCTAATAGCAAGGACCGTTGATGGAGCCTTATTAGATTTCACCAACTGTGCTAACACTCTTCCCACTCTCTCACCCTCGACCAAAGATACCTGGCGCTGGAGAAGTCGTCTGGTCTCAGCCTTCTGTAGAGTAGTCTGTTTATACCCCCGTTGTTTCTCTTGCCAGATCTTTTCCTTTTCAGGGGTTGGGTCTCTAATGAAGTTGCTTTCAGCCTCTATTACGTCCTTCCATAGGTTCTCTACCTCTCGCCTATCTTCTTTATTATATTTGGCCATCTGCTGTATTAACACCCCTCTGAGGAACGCTTTGCAAGCATCCCAGAATACAACTGATGTCACTGTTCCCTGGTTGAAACTTACAAATTCCCTCAGTGCGGATAGAATTTCCTTCTCCTTCCTGATTACCTCAAACCAGTGCGGGCTTATTCTCCATTCCTTCCGGGGGCTATATTCCCCTACCTTCAGTGGAACTACCATAGGAGAATGGTCTGAAACCCCTCTTGGCCCATACACTATTTTGCCTACTAGCTGGAGAGTCCTATCATTCCCCAGGGCCATGTCTATCCTCGAAAGGGTCGAGTGTGACACTGAGCTGCATGAGTATTGAAGCACCCCCGGGTTCTGTACCCGCCATAAGTCTACCAGCCCCACCTCGTCTATAAACTGGCTTAAGCGGCTTTTGGCGGTATACTCCAAAGAGGTTCTCCTTGGGAAACGGTCCAACTTTCTGTCTAAAACCTCATTAAAGTCTCCCACTACTATGATAGGAACTCCTTTTTTGTCTATCAGGAATTCATTGAGTTTAAGCATGACATCTAGCTTAAAAGGGGGTGGGATATATACGTTTGCCAGTACATACATAGCATTATTGATAGAGCAAAGTAAAAAAATATATCGACCCATTTCATCAATCTTGGTTTGTCTGCAGGAGAATTTAACTCCCGTTCTCACCAGGATACTCACCCCCCTACTATAAGAAGAGTGAACCGCATGATATTGATGTTGGAATTTATGCATCTGTAAAGATTGTATTGTATCCCTGGTGAGATGGGTTTCCTGCAGACAGACCAAGTCTACCCCGTAGTTCTCCAGCACGGAGAACACTGCCAACCTTTTGAGAGGAGTCCCCAGTCCTCTAACATTCCAGGATCCAACTTTCAACATTTCAGCCTGCATCCCACATTATTTAAAGAAATACAGTGAAAAAGCAGCAAATAACCCCTACAATACCTCCTATCGGGACTTAATTTGATTCTATTGAATGTGTTTGCACTATACTTATCACGCGTGGAGACCAGAAAGCCAAAATAATACTAACTTAATATAGACGTGAACTTTAAACATGTGTCTTTTACCCAAATAATTTTAAGAGCCAGTTTCCTGTCATTGTGTCTATCTGTGTATCTAAATGTGAGTCCCTGGTTCCAGCCCAGGTGTTTTCCGCAAATGTGTAAATTTTTTGTGTTAAATTTTTCAATCAAACTACCCCTCCCATCCCCCCTACCTCCCCATCTCACTCCCATCCCCCCTCCACCCCTCCCATCCCCCCTATCCCCCCACCCTCCTCCCCTCTCTCCTCCAACCCCCCTCCCCCCTCCCCACCACCTACCTAGGTGAACCCCCTGGGGGTTAACCGTGACCATTTTCCATCTAGCTCCAACTACTACCATCCGCTTCTTCCCATGCACCTTCCCCATTCACTTCTTCACTCCACCGCCTGTGCGACTCTCCTCCCCCCCATTACCCCCCCCAAATACCAGAGAGATTTCCTAAACCATCTATGGCTCTCAAACCTCTTACACTGGATTTATAAATTTTTCTCTGTTCTCCTCCAGCCACTTCTCCACCCCTGGAGGGGAGTCAAAGAATAAAGTTTCCCCCAAAGCTGATACACGTAATTTTGCCGGGTACAAAAGGGCGTACGAGATATTGAATTTTTGTAAGGTACGTTTTGTTTGGATGAATTCTGCCCTTCTTTTCTGCAGGTCTGGTGAAAAATCAGCATAGAAAGAAACTCTGGCCTCCTTGAAAAAAACTGACCCTGCCTCTCTAATTTTTCTGAGCAGCACTACTTTGTCTCTATAATTAAGAAACCTTATGAGCAGGGGTCTGGGAAATCCCCCTGCCGGGGGAGCTCTGAAAGGCACCCTATGGGCCCTTATAACTGAAAAAGAGGCAGAAAATGATTCTCTTCCAAACAAATCCACCAGCCACCTTTCAATAAATTCAGGCGGGTCAGAGCCCTCGCTTTTTTCCGGAAGTCCCACTAATCTGACATTATTCCTCCGGCTCCTGTTCTCCATTTCATCTAATTTGAAGGCTTGTCTGGATAACTGCTCCTTCAGTAATTTCATTTCTTTAATCAGGGGGGATACATCGTCCTCCAGCAGGCCTACTCTTTCCTCCAGGGCTGTTGTTCTCTCGGCGGTTTTCTGAAGGTCTTGCCTGACCAATAATAGATCCGCTTTTACTCCCCTCATCTGGTCACAGAGTTCCTTAAGCGAGGAGTTGCACACCCCTACTGCCATAAAAACATCCTTAATTGTTGGTTCTTTCTCTGAGGGTAGAGTTACATCAGAACAAGACTCCACATTTATATTTTGATCATTTGACCCCAATCCTTTTGGATTATGGGTTTTAGCCTGCGCCCCACCTGTTGGCATAGCTGGTTGCTGACCCAAGCTTTTCCTATCGGGGTTCCCCCCCTGGTGTGTTTTTGCTTGTGTCCCCTTCTTTGGAGGGGTCACTGCTGAGGCATGAGCGTACTGCTCTAACTTTGCAGCTGCTGACGCTGCTGCTGACAGTTGCGGGTTTTTGTCTTTGGCAGATCGCAGGTTCTGCATTGTGCGTTTCTTAACCGTTGTGCCAGGGCACCCACCTCGCGTTTATTTAGAGCAGGAAATAAGACAGAAACACCCGTGCTATCTGTATTGTATGTTATATGTTGTTTCCTCTATATGCTCCGCTAAATACACCAGACAGAGGCACACACAATATGCCCTCTGCACAGTGAGACAGTGTCTCCAATGAAGGAACCGCCGAGCAGTTTACTCCCCAGTTAACATGAATACTAGGGGATTGCAAAGGTTTGAAAAGGTATCTTTTGCCTGCTAGATAAGGTACCCTGTTGATACCATTAGTGCTAAGCCACCAAGCAGCACGCCATATCAGTCCACTGACCCACAAACTGCCGACTCTTTATTAAGCTTTATAGATTTGATGTAGATTTGATGTGAATAAGTCCCCTAAAGGGGGTCTATAGGGTCTATAGGGATACAGAGCTTCCCAATCAACTCAGGCTCAAGATATTAAAATGGGGGGTACTTTCACCCTGATGGACAGGGCCGACTTGCATACCAATACTGCTGAACACCCCTCCAATCGCCCTCCAAGAATGTCTCCAACCTCTCAGTCCGCCGTGCCCCTCACTGGACCATATATCTTAGTGCAAAGTCCTTTTCCCCTCCTGAGAGCAAAGCAAAGCAATAATATCCTCTTAGATTAGCTTTTTATGGAGTATAGTGTGGAGCATATAAATCAGTGCCGCTAGCATTCACTTCCGGGTTTCCCCTATTAGCCTAAAAGTTACCTGCCATGCAGCATACAGCTTGTATTCATGTGTTCAGTCCACTTACTGTACCCCTCCACCTGCGATTCACGATGATCAGCTAGTGTAGCTTGCGTGGCCCCGCAGCTCGGGTAGTCCGGATGATCCAGAGCTCCCCACTTGTGTCTGGAGGATAAACGTCCCCCCCCCCCGCACCGCCCGTCGGCAGAGCGGAGACTTAGGGAGAGTTGAGGAGAAAGAAGGAGACAGCCAGGTGCCCGAGGACTCCGCTGATCTTCATCCAAGCCTGGGCGCACTGACACGGCTAGCACAAAGCCATGCAGCTACACGGAGAAGCGAGGCAGGGGGTGGAGAGAGCAACACAGCGTCCCTGCTCACTCCATTCAGTGTGAACGGGGGGCATACAGGTGTAACACAGGTGCAACACAGCGTCCCTGCTCACTCCATCACACAGCGCCGCACCCGCACCCGCCCATCCATCCGGTCACGCCCCCATTATTATTTATTTTTAGTTATATTTTTTTTTTTTACTTTCCTGCTTTCTGTTATGGGAGAAGAAGGGACCCTCCTCCTGTCACTTCTGACATGGCTGTCTCTGGTTTCATATCAAACAGAGATCTTGCACTATAAAGTGACTATTCCAATTTTGTTTCTAGGAAGCCAAACACAGCCATGGGTCTCAACCATAGGGTACCCCTAGCCGTAACTGAGTATAGCATTGCATTGGACAGGCACCAGGTTGAGACTATTGCTGCTTCCGCGGTAAAATTTGCAGATACATCTTGGCCGGGTCCCAAGATATTAGCCTTAAGGATTTCCTCCCCAACCATATCCTGGGAGCAGAAACACAAAGTACTCGTCACCAAGGTAAGGGCCTCTGTTGAGTGGCAGGCCCTTCCCAGCCGTCAACCTATTGGACAACAGCCGGTCCCACTGTAGGCATGGATTTCAGCGATGCTATATCTGCCTTGAATTAAACCAGTTTCCTAATGGAAAAGTGATTGCTCATTGAAAGGGTAAATATGACTTTGTCTTTTAACCCATGTAATGGTCTGCATGACTGCCTGGATACACAGTTCTCCAAAGAAAAACTGACACCAAGTAGCTCCAGATCTTCCTCTGGTGCAAGGGAGCTAAAAGCATTTGCAGGCTGCCCCCCCTCATCAGGAGTACTGAGAGGATGAGTGATCCATGAGGCAGGTTGTTTTGCTAATGGCTAGACCCGCAACAAGGGGGCTGACTAGCTAGAGTAATTACAGTGAGTTTAAAACAGAAGTTTTGTGCCACCTTATAAGTAATAAAGACATTCGGTATTACCTGTCAGGTGCAAACTTCAACCAGGCCGACTTCACTCACCAGCCTCCTGGGCATAGGCACTGCGCCACAGGTCCTGCAGGACTTTTGTTGGGGTGCTGGGTTTGGGAAAGAAGAGCTAAGACATTTTCCTTGGAACCTCTCTCCTGAGTGGGAGCAGCATCCGAGCTATGCTTCTCTGAAGAACGTCCGCCTTTCTATGGCCTCTGGCTCTGGCCTTTGAGAGCGTGGGTGCGCGGAGCTGAAGCAAATCAAAGCAATCCGCATGAGAGGGCACTTTTTTCCTGAAAATTTACCAACACGGTGGTCCCCACCCTAAGTGTTGAGGGTCTTTTGTATGGGTAGTGACTGATACTCGAACTGTGGAGAAATGGGATGACCAGCTGAGAGACGGACAGCCACAGAAAGACAGAGAAGAGGAAAAATAGATAAGGCAACAGCGACTTCGCTTCTCCCTTTAATAATGTATATCTAAATATATACATTTACACACTCTCTCCTTTCCCCTTTTTTTTTTTTTTAAACAATATGCATGCATATATAAATACATGCACATACCACTCCATATAACATCCCTCCACATACATACATACCAACCAACATAAGAACACACACATGTATACACAAACATATATATGAACATATATACATACTGCAGAGGGTCAGCCTGGGGTAGGATCAAGCAAGGGTTAATCGAATAGGGCAGATATTGCCCCTTCAGACCTGCTAATTGTCAGCTGGGCTGAAAGTCTCAGAGAGGAGCTGTTTGAGTAGGAGTGAGAGACACAGCAGCATGCTGTGTGAAAATGTCCATTGCTGGATGGTGTGCTGGGTGAGCTGAACCACATAAGGACTGTAGCTCTGATTGGAGCCATGAACTATTACCTATAAGCCTGTGTGCTGCTGAACTGTGAGCTGCACCTGTGTGCACAACTGTGTGACAAGACAAGTCTGTCTTATCTTATGTTTATTTTGCTGAATAAAGCCACTTTTGTTTTAATGGACTGTCTCTGAGCCAGCTGTCCATCCCTCTAATCCTCTACAATACACACAGCCATATATATACACATATATATACATATATATATATATATATATATATATATATATATATATATATATACATATATATATATACATATACATACACACACATACACATATATATATATATATATATATATATATATATATATATATATATACACACACATACATACACACATACATACACACACATACCCACCTGCCCCAAACCTATACATACACAACCTACAAACATAAGCTATACCTACAGCCGGCCTAGGACAGCAAAGGACAGAGAACCTGTCTAGGGGGAGTAATGTACCCAGACCAGTACCACTGCCGGAGGAAAAGAACAGGAGATGCAGAAAATGAGAAAATGACAGGAGACAAACAAAGGCAAAGGTAAGAAGGATGCAAAGCTGGCCTCCCCAAACCCAACAAGCATTGCAGACACCAAATAAAGGCAGATTTCATTCCTAAATAGGAAAAACTACTCAGCTCCATCGAGACCCACAGAAGGAGCTCCCAAGCTACTCTGGCGCTTTTAGTAGCCTGATACTTGGACTTTGCACTGGGAGAGGCTTAACCCAGCCGGCAGCTGCCTGGAGGCAGAGGGGGGAACATAGTACTGCTTACTCTTCACTGGTGCGTGGAGGTATGAGGACAAAAAGAATGGCCTAACTGGCCTTTAATCTATGCTATTTCATTGGTCCTGAGGGAGGGGAGAAAGGCGGAGCCTATCACTAGTATGCTGCCATGGTGGCGTCAGGAAACACAATTTAATGAAAACTAGATTACAGGGCCATTGGGTAATGGATGTGTATAGATTATTTTTGGAGAATAAGGAAATTGCTTAGTGTCACTTCAATTAGCATTAATTGTGCCCACACAATGTCAGAGGGAGAAGGAACTATAAGTGCCAAGTATTGCAAGGTAATAAAATGATTAATACCTTTGCAGACAGGAATGGCAGTGTATATCTGATAATTTTTTTTTTTTTCACTTGTTCATCTAACTACATCATTTACCTGATCACCTGCCCATTTAACCTGTGCTACGTAGGGTGCACCATCAGGCCCTTGTGCACAAGGTTTTGGGAATGTAGAAAATGAGGCCCAAAACTGTAGTATTTGATGTCATTTTGCCCTATGTCAAAACGGTCACCCCCTTTTGCTTAAAGTAACAGTTATTCAATCCATACCCTCTAGTTTTGTGGAAGGTGAAAGATTCAGGAAATTATGTTCTCAAGATATCAACTGGATCTTTAAAAGAGAAGTATGTTTTTTTTAAATCATGCTTACCTAGGTAAATGCAGCATCATGCCGATGCTGCAACTGTCCCACCGGCGTCTCTGCACTGAGAACTGAGCCACCAAACACCAGCTGTGGAGGGGCGGGGAGCGGCCATCTCAGTGGCTCGCTAAGCCACTGAGACTGCCATCAATCAAGGCAGCTGGTGGATCCAGACTTGGGAAGTCGGGATGACGCGCTGCCTCGACTGATGGCAGTGACATCAGTGGGTCGCAGGAGTGCAAAACGAATTGCACTCCTGTGACCCTTAGGAGAAGCCCAGCCTAAAAAGCTCAGGCTGGACTTCTTTAACCACCTGCCGACCGCCGGCCGTCAATTGACGGCCAGGCGGCGCGGCTCTCGTTGCGGGAGGGCGTCATATGACGTCCTCCCATTTAAACAGGGAATGCGCGCAATCGTGCGCGCGCATCCCTGTTCCTTCGGTGGCGGCGTGTCACGGAGACACTGCTCGCCACCGAGGGGGGTGAACAGCCATTGGACATGGCTGTTTACCACGTGATCGGCCGTGATGAAGTCACGGCCGATCACAGATAGGTCCACCCCATTGTGCACGGCGCATGTGCGCGAGCGCGCTGCGCGTGCACGTCGGTGACGGAGTGTTCCCGGGAACACTACTCGTCACTGACGCCGGTAAACAGCCATTGGCTGGCTGTTTACCCACGTGATCGGCTGTGATCCATTCACAGCCGATCATAAATGTAAACACAGAGCGGTAACTAGCTGTTACCAGCTCTTCTCTCCTCACACACCGTTTCCAGTGTGAGGAGAGAAGAGCCAGAAGCAGTGAGTTACCGATCTGTGTTCTGTAGTGTCTGCACCAACACCACACCTGTCCCATCGCCCCCCCCAATTGTCATCTGTCACCCAACAGTCACCAGTGTCACCCAATAAAGTGCACCTGTCACATAAGAGACTGCCATCAGTGACCGTCAGTGGTGCACCTGTCACCCGTTACAAATCAGTGACCATCAGCGGTGCACCTGTCACCCGTCAGCCATCACCCGTCACCCATCAGTGACCGCCAGCCGTCACCCATCAGTGACCGCCAGCCGTCACCCGTCACCCATCAGTGACCGCCAGCCATCACCCGTCAGTGACCGCCAGCCGTCACCCGTCACCCATCAGTGACCGCCAGCCGTCACCCATCAGTGACTGCCAGCCGTCACCCGTCACCCATCAGTGACCGCCAGCCGTCACCCATCAGTGGACCGCCAGCCATCACCCGTCACCCATCAGTGACCGCCAGCCGTCACCCATCAGTGACCGCCAGCCATCACCCGTCACCCATCAGTGACCACCAGCGGTGCTCCTGTCACCCGTCACAAATCAGTGACCATCAGCGGTGCACCTGTCACCCGTCAGCCATCACCCGTCACCCATCAGTGACCGCCAGCCATCACCCGTCACCCATCAGTGACCGCCACCTGTCACCCATCAGTGACCGCCAGCCATCACCCGTCACCCATCAGTGACCGCCAGCCATCACCCGTTACCCATCACCTGTCACCCATCAGTGACTGTCAGCCATCACCGATCACCTGTCACCTTTTAGTGACCGTCACCCATCACCAGAAAGTGTCCGTGGCCTTTCACCCATCAGTGACCATCGCCTGTCACACCATCATCACCGATCAGTGAACGTCAGCTGCCACCTATCGCACAGCCCATCAGTGACCGTCACCTGCCACCTGTCACACCGCGTCATGTCCAAAAGAGTATTTAGCAGTGAGGAGGCGTTCCAGATCCTCTCCATGACTGATGAGAGCAACGGGGAGTTCTCATCAGATTCCAATTTGGATTCTGATTCAAGTTCAGCATTTGAACCAAATAGTGAATCGACAAATGATTCGGAGGAAGAATGGGTCCCTCCCAAAAGGGCACGGCACTCTGGAAACCAGGATTATATTCCCAGGCCCAGTACCAGCGCTGCCACCACCAATAGGCCCCAGGAACAAATTCCCAGGCCCAGTACCAGCGCTGCCGCCAGCGTTAGGCCCCGGGAACAAATGCCCAGTACCAGCGCTGCCACCACCAATAGGCCCCAGGAACAAATTCCCAGGCCCAGTACCAGCGCTGCCACCAGCGTTAGGCCCCGGGAACAATTGCCCAGTACCAGCGCTGCCGCCGGCGATAGGCCCCAGGAACAAATGCCCAGACCCAGTACCAGTCCTGCCACATCACGCCTGAGTACCAGCACAGGAAATTCCAATCCAACTACTGGAGTGTCACACCCCCCAAGAGCCAGGGCCTCTACATACATGCCAGATGGTCTTGCCAACCCAATATGGCTGCCTTCCAACTCGGCATCGCCAATTATTCCCCCGTTCACAGAACTGCCAGGTGTGCAGACCAACACCCGAAATTTCTCAGAGATTGATTTCTTTCATATGTATTTGCCCGACACTATGCTGCAATTTATTGTGGACCAGACAAATTTGTATGCCCAGCAATATATTGCCAACAACCCCCAATCATCCTATGCCCGTCCTTTTGAGTGGAGAGATCTGAATTTGGAGGAGTTCAAAATGTTTATGGGCCTCACCCTAAACATGGGGATTACAAAAAAAAATGAAGGACATGCCTATTGGTCCACCCACCCCATCCACAATATGCCCATTTATTCTGCCCTAATGTCCAGGTCCCGATACAAGATGATAATGCGCTTTCTTCACTTCAGCGACAACACCCAGTGCCCTCCCCACAATCATCCAAATTACGACAAGTTATACAAGATTCGCCCACTGATAAATTTCTTTTCTCAACAATTTGCAGAACTCTATGTCCCCGATCAGAAATTTTGTGTCGATGAGTCCCTGGTACCCTTTTCAGGCCGGCTAGGAATAAAGTAGTATATTCCTAGCAAAAGGGCCAGATACGGAGTAAAGTTATACAAGCTATGTGAGAGAGCCACGGGATATTTGTATGCATTCCGCATATATGAAGGAAAAGATTCCCAGCTCCAGCCCCCTGAGTGCCCGGCCTACATGGGCACAACTGGAAAGATTGTATGGGACCTAGCATACCCACTTCTAAACAAAGGATATCACATTTACGTTGACAACTTTTACACCAGCCTGCCCCTTTTCAAACACTTATACATCGCAAAAACCCTGGCCTGTGGAACCTCCAGAAAAAATAGAAAGGGCTTCCCACAATCTTTAGTGAACAAAAAACTGCGAAGGGGGGAAAGAGCATCATTGATATGCAACGAAGTGCTGGCCTTGAGGTGGAAGGATAAGAGGGACGTGCACATGATGTCCACCATCCATGAAGACACTGCAATTGTGGTACAAAGAAGACCACATTGAAAAGCCAACATGTGTCCAAGATTATAATCTCTACATGGGGGGGGTAGATTTTAACGATCAAATGATTCAGCCCTATTTGTCAATCAGGAGGTCCCGATTCTGGTATAAGAAGGTAGCAATTTATCTCATCCATTTGGCCATTTACAATTCCTACGTAGTCTACACCAAATCCATTGAAAGCCCCGCCCCCTTCCTAAAATTCATAGAAGAAGTTGTCACGTCCCTCATCTATCACCAAAGACCCCCCCAAGAAGACCTTCGCTCTGAGGCTGTTTGCCGACTCCATGAGCGCCACTTCCTCTTCAGCATTCCACCATCTGAAGCAGGCCGAAGACGGCAAAAAAAATGTTGCGTGTGCACCAAAAGAGGATTTAGAAGAGATACCAGCTATCATTGTCCCCAGTGTCCCTCCCAACCTGGCCTTTGCATTGGTGAATGCTTCCAAATTTATCACACATCCATAAAATATTAGCCCATATTTTTAACCATTTCCCCATTTTCATCATCTGTGCTGACCATTTTCCATTCTTTCCCAAATAACCATGCCACTGCCTTCCATGTGAACTGACCCTGGCCTGTTTTTTGACTATGCCTCTGCCTACCGTTTGGACTGCTTTCATGTGAACTGACCCTGGCCTGTTTTGTGACTATGCTTCTGCCTACCGTTTGGACTGCCTCCACGTGAACTGACCTTGGCCTGTTTTATCAACTACTCTACTGCCTACCGCTTGGACTGCTTACATGTGAACCGACCCTGGCCTGTTTTATGGACTATGCTTTTGCCTACCACTTGGACTGATCTGTTGCCCTGCTACTGTAGTACACAGGGGTCTCACATATGTGAGGGGCTCCAGAATTGTTTTTCCGGTTGGAGAAAACAATTATTTTTGTTTTCTCCGGGTTTCGGAATTAGGGTCTGGAGTCCGGAGGCTTCATAGAGATTTGGGTGGGTCGAAGCCTCTACCCCTATGCCCCTGTGCACAGGTCTTACCTGATTGTGGCCCTCAGCCTGCTGCTGACTTACTGCCACCATGCCCATGCCTGTCGTGGTACAATAATGAGTGTCTGCAGTTAACAGTGTACCAGGACCAATATTATGGCTGTGCTGGCTGTCTCTGCCTGGCCAATTTCTATGGACTGTGCTGTGCTGACTATAGACAATATTCCTGCCTGCTGCCTGGATAGTTAATATTGCTGTCGCTAAGCACCTCCCTGCCTGCTGCCTGGACCAGTGCTCTCCTCTGTGGATACTACTAAAAGCACAGGTAATGCTTTTTTTTTACCCTTTCTGCAATAGAATTTATTTTGGATTGTAATTCTTGGTATGTGCATGCTATGTGTTAGAAATATGAAGGGTTTTCAAAAATGATAGGTTGCCAGGAAATTATATATGTAATTTATGCTCCTAGAACGCCTAATGGTGCTACTTTGATGTTGGGCCTCTGTATGTGGCCAGGCTGTGTAAAAGTCTCACACATGTGGTATCGCCATACTCAGGAGGAGTAGCAGAATGTATTTTGGGGTGTCATCTTTGCTACGTACATGCTATGTGTTGGAAATATCTGATAAATAGACAACTTTGTGTAAAAAAAAATGTGTTTTCATTTTTTTCCACATTTTCCAAAAACTTCTGGAAAAAAAAGAACCGTTCAAAAGACTCATTATGCCTCATAGATTATACGTTGGGGTGTTTGCTTTCAAAAATGGGGTCATTTTGGGGGCAATTCCATTGTCCTGGTGCTCCAGGGCCTTCAAAAATGCAATAGGTGGTTGAGAAATGAGATGTGTCATTTATGCTCGTAGATCGCCTGATGGTGCTACTTCAATGTTGGGCCTTTGTATGTGGCCACGCTGTGTAAAAGTCTCACACATGTGGTATCGCTATACTCAGGAGGAGTAGCAGAATGTATTTTGGGGTGTCATCTTTGCTACGTACATGCCATGTGTTGGAAATATCTGATAAATAGACAACTTTGTGTAAAAAAAAAAATGCGTTTTCATTTTTTTCCACATTTTCCAAAAACTTCTGGAAAAAAATGAACCGTTCAAAAGACTCATTATGCCTCATAGATTATATGTTGGGGTATTTGCTTTCCAAAATGGGGTCATTTTGGGGGCAATTCCATTGTCCTGGTGCTCCAGGGCCTTCAAAAATGCAATAGGTGGTTGAGCAATGAGATGTGTCATTTATGCTCGTAGATCGCCTGATGGTGCTACTTCAATGTTGGGCCTTTGTATGTGGCCACCCTGTGTAAAAGTCTCACACATGTGGTATTGCTATACTCAGGAGAAGTATCAGAATGTATTTTGGGGTGTCATCTTTGCTACGTGCATGCTATGTGTTGGAAATATCTGATAAATGGACAACTTTGTGTAAAAAAAAAATGCGTTTTAATTTTTTTCCACATTTTCCAAAAACTTCTGGAAAAAAATGAACCGTTCAAAAGACTCATTATGCCTCATAGATTATACGTTGGGGTGTTTGCTTTCCAAAATGGGGTCATTTTGGGAGCAATTCCATTGTCCTGGTGCTCCAGGGCCTTCAAAAGTGTAATAGGTGGTTGAGAACTGAGATGTGTCATTTATGCTCGTAGAACGCATGGAGATGCTACTTCAATGTTGGGCCTTTGTATGTGGCCAGGCTGTGTAAAAGTCTCACACATGTGGTATCGCCATACTCAGGAGGAGTAGCAGAATGTATTTTGGGGTGTCATCTTTGCTACGTACATGCTATGTGTTGGAAATATCTGATAAATGGACAACTTTGTGTAAAAAAAAAAATGCGTTTTCATTTTTTTCCACATTTTCCATAAACTTCTGGAAAAAAATGAACCGTTCAAAAGACTCATTATGCCTCATAGATTATACGTTGGGGTGTTTGCTTTCCAAAATGGGGTCATTTTGGGGGCAATTCCATTGTCCTGGTGCTCCAGGGCCTTCAAAAGTGTAATAGGTGGTTGAGAACTGAGATGTGTCATTTAGGCTCGTAGAACGCATGAAGATGCTACTTCAATGTTCGGCCTTTGTATGTGGCCAGGCTGTATAAGAGTCTCACACATGTGGTATCGCCATACTCAGGAGAAGTAGCAGAATGTATTTTGGGGTGTCATCTTTGCTACGTACATGCTATGTGTTGGAAATATCTGATAAATGGGCAACTTTGTGTAAAAAAAAATGCGTTTTCATTTTTTTCCACATTTTCCAAAAACTTCTGGAAAAAAATGAACCGTTCAAAAGACTCATTATGCCTCATAGATTATACGTTGGGGTGTTTGCTTTCCAAAATGGGGTCAGTTTGGGGGCAATTCTATTGTCCTGGTGCTCCAGGACCTTCAAAAGTGTAAATGGTGGTTGAGAAATGAGATGTGTCATTTAGGCTCGTAGAACGCATGAAGATGCTACTTCAATGTTCGGCCTTTGTATGTGGCCAGGCTGTGTAAAAGTCTCACACATGTGGTATCGCCATACTCAGGAAGAGTAGCAGAATGTATTTTGGCGTGTAATTTGTTGTATGCATATGCTCTGAGAGAGAAATAACCTGTTAATATGACAATTTTGTAAAAAAATTAAAAAAAAAAAAAAAAAATCTTCATTTTGCAAAGAATTGTGGGAAAAAATTACAACTTAAAAAAATTCACCATGCTACTTACTTAATACCTTGGAATGTCTACTTTTTAAAAAGGGGTCATTTAGGGGGTGTTTGTACTTTTCTGACTTGTTAGTGTACCAAGAAATGAGATAGACCATCACTACATCTGTGTGATCAGATGTGATCAATTTTCAGTGATTGGCACCATAGTTTGTAGACTCTATAACTTTCACAAAGATCAAATAATTTACACTAATTTGGGTTATTTTTACCAAAGCTATGTAGCAGTATAAATTTTGGCCAAAATTTATGAAGAAAAATTACTAATTTGCAAAATTTTATGACAGAAACAAAGAAAAAGGCATTTTTTTCACAAAATTTACGGTCTTTTTTATTTATAGCACAAAAAATAAAAAACCCACTAGTGATTAAATACCACCAAAAGAAAGCTCTATTTGTGTGAAAAAAAGGACGCAAATTTCATATGGGTACAGTGTTGCACGACTGAGTAATTGTCATTCAAAGTGTGATAGCGCTGAAAGCTGAAAATTGGTCTGGGCAGGAAGGGGGTGTAAGTGCACTGTATTGAGGTGGTTAAGTTGGGTAGTCTCAAGCCAGGGGGCCCCAGTAAAGAACTCGATGTCCATATTTTCCTTTAATTGCTCTCTGGTTTTTATGCCTTCCTCTTCACTTTACTTTTCCATCCCTTACTATTCCTAATGATTATCCTTTTTTGCTTTTTATACTGTGTTTACTTGACTTAGGTTTTAAAGGGCACCGCCACCCATAATCCCCAAGTATCCCCTGGACCCTCTGGTCCTGCTAGAAGGGGAGATGTGGGTGTACATGCGGATAGTGATGTGTGTATATACAGTGCGTATATATATATATATATATATATATATATATATATATAGTAACGTTGGGGGTTGTTTAGCTCAAGTGTAGCACTTACCAGTGAACGGAGTCCACGCCAGTTGTGCTATTTAAGGGCTGTTTGGCCCACTTTTATTAAACAAAAGAAATGAACAGTCCATCCAGAATTCCCACACAGGGGTTTCAACTTCACAGTAATAATTCACAAACAGAAAACACCGAGCCTCCTGGCTTATACTGCGGGTCAGGCCTTCCACTTCAGGCCTTTTTCTGTTTCCCACAGACTATTCCCTTGTCAGTCCATATAGATAACAGCCACTCGCTGCTCTGACCCTCAGGCTTGGGTCTCTGGCTTCTCCCAGTGCACACCTGCACTCTCTGGCTTCTCCCTTGCAAGCCTGGACTCCTCAGGAGGGTGGAGCCCAGAACCATGGTCAGGTGTCTACAAATAGGCCAGCACACACCTGACCAGTCAGTATGATGGTGGATCTCAAAACCCGGACCCAGGACTGGGGATTTCATCCCACCCGGATCGCTACAAAATCCCCGGGCTCCAGGTCCCAAAGTGGACCTTAGTAAATAATGAGGAAACTGAAAAGCCAGTTTACTCCCAAATAAGCAAATAAACTGGAGTCCCTCAACCTGCCTGGTTGAGAATCCTGCATCCATTCACTGGTGGGGTACCACATTACCACATATCCCCCCTTGTTTCGACCCAGAGAGCGTAACACACAAGTTTCTTTTGGCACCTCTGTGCCAGCTACCATTTACAGGAGCCCAATCCTGTCCGACCTCACTTCTCCTAAAGGGAACTCTACCCAATGCCTCCTTTGGTGCCTCCCTCTAAGCCTCACTGTAACTCTGCTATGAGCTTTGATGTGACCTTCCCAACTCTTCTTCCAAGTGCATTTACATAAGTACTTCCTCTCCTGAAATTTTAACGGGTTACCCCTGGTCTTTCTACCAACCCTTCTGCCTCCACGCTTCAGGTTCCCAGGTTTCCCAACACTTCTCTCAGCACTTGTTAGGGCAGTGACTGCAGAGGGCACACACAATGGAGGGTGGCAATCACCCATGAGAACTTCACAAGATGCTACCTCCCCTGGTGTCACCCACTCAGCAGGCAGCTGTCCTACCACCTGACCTTTTTTAATACCACCTGGATTTCTATCCAAAACCGGAACAGGCGAGCTCTCGCCTGATCCGCATACCAACCTTACTGCACTTTTTACCCATTTCCCTGTCTCAGGGACCTTATCAGGTTTGTCACATAAACTTATTATTGGACTGGTGACCCCAGTCTCTTTAACCATCTCTGTCTGAGCCTCGGTCAGGATTTCTGCCATTTTCTGGTCCCGACGCGCGTTTCGTCATACAATGACGTCATCTGGGGCGAAACGTGCGTTGGGCGGTAGGACGTACTGACGTATCGCGTGCTGTTCCCGGAGAATCACGGGCGCTCGCAGGCCGGCCGGCTACTTGCTGCTTGATTTTATTTTCCATATTGTAAGTGTTACACTTTTTTACTAATAAATTATATTTACGGTAATACACTATGGGAAGTCCTTTCTCTTTCATGCCCTGATCACAGTCACAGTACCGGAAGACCCCTTCCACCCATTGTATATCGATCCTGGATCAGTGTTCCCTGGGAGCTTATTTCCTGACATGTCCTAGAAAGGCCTTGGCTGGGTTTAAAGCCACAAGCTCTTTATGGCTTGCCTCTGGTAAGCGTGCATTTGTTTTGGTGTTTCACTATCACTGGTGATGGAAGATTGCACTTTCCCACTCTGGACCCAGCTCATGGCATACTGTTTGGACTTTTTGCAACTTTTCTTTTGTTATCACTATTTTTTGTGCACTTATTATTATCATTATTATTGTGACTATCACACCTATTGATCATATTTTAGCGCAGCTATTATTTATCTAGTTACTGTGCATATGTTTTGTATTCCATATGTTAGCTGCTGTTCCACACATTTTTTGTCCAATTTTTTGGTTATTTTCTGTCCATTTTGAGCGTGGTATTTAATCCTTTTTTCTTTATTAGACACATCACTATTTGCCTCTTGAGAAGCACACACAGGTGCAGGTTTGAGTTTAACCCCTTCCTCCCCACTGTACAGGGTACTGCACAGGGAAAAGTGCAGACACAACAGAAAACTCCTTGTTACCAGGGGTCTACAAAGAGCCCAGCACACACCTGACCAGTCAGTATGCTGGTGGATCTCAAAAAACCCAGACCCAGGACTGGGGATTTCATCCCACCTGGATCGCTACAAAATCCCCGGGCTTCAGGTCCCAAAGTGGACTTTAGTAAATAATGAGGAAACTGAAAAAAAGCCAGTTTCCTCCCAAATAAGCAAATAAACTGGAGCCCCTCAACCTGCCTGGTTGAGAATCCTGCGTCCATACACTGGTGTGGTACCACAATATATATATATGCATAAATAAGGTGGGTTTCCCTTCCCTTTCTTCTGTTCCTTTCTGGAGTATAGTTTCAGGGTGGACTCCCAATCTTCCACCAATATTCAATAGAAAAAACGATGGGACACTTTCTCCAATGCAAAATATTCTTTATCTCTGATTGTTCTTCAAAACAAGACAGTGTGACGCTACTGTACAGCTACGAGCATACCATGCTCTTCATCAGGCTTTGTGCAACAATCCATACAAAACTCCAAATTTTTATACCAACATCACAGTTTGTCGCCTCACAGGTGTATCCCATAATCCAATTATCACTCAAATTTAGGTTAACCCTCCACATACTAAATCTAGTGCACTCTCTAAACAGTTAATAAAAAATATACATCTAATTCCAAAAATTAATGGTGCAGATATTACAATCTGCATCATTCCCATTACCTACCCTCTGGTACTTCATCTCCTAATACATTTAATTTACACTAAAGATTTAGTCAATCATTATCGGAGAAACAAAAGGGAAATAAAACAGGAAAAGCAAAAACAACAAGTCTCTGTTTCTCTTTGAGCTGTTAATTTGACATGATCCATCTCCACAAACATTCCATGTTTCCTATCCTGTATGATTCAGTTCAATCTGAAAGAAAACCATGAAATACACTTCACATAAAAACTTCACAAAAATAAATATAGATCATAATCCCTATTCATTCCCTCAGGGTGCAAGGGCCGTAATTTGTTTATCCACCATACTTCTGTTTGTTTTAATTTCAATATCCTATCACCCCCTCTCCGATCTCTCAGTACTTCCTCTAAGACCATAAATCTCAGATATGAATCTTTGTGTCCCTGTTCAAGAAAATGTCTACAAACTGGCAAACCTGGTTGCTTATGTCTAATGGTAGTACAATGCTGAGCAAGCCTGTCCTTATTTTTTTGTGTGGTCTCCCCAACGTATATTAGGTTGCAAGGGCATATCAGCATATAAATTGCATAGGAGGATTGACATGTGTGGTAAACCTTCACCATAATTTTTTCACCATTTCCAGGATGTATATAATGGTTACCTTTCATGATTAGACTACAATGGATACAATTAAGACAGGGAAAGCAACCCTTTCTCTTTACCCAAAAATGTCATTTTTGCTTCATGCTCACTTGGCTTGTATTCCGACCGTACTAGTGAATCTCTGAGTGTCTTATTTCTCCTGTATGCTTTCATGGGTACCTGTTGAAAATCCCCTATCTGTGGATAAGCTCGCTTAAGAAGGGACCAGTGCTTTTTAATAATTCTAAATATGTCTTCACTGTAACTATGGAATTGCACGGAAAAGGGCAATTTTTTCACCTCCTTTTTTCATTTCCCTACAGTGACCTTTATCTCCTCTTTTTGTAATTTCATAAATTCCTGTGCAATAATGCTCTCAGGGTATCCCCGTTCTCTAAATTTGTGACACATCTCCTTCAATTTTACCTTTTTCAAAACCTCATCACTAACAATCCATTTAACCCTAAAAAATTGACTCCTCACAACGGATCTAAATATGTGTGGTGGGTGAAAGCTGTCAAATAATATCAATTGATTTCTATCTGTTGGTTTGGTATACAGATCAGATTCTAGCTGACACCGATCTATGTAGATTCTCATATCTAAAAACGGAACCAACTTCCCACCAAATCATTATTGGTGGGTAGTCGGTTCCGTTTTTAGATAAGGGAATCTATATACATCGGTGTCAGCTAGAATCTGATCTGTATACCAAACCAACAGAAACAGATTGAAATCAGTTGTTATTATTTGAAAGCTTTCACCCATCACACATATTTAGATCCATTGTGAGGAGTCAACTTTTTAGGGTCAAACGGATAGTTAGTGATGAGGCTATGAAAAAGGTAAGATTGGAAGAGATGTGTCACAAGATCCGTGGCAAAAGACACGAGAAAGTGAATTCATAAACCAGAAGAAGAGAAAACCTGCATGCATAAATATATGAATATAATGGTATAAATATGTACACGTACACCCATACATGTATGGAGCCAGAGCTAGTAAAAACATAGTGTTTCTATGTAATAAACCTCTGCAAAAATGATAATGCATGGGAGATAGGTGCAACAATCATGCCGGGTGTGGTACAAATGTAGTAAAATGACTCTTTTCCAAGGGACAGAAAGTCCAATTGGGAAATTACATAAGACTATAAATAAGTTACAAAATAGAAGATAAAGTAAATTGATAATTCATGATATCTTAACAAAGATGAATAAAATATAAATTAAAATAGGTACGTGCACTGTGTATCTCTCTCTCTGTCTCTCTCTCTCTCTATATATATATGTAACGAGCCCCTCCGAAGTTAGTCAGTAGTTCCAGTCCTCTAATGCCTGTACCCACACAGTACCCCAAACAAATTGTTCCAAACAAAGCATTACTCACCCAGCCAACCTCTGCCTCTCTCAGAGAACATATCTGCCGCTGGGGAGAGGCCTGGACTGGCCCTTCTCCCTGGAGTCCTTTCTGCCGCTGGAGAGAAGACAGGGTGTCTGGGCTCACTCCGTCATGCTGTTGGGGATATGGGCCGACTGCCCAGCATCCCCGGGGTATACAGGTGGAGACTGAAGTCCCATCCACCTTCACAGGAAATCCATCCTCTGTTAGTTGAGGGCAAAGTCCAGCAGTACTCGGCCCTGTTGCCAGCCCTTCTGCTGGAAACCCCACACCATCTGCTCCGGCTAACTGTTGGGGCAGGAGGCTGGCTTCCTCCACTCCCAAACTGTGTTGAGGAGATGAGCCGGCTGCTTCCTCTTCCATTCCCTCATCTGGATGTTGCGACGATATGTTTGTGGTACTGTCTCCCAGGTGCACGGATCTTTGCTGGGGAGGAAAGACCACATCCTCCACCCTGGCCAACTGTTGGGGAGGGACGACTAACACCTCATCTCCCTTCTCCCCCTGTATCCTGATCTGCTGCTGGGAAGTGACCACCTCCTTCTCACCCTGAGCCTCCGGAACCGCCGCAGGTGTAGGGCAGAGATCTTGGACCCTCTGTCCGGTTGCCAGCGCTTCAGCTGGGGAAGTTCCTTGTAACTTCACAGATACTTCTGTTGGTGCTGGGCAGAGCACAGTGAAGTTTGGCCCTAATAACAGCTCTTCTTCTGCTGGAGGCTTACCAGGTTGTTCTTCCTCAGCAGAAAAGTCTATCAAATCCCCTGTCTTTGCAACTGGTGTCTGGGGATAAAGGTTCACCATCTCCTCTCCGTGGAACCCAGAAGATGCTATCAGTGCTGGGCAGAGGTTAGCAGAGCTCTGCCCTGTTGTTGTTCAGATTTTCCACTGCCGATTCCCTGGCATGCTGCTGGACAGGCACATTCCTCCATCCAAGATCATCCCATGCAGAAACAGGATCATCAAGGTCAGTCAGCACTTGCTGCATCCACAATAAGACCTCCGCCTCCATAGCTGCGGGGGCAGGTTGGCAAAGCACACTGTTACTCTGCCACATTGTCAACTCTTCAGCCAGGATTTCAGAGTTGTCAACTGGTATTTCCTGATAGTCCCAGGCAAAGGGAGCCCCACCCTGCTGCTGAGCAGAGTCTAGCAGCTGTCTGTAGGCCATCTCAAGCTCCCATTCCTGAACGGCCAGAAACTCCAAATCTTCCTGTGCCCAGTGCACTTCCAAGACATTCAGTCTTCACTCTCTGTGCTCCATTATTTCCTCCAAACGCCACTCCCGATCACTCCCAAATCAGGGTCCTCGGACAGCCTCCGGTATAACAATTCCAGGCCATCATAGTCAAAGCCTTCCGTGGGGCTTTCATCCGCTGTCCACGGGCACAATTGGGCTACATACCACCGGAAGGCTCTGTAGCTCTCGTCCAACCGCATTTCTGCCCAGATCAGCCTGCTTAACTTGGCTGTCCACTCCTGGTTCGGCTGTTCCCCCAATAACAGCATTCGCACTTCATACTGCGACCAGTACCTTACATGGATGGAGGGGAGAGCTTTTCCCTGGTTTCGCTGCTCATGGGCTAGCGCTTCCTTCCAGAGTTCACAGCGGATAGAATCAAACCATCCTAGCAGGACCTGCTCTGATACTGGTCCTCTGTGCTGTATCTGCATCTCTCGCAACCTCCTTCTAAATTCCTCTTCCATGGTGGCTGGTATCTGTACCTCTCCTCTCCTGCTATCTGGACCTTGGATCCAGGTGATGGTTTGGATGTGTTCACGGCAAGGAAGCACGATCCCACCGTTCCCTCTATGGCTCTCAAGTAAGTCTTTCAGCGTGGCTCTCCTGCAGGCTGGTTTGGAGTGTCCCAATAACTGGAGAGCAAATCCCACCGCTGCCAACCAATGTAACGAGCCCCTTGATCGCTTGGTTCCACTCTCCCGACACTCCTCTGCTGCTATAGAGTCAGATTGCAGATCGCAACATCTGATTGTTCAGTCATCCAATGCTCCGGGATTAGAACTACAGCTATGCGCTGTTCTAACCCAGTTGTGATAGCTCAGAACAAACATCAGGCAGGCTGTATGTAAGTTCAAACAGGAATCTCTCTTTTATTGACAGAAATACAGTCTCTTTTATACAGTAAAAGAGGAGGTGCAGACCTCCTGCTCATATTACTCTAACAATGCACCTGTAACCTAATTAACCTAATTAACTAATCCCTTTAGACAGCCTAGATGACTCAGACATGGCCTTTAGGCCAGACTGACCATCTTGTAGCTCAGAAAACCCAACCAACATTATCACAATAGCAGAGTTAATTAACACAAACAACAATGGGGATCTAATGACTCAGATCCCATACTAGAGACTTATTTACAATACACATTCTAGCAGGCAACATACAGACAGGTGGCTGGAATTGACATAACAGTATTTGTCCCAGCATTATGAATCAGCCACTATTTCTGATATGGCAAATCCAGGGTCCCCAGAGTCTGTGTGTCCTGGGGGACCAGGACCTGAATCCACAGTAATACCACCTCAAGGGTCCCCAGGCATACAGCTCACAAAGAGCACTGTTCCCCCAAATGCCAGGGCCCACGATCGATCGTCAAGAGGCTAGCATTCAGTCCCCTCCAAAAGTCTCTCTCCCGGCTAGGTCTGTCACAATATATATCTATATATATAGATATATATCTAGATATATATCTATATATATATCTAGATATATAGATATATATCTAGATATATATATATATATAAAAATGACGGAACACGTTCTCCAATGCAAAATATTCTTGCCATCCAATTTTATTTTTATGCTGATTTCTAATTTTTATTTTATTTTTTAAAGTACTTGTTTGTTATGTTTCTTGGTCATCAATTATATTCATATTTATTGAATTCATTTTATACCAGTTACTGGTTAATTCATGTATTATAATATTTATGAGAATCACAGTGAAATTGTGTATAAATGTTATATTTTTTACTCCAATATTTTGCACGGTGTTCATATTATAGATAATCATTTGGCTTGTTTTTACAAACCCGCAATCAATAGGATTGTTTTAGACATGTTTTTCTTTTATAAATCATCCATTCTTATTCTTTGGAACTAAACACGGTGCTAGTTTCAGGGCTAACAAGGGTTAATTCTGATTCAGTGCCTTCATTATTTAATCTCCGGAGGGTAGCTGCTAGGTAGGCTTATGAAAGGGACATGCTGTCACCCAAAACACATATCCCTTGCGAATAGGAAGAGTGCACAGCTGTATCTCTGTGTGGAGCTCCACTTTCCATTGGTGGCTTCAGAGGCTTCAGGCTTTAGCAGTTCTTTGCCTACTGGCAGCTTCAGCGGTTTCCTTTAATGGTGGCGTCCCTCTTCTGTACAGCAGCTGTGCCGGTTTGACTGATACATCCATATATGGCTCTGACTGCCCCACAATGGTATGCCCAAACTCCCTGAACTTGTAAGTGCATAATATTTGTTTTTATTTGTGCATTTAATAAAACTAATTTACTACACTATGCTTGGCGCCCCTCTCCCTTTTTGTGTTTCTTTTGTAGTGAATTGGATGAGAATTTAGAGACAGGCTATGAAAACAAATAGATTGCAGCCAGAAAAAAATAGAAAATTTGCCCTTTAACACATGCAGTCTGTTATTGTAGACTGGCCAAGAATGGGTGCCAGCAGGGATGGGAAACTAATGTTTTTGTAGCACCTAACCCTCCAAATTCCCTAAGATACACAGCATTTTTTACCCTAAAGTTCATTCATGAAGGGTTTACATCTACGATATGGCCCCATTACCTAGAAGAGCTATTGCTCTTCTAGGTACTGTTATTATAGTCCTGTTATTTACTTTATCAGCAGCACTCTTTATCAATTCTCAATAATAGTGTAGAACAGAAAGGAGAAGAATTGATCCATACCACTGTTCAATAGGCCAGATACCATTTTGATTCCAGTAAGGATCAAAGGGACAATAAAAAGGTACAGCCAACATGTTACAGGTGTTAAAAAATACCCCCTCCATCAGGGCTTGCTAAATCAAGAGTGAATATTAACTGGACCAGTGTAATATTCTTCACAGATCTTTTCAGCAGCTGGTTTGGCAGCCCTTTTTAGTTTGGGGCTGGCACATAAGTAAGAACCCATTATTGGCCATTCTCAGCCACCTGCCCTACGTTTAGAGGCCTGGAAGTGCATTTTTGATAGTAAGTTGCTATAATGGCAAACAGCTGCATTAGTTCAACGTGTTCGCAGACCACAAACAGGCTGAGTTTCCTGTGAACCCATTCTCAACCCCAACTTAAAGCTCATCTCTAGCTGTGACTAAAACCATTAATAAGTGTCACCAAATCTAGCTTCAGTTCTGTGGGTTGATAGGTCAGGTCAGTATGCTGACACTCTCTCATTAGAGAATAAAAATACAGGAAGAATGACAGCAGCTTCTGTAGCTTTGCCTCCAGCAGGGATGGGAAGATTATGCTGTTCCAGCTGTTGCTGACCTACTTCTTCCGTTATGCTCTCCCAGCCAATATTTTCTCTTTCATATTTGAAATGACGAGGGAGGGAGCAAACACAATCCTCTCCTAATATTCCCAATTCTCTCAGCAATTGCTCCCAGCAGAATGTTGTATAAGAATGTTATCTCTTTCATGGGGTAGTTAAACAACAGTGCTGCCTAATGGGAGCCTATGCCTAGAGATATTTGAAGCTAACCCCCCGTGCTTTAAATCTTTTCTTTTTTGGTCACCCTCAATCAAATTAAAGTTTGCAAAAAAAATATAGAATTAAAATTACAAATACCAATAATAATTGAAGAAAAGTAGAAAACATAATGAAATAGATGCAATAAAAAGTTCCAGTTAAAGTTGATCATCAATTCTATTACTAAGGGGATTATTTATTAGATTCACTGAGCAATTTGTCAAATCTATTAAAACCATTCCCGAAATGAGAGTCTACAGGATTCACCCAGCATTACCCTATTTATAACAGAATGCATCAGGTGAATGCAGATGCTGGCGAATAGCCAGAGAATCTCATGTACAATATCAGTAAAGGTTATATAGAATTTAACCTACAGGCAAATCTGCCAGCAATTGCTCTTCATGGTGGTGAAACTGTGTTTATGCACCACTTGAACATTAGGGGGGGTGAACTGTCACATTTTTATGTAAAACATTACAATTCTCCTTTCCCTACCAAACTAACCAGCCCAGCACACCAGGCATGTGGGCTGGTATCCCCAAAGCTGCAACCATACAGGCAGCGCTGTATCTTGGCCTAGGCCAACAAGGCTCAGGCCTACAGGGGGAACTTTGCAGGGGGGCAGCAACCCCCCTTGCATTAAGAAAACTCCCAGCTCCTGAATGAAAACAGTCCCCGCTGGACTGGGCTAGGGGGCAGGGTCCAGGAGGAAAATCAGTCTGGTGCCCCATAAAGCAGCCACACTGCTGCCTGCCGGGTTCACAATACCTGCTGGTAAGGAAGTTCGGACGCTGGCGGCCACGCTTATTACAACTGGTCTGGTGGCCACCAATACTAATAAGTGTGGCACTGCAGCCTAATGCTCCACCTACCCTTCCCTGTGCATACTTGGGAGGAAGTTATGATATGTAACTTCCTCCCGGGCTCTGTGTCAATAGCACGGAGAAGAGAGGAGGCAAGCCCCTGGGTATGGCATCATTTTAATAACATCATTATTTATTTATTTATTTAAACATCCTTGTCCTTGAGCGAGCACATTGAATTTGCATCATATACAATTAAGACTTTTAATTGTATATGATGGCAATAATATTTTGGACCTGCTCACCTCATATGTGCTATCACAATATGTCACTGGATTAGTAAGTTTTCTCATGTCCTATAAGATATTTGGACTTGTGTTTGCTGCCAGTGCTTATTTTACCTATTTGTATAATGACTAGGGACTTCCTAGTCATTATACAAATAAACAGGGGCGGCCGGTCCATTAGGGGTGCAGAGGCGTCGCACCCCTAGTTTGCATGCGAGATGCATGCCTGATGCCGGACTCATACGTTTGTATGATTCCCCCCCCCCATGCCCATGATTAGAGCTGAAGGGTCTGATTGGCTTGAAAAAGGTTGGGCTCTAGGCGCAGAGCACAGCATCGCTGTGTGAAACTTGTCTACCTGTACCCGTTTGCCTGTCCTGTGGTGTTATTCATGTAACAGATTTTACAACAAAGAGATTCATCACTACCTCGGTGTGCAGCCATCCATTCCTTTTATCCAAATTGCATGGCCGGCGAGCCAAGGCTAGCACCCTTGGGATGAGTCCATTCTCCAGCCTACCTGGTTCCATCACTCAGTTGGAGTGGCATTTTGTTTTCCTATTGAAATCAATATTCGCTATTGTCTTTTGGCTTCTCCTCCCAGCCAATCAGGACAGGAGGCGGATCGAGTTGGCCGGGAGGAGAAGCCGAAGAAGCCACAGAGGGTTGGTGAGTGCGGGAACCGTGGAACGTTGAGTGCGGGGAGGGGGTGTTTGTTTAGCACCAGCCGCCACTAAACATTGTCCCCTGAGTTGTCCCTGGATAGAGAACTGTATGCGGAGTACAGGGTGGAAGCTGAGTGTGTGAGGTGACAATGCAGTAAGAGTGAGGAGAGCAGTGAGCGATGTACAGTGCAATGTGACACCACAGCAGGCTGTCCTGCTTCCCCAGAGCTCTGCACTCCACTCACTCCTCTAAGTTCAGGAACAGTGCAGCATGTAGTAGTGTCTGTTACGGCTAGAGCTCTTCACTGCTTCATACTGGCACCTGTGTCACCAGCTCTGGACCCCCTGTATAGACACACCGCTCATGCCAGGAGTCCTTCATCTTGTGGATTGCTAGGACAGTGTGGTTATCGCATTGGATTTATTCCTCTTATTAGCTGAAATCTTGGGATCGGCTCATACACTGGACTGGTAGGTTTATAGACACCTTGTATTTATCCGGGGAATGTCCTCGTGGCATTGTTATTGTACCAGTCCAGGACGAACAGCTGTCTGCTGGAGTGTGGAAGTATGTCTGGGAATGGGAACGCTGCTCTACCCGGGGACTGTACAACACAGGGGACACTGACAGACACAGCACAGCCAAGCACAGTTCTATCCCATCACAGATTAGGGATCATTATATAGAGGGAAGCTGGGGAACTTGTCATTAAGCACAAGGGGGACATTGGAGATTATATGCACACTGTCAGGGGGAATGGTGAGAGATGATCGCATAGCAAACAGGACATGGGGTACCTGGGAACTACTTGCTGATATTCACTGATATGCTGCACTGATGAACACTGATAGGCTGCACTGGTGGCCCCTCTTGAGGCCACACTGGTAGCCACTGATGAGGCTAATAATAGAGCAAGGGGTGTGGTTTACAGATGACAGGGCAGGTATTAAACCAGAGAGTGGTGTGGCCTTAACAGGAAGGGGTGGGTCATATTTAAATGAACCACTTGTCGACCGCCGCACGCTGATGTACGTCCTAAGTTTGGTGGCAGATATTGTTGTTATGGCAGCAGCTAGCAGCTAGCTGCCATAACCCCGGTATCCCCGTTTTCGTGCGGTGGTCGGCTTTCAGATAAAAGTGGTCTCTGTGGCGGATTCGCCGCGAGATCACTTTTATCTGTGGCGATAAAGAGGGCCCCCCTCCCGCCGCGATCCGGTGCCCTCCGCCGCTTACCAGAGCTGTTGGCAGCGGTGGAGGCGATCGCATCTGTCCCCTTGTTGTGCCTGGAGATGTGTGAGGGGAAGATGGTGCCCACTCGTCTCCATGACACTGCAGGGCAGAAGCGACGTCAAAACGTCACTTCCGCCCATACGTCTTAAAGGCACATTTTTTTCAATGTCATTTTTTTAAATGACTTTTTTTTTATTGCATTTTAGTGTAAATATGAGATCTGAGGTCTTTTTGACCCCAGATCTCATATTTAAGAGGTCCTGTCATGCTTTTTTCTATTACAAGGGATGTTTACATCCCTTGTAATAGGGATAAAAGTGACACAATTTTTTTTTAAATAGTGTAAAAATAAATAAAATCATGTAAAATAAATCAGAAAAAGAAAAAATTTTTTTTTTTAAAACCCCCCGTCCCAACGAGCTCGCGCGCAGAAGCGAAAGCATATGTGAGTAGCGCCCGCATATGAAAACGGTGGTCAAACCACACATGTGAGGTATCGCCACAATCGTTAGAGCGAGAGCAATAATTCTAGCCATAGACCTCCTCTGTAATGCAAAACATGCAACCTGTAGAATTTTTTAAACGTCGCCAATGGAGATTTTTGAGGGTATAAGTTTGACGCCATTCCGCGAGCGGGCGCAATTTTGAAGTGTGACATGTTGGGTATCAATTTACTCAGCGTAACATTATCTTTCACAGTATAAAAAAAAATTAGGCTAACTTTACTGTTGTCTTATTTTTTTATTCAAAAAATTGAATTTTTTCCAAAAAAAGCGCACTTGTAAGACCGCTGCGCAAATACGGTGTGAAAAAAAGTATTGCAATGACTGCCATTTTATTCTCTAGGGTGTTAGAAAAAAACAATATATAATGTTTGGGGGTTCTAAGTAATTTTCTAGCAAAACAACCTGTTTTAAACACGTAAACACTTAAATTCCAAAACGAGGCTGGTCCTTAAGTGGTTAAATGGTGCATGAGTTTAGTCAGCCCCAGGGCCGCACAAAATCTCAATACACCACTGCATACAGGCCCTCCACTATGTTGATACCCACCCAAATGTTGAGCATTAGGGGGTTGCTTTGGGAGGAATCTCCTTCCCAATTCAGCAACAGGATCTTCAGCACCCCCATTGCTCAAGAATAGGTGCCAGCAGGGATGGGAGATTAAGGCTTATGTAGCACCTACCTGTTTGGAAAAAAAAAACTGACTAAAGCTCAACCTCAATATATCAAAATCTATGTTGCATCCCTAAAAAAGTGAGAGACTCAGTAAATCGCTTGACACATATAAGGATTCAAATAAAAGTAATGCTTTATTGAAAACCCTAGAACATACAAAAACCTACTGTCTATTAGTAAAACCATAATTGGCCAATTATTAAAAAACCCAACCATAGCAACCAAATTGCTTGTGTATCAAGCATCACCCCCCACCCCCCCAAAAAAGACAGCAAAATTGCATAGTTGGAATCCTAACAGGTATGCAGTTAGGGAACAGTCAGACAGGAAGTGACTGAAACAGGCAGGAAGAGGGCGTGATGTGACGTGTAAGAGCTGGGGGAGGGGCCTGACGGCAGCGTTGCAGAAGCAGGTGGTGGAGCCGCTCGTGATGCCGAATTGGTACCTGCACACGGGGAGCGAACGATTCTGTGGCCAGAGCCGTAAGTAAATACAGCTGACTCGGCGCACAGCCGAAGACCTCGGGCCGGCCTGGGATCTTCTGTGCGGGTCGTGTCTGCTCTCCTCCGCGCCTCCCATTGTCCTCCTGGTGCTGCTCCTGGATTGAGCCTTCCCTGAACCTTCTCCCCTTCCCTCCAGCCTCCCTGACATCCCCGGGTATAGCCTGGGGTAGCGGTTCGCTGGAAGCCATCCCTCCAGCTTCTCTGACATCCCCGGGTATAGCCTGTGGCAGCGGCTCGCTGGAAGCCATCCCTCCAGCCTCCCTGATATCCCCGGGTATAGCCTGGGGCAGTGGCTTGCTGGAAGATTATTGTGATCTATCCCGAGAAGCGGGCCTGAGCCGTGGCTGCCAGCAGACCCCTGGAGAGACCCCCTGGGAGAAGAGACCAGCAATCTGAGGTAATACTTAGACAGTTGTAGTAACCTCAAGGTAGGACTATGTTATGTGATGCACTGGCTGTGGAAGAATATAAAAGCTCATGATAAGCGCCTGGTAAATACATTTTTTTTAAAAAGGGGGTTAGCTCTCCCTGTGTATCCTACGGGTTATCGCAAGGCTGGTTTAAGGAGTCTCTGCGCCAAAATTTGTGATAAGATCTTTTCTGTAAAAAAAAAAAAAAAAAAAAACACATATCATTGCAAATACTTGGGTGACTGGATTTCAGCTTGAGAGACTATTTGTAAAGGAATGTGTAAAGGACTGTGACTGTGACTGTGACACTGTGCCAAGAGTGAAACTTGCGATCGCTTGGATTAGTGCTGCTCTTTAACAAGCACGCTCTACGGAGAGGTAAGGAGGTACTGAGCGAGGGGGAAAAAGAAGAAGAGAAGTGAATAAGGAGAGTAGTGCGGGAGAAAGAGGAAAGGCTGGTGAGCGGAGGCGAACATAAGAGGGCGCTCTCAAAGAGCGGTGGAATCCAAGAAGCCGAGAGACAGCTTAAACTCAAGCTCTATCCAGAAGTACCTGAAGGAAGCAAACCCAGAAAGCCCAAGGAGCCCTGCTCAGGAAATTAAACAGCAGGGAGGTAAGGATAAGAAGAAAGACCCAGTGAAAAATAAAGGCGCTGAAGGCGGAATACCCGGAGAAGAAGGGAGAGGCCTCAGCCTTGAGGAAGAGAGTATCATGGAATCACTACCAACAAAAACTGAATTATTAGACATGTTTGCTAAGCTGGAGAATGTAATCAAATCTGAGATCCTCAATGTCAGAACTGATATGGGCCATCTGCTGAAGCGAGTGGAAACAATGGAGGAAGCTTCAGAGAAACAGGATCGAGAAATAGCTGAATTAAAACAACAAATAAGGAATCTACAAATAGCCCAAAGGGACACACTTTATAAAATAGAAGAGCAAGAAAATCAAAGTTGCAGACAAAACTCAAAAGGTTCATCCGAAATTAGACAGAAGTCCTAATGATGAACTGAAGATAGATCGGATTCATAGGATAAGAAAACCCCCAAGCGTCAGTGAAGATACACCTAGAGACGTTATCATCAGATTTCACCATTACGAAGATAAAGCAAGGATCTGGAGCAATCTTAGAAGAGTTCAGCCTGTAAAATTTGACGGGGCAGTCATCCAGATCTATGCCGATATTTCAGCGGGGACCTTGTCCAGGAGACGTCAGTTAAGACCCTTGCTGGAAGTATTGAAAAAGGCAAATTTAAAATATAGCTGGGGCTTCCCTACATCTCTGAATGTTGTAAAGGCAGGTAGAACAATCAGACTGAAACATATAGAGGACTTGCAAGTTTTCTGTAGAGAGCTGGATATCCCTGTCCCAGCTATGTTCAGTTAGGTAGAAGAGGATCATGATTGTAGCTAGGTTTTCAATGGGGTAGATTGAAACTCATGATTTAAAATTATGAAATATAGGGCGGGGGAGGGGCTGGGGGGATAGGTTGGAGTGGTGCGATATGAATGAAGAGTCAGTAGGTTTCCGGCCGCCCGCTGACCCTGTCCCCACCGTGAGCGGGGGGGGAGCGGGGTGACCGTGGCAATGTGCCGTCGGAGTCACACCCCAATATTTTGGTGGGACGCAAGTATAGATTAATGTTATTCTTCTGCTGCAGACTTAGAGCCAGGTATTCGCTGGCAGGGGGGAGGATGGTTGGAGGGGATATGGGGTGGGCGGAGGGGGGGTGGATTGGTGGGGAGGGGGGGGATCCGGTCCTGCAGAGGTTCCGTATAGGGGTTCATAGAGCAACATGCGACATTACATCGCAGTTCTATTTAAAGATTAAATGTCAGAGTTCACTTGTCTCACATATAATGTTAATGGGTTGAACTCCCCTCTTAAGAGACACAAGGTGGTAAGAGAATTAGAGCAATTTAAGGCAGACGTACCTGTCTCAGGTACTGAACAAGTTGATAGATTTTAGGGCAGGTGAGGTGATTTTGGCAGGAGATCTTAATTTCTGCTTAGACCCAATTTTGGATAGTACTTCTAGTTCACAGGGAGTGGGTAGGAAACTCCTAAAAAAAATAGGACAGAAATTGCACAGTTATCATATGATTGATGCTTGGCGAGTTCAGCACGCGAAGGACAGGGACTACACTTTTTTTTCTTCAGTCCACGGGTCTTATTCAAGGCTTATTTATTTTTTGGTGGATCATAGGCTATTAGAACATGTTAAGGATGCGAAGATTGGAGTCACCACGCTGTCCGACCACGCCCCAGTCATGATGAAAGTGGGGATCCCGGGATTCCGGGGGTCCCCATTTTCATGGCATTTGGATGAAAAGCTCATCGAGAATCCTAGTGTCAGCAGTAAGATACAGGAAGAAATCGATGGGTTTTTCTCGGTAAATGATACCGGTGAGATTTCTGGATCAGTTCTGTGGGAGGCTTTAAAAGCTTATTTAAGGGGCATTCTGATTTCATTAGGGGCCAATGAGAAAAAAAAAAGCACAAAAAGGAAAACAGAACTTTTAGATGAAATTCATCAGCTTGAACAGTTACATAAGGCCACTAGCGGTAGTCAGAAATTACTCCTACACCAACTAATTATAAGAAGAGAAGAACTAAAAGATTTAATGGAGATTGATTCCAAGCGTATTCTAAATAAAAACCTAAAATATAGATTTAGATGGAGTAATAAGGTGGGGAAGCATCTGGCAACAGTATTGAAAAGGAAAAGGGGGACCAACTTTATAGATAGGATCCAAAATAAAAAGGGGGTACTAAAATACACTTCCAGAGACATAGCCCGGGAGTTCCAGAGTTACTTTTCATCCCTTTACAAGGTCAGGCAAGGTGGGTTAGGTACCCTGGAAAGAGAGGAAAAAATGGAGGAGTTCATAAGGGAGGCAGGTCTACCAAGCCTCTCGGACAGCGACGCAAAAGAACTAGAGCGTCCGATTACTGTAGAAGAGATCGAGAGGGCCTTGAAAGCATTTCCCTCTGGAAAGAGTCCAGGGCCAGATGGTTTTACTACCTATTTTTACAAAAAATGTAAGGAGTCCCTGATCCCCAAGCTTTGCCAGATCTGGAATGGGTTGGGGGGTCAGGAAAAGTTATGCGATGGGGCACTGACGGCGGCAAAAACTTTAATACCAAAGGAAGGGAAAGATAGCTCGCTGTGTTCGAGCTATAGGCCGATAGCACTGCTCAACGCAGATATCAAATTATACGCCAAGGTACTTGCCAGTAGACTAAAGGATAAAATGTCATACTGGATTCACCCAGATCAGACCGGTTTTATACCAGGGAGAGAGGGGAGAGACAACAGCGTTAAGTCGCTACTGGTAATGGAGGCGATGAAAATAAGGGGGACCCCCGGTCTGCTTTTGTTGATCGACGCAGAGAAAGCCTTCGACAGAGTAGACTGGGGGTTCATGCTGAGGACGTTGAGGGCAGTCGGTCTGGGTGGAACCATGTTGAACTGGATTAAAGCATTGTAAAAATCCCCCTCGGCATTTATCAGGGTGAATGGTATACCATCGGCGGAGTTCAGGATGGAAAACGGGACCAGGCAGGGCTGCCCCCTGTCCCCCCTTTTGTTTGTTTTAACCTTAGAACCCTTACTAGCCTTGATTCGAAAAAATCCGGACATATGCGGATGTGTGGTGGAGGGTGACGTACACAGGCTCTTGGCGTTTGCCGATGATGTATTGTTTTACATCGTCAAACCGAGGATTTCACTTCCCAACCTCCTGGCTACTCTGAGGAGATATGGGGAGCTATCGAATTATAAGGTTAATCTTAGCAAATCAGTTGTTCTAAACATCAATATTGAGGGACAACAAGCAACTAAACTTAAGGAAAACTTCCATTTTCCGTGGAGCAAAAAAAATTAGCTACCTGGGAGTTACATTAGCAAATTCCTTAAGGAAATTGTACCTATTAAACTTCATTCCTCTCCTCGATGAGATCAAGCAGGAAACGAGAAAAAGTATGCATCTGCCTATCTCTTGGATCGGACGAGTAAATACTGTCAAAATGACCCTGGCCCCGAAGATCCTGTATAAAATGCAGTTACTCCCAATCCCGCTAGCGCAGGCTTTTTTTAGGGCGCTGAATAATATTCTTACTAGATTCATATGGAAAAATAAGAAGCCACGGATTGCCTACAAGGTCCTGAGTAGGGATAAAGCACAGGGTGGTTTGGCTCTCCCAGACTTTAAAAAATATCACAGAGTGATAGTAGTATCATGGGTGTTAGATTGGGGAAAGGAACCGATAGATAAAAGATGGGTAAGCTTAGAAAAAGATATGAGTAATGTAAAACTTCACCAATTAATTTGGAATCCCCCACACTTTAAGAAGTTAGGCCCAAATGCACATATCATAACACGCTACACTTTAAAGATATGGGATCAGTTACATAAACAAAATGCTTGGGAGTTTAATTCACTATTTATTTATTTAAAAGATAATTAGTTTCTTCCGCCAGGGTTGAGGGAAGTGGGAGGGAATTGGATAAAAAATAATGACACACAATTGATGAATATTATGAAAGATGGTAAAATTGTCACTTTTCAGGAGTTAAACCTACTCAAGGACCTAATGAAAATAGACACATGGCGATATAACCAGCTTGTGCTCTTTATTAAAAGCCTCCCGGCCCTTTTAGAGACAAGAAAAACTTCAACCCTTTGGAGAAATTGTTCTTGAAGAATAGAGTTATAAGGAAAACAAAAGAATTATACAAAATAGTGCCGGACGAGGGGGAAGCAGTGAAACCGTTATATTTCAACAAATGGGAATCCGAATTAGGATCTTTATCCAGCGGAGTAACTTGGGAGGCCACCCTAAACGCAACTCGTAAATCAGCAGTAGACATGAGAATGATTGAATCAAATTTTAAATGCTTAGCCAGATGGTACAAGACACCTGATAGAATAAATAAGATGCAACTGGAAATTTCTGGAAACTGCTGGAGGGGGTGCTCCATCAGGGGAACAATGGCCCACCTCTGGTGGGAGTGCCCAATTATTAAAAAATTCTGGCAGGAGGTGCTAAAGATAACACAGGAGATAATAGGTACTGAGATCAAGGAGGACCCCTGGGTGTGCTTGTTCCATGGGACTGAAGGTCATATAAGTAAGTACAATGTATCTTTAACTCCGGTACTACTAAACGCGGCAAAGAGTTTAATACCAAAAAAATGGCAAGAGGCTGAGGGCCCAAGCATTCGTGATTGGTTAATAAGGGTCAATGAAACCTATATCTTGGAGGTGGGTGAGGGTGTAGATACTAGGCTAGAGATAGAAGAGGACCTGGAGGGAGCAAAGTGGACAAAGTGGATATCCTTCAAAAAAACAGGGAGATTCGCAGAGAAGTTTATGTAATGAAAGCATGCATCACCAGGAGCGGTCTGCAGGCCGGGGGTGGGTGGGGGGCGGGTGGGGGGTGTGTGTGTTTGGGTAGGGGAATTTAAGCTGCATACTGGGGCGTAGTGAGAGCTGTGTGGATTTTTAAACTTTTGTAAAGAATAACCAAAGTTTTCCTAAAATGAATAAAATTGAATAAAAAAGCTAAGCTTCCGCTACTATGATGTGACGACAACGAGATGGGAAAAAATGAGCCAAAATGGTGATTTAAATCCTCTCAATGTAAACGCTGATGTAGCAAAAAAAAAAAAAAAAAAAAAAACGTATACAGTTAGGTCCATATACAGTATATTTGGACACAGGCACAATTTTCGATTTTTCAGGTATTTGTGGTCTTTTATTAAACTCTCCAGTGTCTTCCCAACTATAGAAGTTAAACTAACAGGTCTATAGTCACTTGGTAAACACTTTTATCCCTTTTTAAATATGGGCACCACATTGGCCCTGCGCCACTCCAGTGGTACCATTCCAGTCATTAACGAGTCCCTAAATATTAGAAACAATGGCATTGAAATGACAGAACTCCATTATGGACATGAGCTCCTTTGTATACACAGAGCTGAAGAAAGTTTTTAATAAATTTGCCTTCTCTTTGTCCAGTCACCCACTCTAGATTATTTTGTAAAGGGCCTACATGCTCAGACCTGATTTTTTTACTATTAATATATTTGAAGAATTTTTGGGGGTTTGTCCTACTATCTTTTGCAATCTGTCGTTCATTTTGAATTTTTGCGTCCTTGATTTTCTTTTTACATATTCTGTTATATTCTATGTAACATTTAAACAATGATAGTATTCCTTCATTTTTATATTTTTTAAATGCTTTTTTTCATTATTTAACTTATTTTAACTTTGGCCGTGAGCCACATAAGTTTTGTTTTTAACTTTTTAAACTTATTGCTCATGGGAATGTACTTTGCAGTGAGTTTACATACAGTCACTTTAAAGAACTTCCATTTCTGTTCTGTGTCCATTGATGCCAATATTCCCTCCCAGCAGCCCTCATCCTTGGAAAATTTTGATCTCTTAAGGTTAAGTTTTTTTATCTTACCTTATCTTATGTGAGGGAAGGTAGATGCTTCTCTTTAAAGCTTGTATGCCCTATGTCTTGTGTGTTCTATGTGCGGTAGGTACTAGTGCTCTGAAACTGTGTGCGCTGTGTGCTGTGGCCCCTATAGTGCTTATCTGCCTGCATGCTCCAGAGCTCTGTGGTGCAGTATAGCCTTATTGCCCTTTGCACTCTTTTTCCTAGTATCACTTGCAGCCTTGCTTGTGGTTTTCTTGGATTAGTTTGCTGCCAGAACTGCTGCTTTCCGTATTTCGTGGTATTTTCCTTTTTGTTGTTCTTATGCTCCCTCTTTCCTTTCCCGGAATGGTGTAGCATATTTTTTCCTTCTTCACCCTAGCCCAGAATGAGTTCATCTGCTCCTGAGGATAAGGCACTGAAGGCTACTGAAAGGTGTAGGGACCTCCTCGTGGATTCAGTGGCTTATGCCTGTGTTTGAGTCTGGATTAACAATCCTTCTTTATATTACAGGGGGAGAGGCAGTTCACACAGGAGCCGCAAGAGAGTGATTTCTTCATCTAGTGAGCATTGTTTTCTGTCTCCACATTCCTCTCATTCAAAGGCAAATTCAAGCTCTGTCATGGGCGACAAAGATCATCATCTGTATCGGCCAGTCCATCTTCCAGACATCACCAAGTAGCTTCATCCACCAGTCAGAAACCAGAAGCACCTAGTGATCCGGTGTCCAATGTTTGCTGGGTATGTGAAGCCCCGTCTATGCCGTCCAAGTGGCTTTGCGAGTCATGTTTCAGAGAAGCCTCTTGAAGTAGTCAGGCGGTGAATAAGGACATCAGGTTATACATCAAGGAGGCAGTCAAAGAAAGTGTGAGGAGCCTTCTGCCTTCTTCTTCCAGTACAGCGGTGCGCCTTTATCAGAGAACGCAGGGTGAAAGTTCACCAGAGCTGGGAGCCATTTCCAGCGGTTCAGAGGCATATTTCTAATTTTACCTGTGAAACAGGCTACTGACTGGGAGGAAGATACTTCTGCTCCACAAGAGCATAGAAAATATTATCCGAATCTGAAGAAGGAACTGCCCAAATTTCCTTTTATGGCCGAAATAGAGGAGCTGATGGAAAAGGAATAGGCTAAACCAGACAGGAGGCCAGCAGTTCAAAATAGAATAAATAAGCTATATACTCTCCACTCTCCGTCCATCAGGTTCAGAATCTTGGGACTCGCCTCCTAAGGTGGATGCCTCTCTGCAGCACCTTGCTAGGCATATTACTTCAGGGATTCGATGGAGAAAAGAGCGGATTCCTGCTGTTTATCAGAGCAGGAGTGGCCTGCAGGCCAGCAATCACCCTGACTTCCTTCGCTAGAGCGGTGAAAGTATGGTCTTCTAATGTAGAGTCAGTCTTGGGCTCACTTCCTAAGGAGGAATCAATATCTTCTAGATTCCAAGAGCTTAAGTTATCCACAAATTTCATGGCGGAGGCAGCTATAAACCTTGTCAAGTTAACTTCCCACATTATGGCTCATTCAGTCACTGCCAAATGGGCCCCCTGGCTGAAACACTGGTCTGTGGATTCAGCTTCCAAGCAGGGTCTTTGTTCCATCCCATTCACGAGAGGGACACTGTTTTGTAAAACACTGGAGGATGTGATCCGCTGGGTGATTGGAGGGAAATATGGCCTTCTTCCCCAGGTTCAGAGACGTCGGATGCAGCCCTTTCGGTCAAATAGGAAAAGTCGGGATCAATTCAAGAATGCTAGTTCCTACCACCCGGGTAGAGAGTTCAATCAATTTCCATGGTGTACTCGAGGTTCCTTCGCGGACCAGGCAAAACCCAAGTATGCCAAGTCCTCCAAAATGGCAACTAAGTCTTTCTTAAGTTTGGTCCATCTGGGATTTACTTGTAGAGTCAAGGCTAGCTCTTTTTGGCAAAGTCTGGTTGGAAAGGATTACGGATGCATGGGTTCTGATGGTAGTAGGCTTTGCCTTTAATTCGAAAAACGCCTCCAATAAGTTACTTTATTTCAACAAAAATACCTATGTCTTTGGAGTAACCGGCATCACTAGAACTTTACATTGCAGAGTTGCTAAAATTGAGGGCCATGACTCCGGTTCCAAGGCCAGAGGAGGGGAAGGGTATGCATCTGGCAAGTGGCACCCAGTTTTGGACCACAAGTATAGTTTTGCATGGAGTCTCTCAGGACCATAAGCACTATGATTCAGAGAAACTATTGGATGATATCCATAGGTCTGGAAAGCGCCTATTTCCATATTCTGGTGTCAAAGAATCAGCAATATTTAAGGTTCCACTTCAGAGGCAGCCACTTTCAGTTCAGGTGCCTACCCTTTGGCTGCTGTTCAGCCCCAAGTTTTCAAAAGTTCTAGTAACAATGTTTCCTACCTTCGCTAAATGGGCATTCGTATATATCCCATTATGAATGACGTCCTTGTCCTGGCCCAGTCCAGGAGGCTTCTCATACAACACCGAGACCAAGTGCTGCACACCCTGGTGGAATTCGGTTGGATGGTAAACTCAGAAAAAAGCCAGCCCATTCTCAAAACCTAATAGATCTGGGTATGGCCTTCGACACAGTTCGTTACAGGATATACCTTCCAGGGGACAAGATCGATCGAGTTTGTTCAGAGTTCATGAAGATGATATCTTTATTTCTGGTAATAGTGCTTAGAGGGACGAGTTTTTTAGGAGTCCTGACAGCATGTATCCCTGCGGTCTCTTGGGCACAGTGACACACAAGAAGGTTTCAATTCTGCCTGTTGAGCCAGTGGCATCATGGCCCCTTGAGTCAGAAGTTACAGATTCCTCACTTCATCCGAGAAGACCTTCTATGGTGGACTAAGAGGAGCACTCTTCAGGCAGGCCAATCAACCCTGGAGACTGGATCACGATTACATCAGATGCCAAATTAAATATAAACAGTGCAGCACTGTATAAATACTAAGAATATCCCTAAAGGATATACAGGCATACCCCACTTTTAAGTACACAATGGGGTTTATTTACTAAAGCTGGAAAGTGCAAAATTAGGCCCAATTCTGCATAGAAACCAATGAGCTTCTAACCTCAGCTTGTTCAATTAAGCTTTGGTAATAAAACCTGGAAGCTCTTTGGTTTCTATGCAGATGTGAGACTGATTTTGCACTTTCCAGCTTTAGTAAATAAACCCCATTGTGTACTTAAAAGTGGGGTATGCCTGTATGCATAAAAGTGAACAATAATCATGCAAAAAACTTACATAAATCAAACCATTGAATTAATCATAAAGTGAATTGTGCAAATACTCTCCAGGAAGTGTCCATATGTACATCAAACAATAATAACATAAACGTGCCAGTCCATTATATAGTGAGTAAATTGATTAATCTTTCCTTAATCGTCCACCAATCTGTGTATTACTTAATCCTTGTGCTCCCCCACCTGTTATGCCCTCATCTCATGGATCTTTTAAATGCGCCTTGAAATTGGTATTTCCTCTGGAGCGCTCCAAATGATATTCCCCCTTCTCATCAGCTGCCAATACTCCCCACTCACATCGATCACTTGGGATGTTGAACCTCCTTGCTGCTCCCCATGAACTCCAATCTCATTGGTCACATGCAAAGCAATAAAAACTTGCAATGGTGCTTTATCGTTTTTAAATTTTATTCAACAAAGCCAAAAACATATATACACAGGCCCGTCATGACAGGACAGGCAAAAGAAGCAACTGCTTGGGGCCCCGAGCTGGCCTGGGGCCCCAGCCGCGCAGCCGGCCGCCGCTTCCCAGTGTTGCCAACCACCCGCCCGTAAATGTCCGTTAAGGGCAGCGGTGCCCGTAAAAAAGATGGCCACGAGCCGACCATGTAACCGCGCATGCGCCATTCCGAAGCCGGCCAGGCTCAGGAAAGCTTGTACTCGCTCGGCCGGGTGGCGCATGCGCAATAACTTAATGGCGCCGCCCGGCGCCATTTTTGAATAGATTCCAGAGTACACTTTTTCCTGGCTAAGACACGGCAGCCACGTTTTGTGCACTCGCCGTAGGCGGAGGAGTCGAGGGGGGGTAAGTGAGGAGAAGAGTGTGACACTGGGGCAGAGGATGACATTACCGAGGACAGCAGCTGACACTACTGGGTCTGGGGACAGGTGACACAGGATGATATGGCATTACTGGGGGGGAGGGGGGGTGAAGCCATGGCATGCAGGGGGACAGGGAAGGACACTGATGTGCTGCCCTGTGGACTGTGGAGAGGTGAAAGGGAAGCAGCACAGGAGCAGCACACACTGGTGTGGAGACTGTAATATGATGGTGGTCATAGGGGGGGCTACTGTGAGGGGGTGAGGAGGACACTATCATGTCCGCAGCCTCTGTCCCCCTCCTGTAGTATGGCCGCAGCCTCTGTCACCCTCCTGTAGTATGGCCGCAGCCTCTGTCCCCCTCCTGTAGTATGTTTGCAGCCTCTGTCCCCCTCCTGTAGTATGTCCGCAGCCTCTGTCCCCCTCCTGCAGTATGTCCGCAGCCTCTGTCCCCTTCCTGCAGTATGTCCGCAGCCTCTGTCCCCCTCCTTTAGTATGTCCGCAGTCTCTGTCCCTCTCCTGTAGTATGTCCGCAGTCTCTGTCCCCCTCCTGTAGTATGTCCGCAGTCTCTGTCCCCCTCCTGTAGTATGTCCGCAGTCTCTGTCCCCCTCCTGTAGTATGTCCGCAGCCTCTGTCCCCCTCCTGTAGTATGTCCGCAGCCTCTGTCCCCCTCCCTCCCCTTCAATTGTTGAAAATGTTCACTTTTTATGCACATTATATGCAACAGCAGTATTTGCACCGTAAACCTTTTTTATTTATATAAAGTGTTGGTGAACTTAAACTGTATCGCTATGCTGTGATTCCTGTAGGCTTTGCGTGCGTGCAGGGGGGGTGGGGGGCCTCTATGTCCATTTTGCTTGGGGTCCCCAAATTCCTTCAAACGGCCCCGGATAGACACTCACATTTTAAAAAATATCAACAAGCCTGTTTTTATATAAACTTGCAACAGCAGTGCTAGGACAAATGTGTCACCTTTCAACTAGGGATGAGCCGAACACCCTCCGGTTCGGTTCTCACCATAACATGCGAACAGACAAAAAATTTGTGTGAACATGCAAAGACTATGGGACATGAGTGTGAAAAATCAAAAGTGTTAATTTTAAAGGCTTATATGCAAGTTATTGCCATAAAAAGTGTTTGGGGACCCGGGTACTGTCCCAGGGGACATGTATTAATGCAAAAAAAGTTTTTATAAACAGCTGTTTTTTCAGGAGCAGTGATTTTAATAATGCATAAAGTGAAACAATAAAAATGAAATATTCCTTTAAATATCGTGCATGGGGGGGTCCCCTTAGCCTGCCTGTAAAATAGTGCCTCTTTCCCATGTTTATAGCAGTACCGCAGCAAAATTACATTTCTAAAGGAAAAAATGTCATTTCAGATTGTTCGCGGCTGTAATGTATTGTCGGATCCCGGCAATATACATTAAAAAATCATTGAAAAAAACAGCGTGGGTCCCCCCCCAGTCCATTATCAGGCCCTTCGGGTCTGGTGTGAATATTAATGGGAACTCCACCAAAATAAAAAAAAAAAAATTGTAGAGCCCCCCCCCCCAAAATCCATACCAGGCCCTTCAGTTCTGGATTTTAAGGGGAACCCCACGCCAAATGTAAAAAAAAATGGTGTGGGGGGGGTCCCCCCAAAATCCATACCAGACCCTTATCCGTGCATGCAGCCTGGTAGACTGCAGGAAAAAGGGGGGAGAGCCCTCCTGAACCGTACCAGGCCACATGCCCTCAACATGGGGAGGGTGCTCTCCCCAAAGCATGTTGATCGGGACAATTAAGGGCCTCATCCCCATAACCCTTGCCCGGTGGTTGTGGGGGGTCTGCAGGCGGGGGGCTTATCGGAATCTGTAAGCCCCCTTTAACAAGGGGGCCCCCAGATACCAGCCCCTCCCTATGTGAATGGGTATGGGGTACATTGGAGACGAAGTTTTGCCATTTTTTTTTCTCTGGACCATCAGCGCCGTGATTGAAGATTGACTGACATCGCAGGACACTTTTTTTTTAGTAAAAGAATGGTCAAAAAAAGTGTCCGCTGTCGTTTTTACTTTTTTGACCCTTTTTTGGTGAATGGGTAGGGGTACAGCGTACCCCATACCCATTCACATAGGGGGGGTGGGATCTGGGGGCCCCCTTGTTAAAGGGGGCTTCCAGAATCCGATAACCCCCCCGCCCGCAGACCCCCCACAACCACTGGGCAAGGGTTGTGGGAATGAGGCCCTTGTCCCCATCAACATGGGGACAAGGTGCTTTGGGGGGACCCCAAAGCACCCCCCATGTTGGGGGCATGTGGCCTGGTATTGTTCAGGAGGGGGGGCGCTCTCTCATCCCCCCCTTTTCCTGTGGCCTGCCAGATTGCATGCTTGGATAAGGGTCTGGTATGGATTTTGGGGAGGACCCCACGCCATTTTTTTAAAAAATTGGTGCGGAGTTCCCCTTAAAATATATACCAGACCTGAAGGGCCTGGTATGGATTTTGGGGGGACCCCCATGCCATTTTTTTTTCAAATTTTGGCGCAGGGCTCAACCGCTTCAATACACTGTGTTATATAAACTACATTGCCTGCATTGACTGAATATAGAGTCTACACTAAATATATAGGCTACACTGAATGCAGACTATATATATATATATATATATATATACATATATATATATATATATATATATATACAATATATATATTTTCTGTCTATATATATATATATATATATATATATATATATATACACAATATATATATAAATTTGCTGTCCCCTTAAAATAACTCAACACCCAGCCATTAACCACTTCAGCCCCGGAAGATTTTACCCCCTTCCTGACCAGAGCACTTTTTGCGATTCAGCACTGCATCGCTTTACTTGACAATTGCGCGGTCGTGCGATGTTGCACCCAATCAAAATTGATGTCCTTTTTTTCTCACAAATACAGCTTTCTTTTGGTTGTATTTGATCACCTCTGCGGTGAGCAACAATTTTGAAAAAACGCAATGTTTTTTACTTTTTGCTATAATAAATATCCCCCAAAAATATATAAAAAAAAAACATTTTTTTCCTCAGTTTAGGCCGATATGTACTCTTCTACATATTTTTGATTAAAAAAAATTGCAAAAAGCATATATTGATTGGTTTGCCCAAAAGTTATGGCATTTTTATTATTCATTTTTTTATTAGTAATGGCGGCACTCTGCGATTTTTCTTGGGACTGCGACATTATGGCGGACACATCGGACACTTTTGACACTATCTTGGGACCATTCTCATTTATACAGCGATTAGTGCTATAAAAATGCACTGATTACTGTGTAAATGACACTGGCAGTGAAGGGGTTAACCACTAGGGGGCGATGAAGGAGTTAAGTGTGTCCTATGGAGTGATTCTAACCGTGGGGGGGTGGGCTACACCTCACATGACAGCAATCACTGCTCTCGATGACAGAGAGCATTGCTCTCTGTCATGACACAAACCAGAACGATGTCCTTGCCTCTTAAAAGGGAACGTACAGGTACGCCCATTTGCCCACCGCTGCCATTGTGCCAACGTATATCGGTGTGCATCGGTCGCCAAGTGGTTAATGTCTAAACCGCTGGCAACAAAAGTGAGTAGACCCTAAGTGAAAGTGTCCAAATTGGGCCCAATTAGCAATTTTATTTTGAGGGGACAGCAAATTTACACTGTTATACAAGCTGTACACTCCTACTTTACATTGTAGCAAAGTGTCATTTCTTCAGTGTTGTCACATGAAAAGATATAATAAAATATTTACAAAAATGTGAGGGGTATACTCACTTTTGTGAGATACTGTATATATATGTGTATATATATATATATATATATATATATATATATATACACACACACATACACACAGTCTAGTATGTATATATATATATATATATATATATTATATATATATATATATATATATATACACAGTGCCTTGCAAAAGTATTCACCCCCCTTGGCATTTTTCATGTTTTGTTGCCTTACAACCTGGAATAAACATGGATTGTTTGAGGATTTACAGAACATGCCCACAACTTTGAAGATTTTTTTTTTATTGTGAAGCAAACAACAAATGGGACAAAATAACAGAAAGAGTCAATGTGCATAACTATTCACACTCCTAAAGTCAATACTTTGTAGAGCTACCTTTTGCAGCTATCACAGCTCTAAGTCGCTTTGGATAAGTCTCTATGAGCTTGCAACATCTTCCACTGGGATTTTTGCCCATTCCTCCTTGCAAAACTGCTCCAGCTCCTTCAAGTTGGATGGTTTGCGCTTGTGAACAGCAATCTTTAAGTCTGACCACAGATTTTCTATTGGATTGAAGACTGGGCTTTGACTAGGCCATTCCAACACATTTACATGTTTCCCCTTAAACCACTCAAGTGTTGCTTTAGCAATGTGTTTGGGATCATTGTCCTTCTGGAAGGTGGACCTCCGTCCTAGCCTCAAATCACACACAGAGTGCAGGTTTTGCTGAAGAATATCCCTGTATTTAGCACCATCCATCTTTCCCTCAACTCTAATCAGTTTCCCAGTCCCGACTGCTGAAAAACATCCCCACAGCATGATGCTGCCACCACCATGTTTCACAGTGGGGATGGTGTTCTTTGGGTGATGTGATGTGTTGGGTTTGCGCCAGACATAGCATTTTCTTCGATGGACAAAAAGTTCAGAGCACCTTCCTCCATACATTTTGGGAGTCTCCCACATGCCTTTTCGCAAACTCAAAACGTGTGAGTTTGTTTTTTGCTGAAAGAAATGGTTTTCTTCTGGCCACTCTGCCATAAAGCCCAACTCTATGCAACGTACGGCTTATTGTCGTCCTATGTACAGATACTCCAGTCTTGGCTGTGGAACTCTGCAGCTCGTCCAGGGTTACCTTAGGTCTCTGTACTGCCTCTCTGATTAATGCCCTCCTTGCCCGGTCGGTGAGTTTTGGTTTGCGGCCGTCTCTTGGCAAGTTTGCTGTTGTGCCATGTTCTTTCCATTTGGTATTGATAGATTTGATGGTGCTCCTAGGGATCATCAAAGATTTGGATATTTTTTTATAACCTAACCCTGACTTGTACTTCTCAACAACATTGTCCCTCACTTGTTTGGAGAGTTCCTTGGTCTTCATGGCAGTGTTTGGTTAGTGGTGCCTCTAGCTTAGGTAGTGCAGCCTCTGGGGCCTTTCAAAAAGGTGTGTATATGTAATGACAGGTCATGTGACACTTAGATTGCACACAGGTGGACATCATTTCACTAATTATGTGACTTCTGAAGGTTATTGGTTGCACCAGAGCTTTTTATGGGCTTTATGACAAAGGGGGTGAATACATACGCACATGCTAATTATCCGTTTTTTATTTCTGAAAAATAGTTTTATGTATATATTTTTGTAATTTTACTTCACCAACTTAGACTATTGTGTTCTGATCCATCACATATAATTCAGATTAAAAAAAACATAGAACTAAAGGCTGTAATGTTTCAAAATAAGTAAAAGCCAAGGGGGTGAATACTTTTGCAAGGCACTGTATATATATATATATATATATATATATATATATATATGTGTTAAATACACTGCCTGCACTGACTTGAATATAGAGTCTACACTGAATATCTAGTCTACGCTAAATGCAGAGTATATATATATATATATATATATATATATATATATATATATATATATATATATATATATATATAGTGGAACCTCGGATTGCGAGTAATGCGGTTAACGAGCGTTTCGCAATACGAGCACTGTATTTTTAAAAGTCGTAACTCGGTTTGCGAGTGTTGTCGAGCAAAACGAGCATGATTCAGGCCAAAGCGATGTTCAGTACCGCTTTTGGCCTGAGGTGGGGGGGCGCCGGAGCTGAGCAGAGCCGAAAGTCGCCGTTCAGAAATGCACAGAAAGCCCAGAGGACACTTCAGCTGACCTCGGCAAATCTCGGGTAGGAAGTCTTTCCGAGGTTTGCCGAGGTCAGCCGAAGTGTCCTCGGGGCTTTTCGGCCGTTTCTGAGGCTCTCCGGCGCCCCCCGCCTCTGACCGCATGCGGTATTGCATCCCATTGAAGTCAATGCGGAACAAATTATTTTCGTTTCCATTGACTACAATGGGAAAACTCGCTTTGATATGCGAGTACTTTGGATTCCACTGTATATATATATATATATATATATATATATATATATATACACACACACACACATACACACACACATATACTAGTATACTAGACACTGTATATATATATATATATATATATATATATATATCAAATACACTGCCACTAACTAACCTGCCTAAAGCCCGGAGCAAGGCAGTTCCACATCCTGGAGGAGATATAAGGCTTCAAATATGTCCTTTGAAGAAATGGTGGACATCTTGAAGAGGACAGACTATGATGGGAAGCATGGACCATACAGAAACCCATGTGAGAAAGGCCAAGATCATGGATAAAGTTGTGAGAAGTCTGCACAGGTTTTGGGGTACAACAATCCAAGGAGCAATTGAGGAAACGCTGGTCAGACCTGAAATTGAGGGAGCAAGATCAGTATAGAAAGATCAGGAAAGTGCTGCAAAAAAGTATGTCGTGTGTTCCTATTATTATTATTACATTTGTGCTGGTACATGTGCTTTTCTTTACTGTTGTACAGTTTAAAATGCCAAGTTTAAGGTTCGTGGGCAAGGGAATCGTTCGTATTAAACATTGTTCGTTCGACCACTAATATGGCGTTTTTGGCAGATGCAGTTTAATTACATTTGTTCATGCCTATTTTGATTAAAATAAGTTTATTACACTGTTGTCTAGATGTGTTTGAAACTATTATGAAATGACAACTTGATTCAGTGTAAGGAGAGGACACTCAGCAGCTGTTTACACATCTGGACACAGGAGCACTAGTGTGGGACAGCATAACAACCTTGTTATGCTGTCCCACGCAGGTGCTCCAGTGGATACTAGGGGTCTCTCCATGTGTGAAACTTGCACAAAACTGGTAAAAAATCCAGCTTTTGAAAGCGAAAAAATCATGTCTTCAGCTTGGAGCTCTGCCAAAACAAACAATTGGGCTGGGACACTTACAAGCAATCTTTCATATTACTATTTCTAGCCTAAAATATCTGTCTGCTAAGTATACCTTTTTAGTATTCACATAATGGAGAAAAGAATAGGGACATCTGAGGACACCAGTAACCCCACACCTAATGAACAAAGGGAACTCACCACATAACATGAGGATGTGGATGCAGAGGTTCATGAACTGCTGGGTGAAATGGTTGAAATGGTGTTGACAACGGGTCAGTGTCTATGACCACAGCTTCAGGTAATAGATGGATGCCTGCATATTTATAATACATGATGTGTTTTTTTTTTTATTTTTAGGTGATGTGGATGTCGTGGGAGAAGAAACTCACTTCAGCAGTGCAAGTGCACAAGTACTCATCAGTGAGATCATGGTGTGCAATCGTGATTTGGAAAAGATGAAGCAAAACATCCATGATGTTCAAAAAAGACTGAGCAACATCATTGATATTTTAGGAAAAATCTAAGCCAAAAACAAATTTTTAAGTTGTCGTTATTGTTGTGCGCGTTTTTACAGTTTTAAATGAATTGCAAAGCCAAATTTTGAAGATGCACACAGTGTGTCAACATGTGCTATCTGCCATCATGGGATATCAATGTACACGTTTTGTGGGTGCAACCCCTTCCTCCAAACCAAAGTAGGTGAGAGGAAGGGGTTGCACCCCCGAAAAACGTCCATTGATACGCCATGATGGGATCTAGCACATGTTGACACACTGGGGCTTATTTAAAAAAAGCAAAACCACTTTACACTACAAGTGCAATGCAAGTGCACTTGAAAGTGCACTTGTAGGGCAAAGTGGATTGTCCTTTCTGAAATAAGGCACAGTGCGTCAACATGTGCTAGCTCCCATTATGGAGGATGGATGGACATGTTTTGGGGATGCAACCCCTTCCTCTAACCTACTTTAGTTTGGAGGAAGGGGTTGCACCCACAAAGCATGTACATTTTAGCTTTTAGAGGGGTGAGATCACCCCATCTGATGAAGGCAAAATCAACACAGTTTTGGCATACTAATATCTCATATGGCCTTCACTTTAGCAAAGTCGAACTTTGTAAGTTTCTGAGTTGGAGATGTGTATGTTCTGTTTTTAAACATGCCTGTTTAGCCCCAAAAAAGGCAAATTTATGTCAAACATACATGTTATACACCAAGATGTTGGTTTGTTCCAAAACCGTTTATAATGCACATGTGAATGTGCTTGGAGTAAAATGTTTTATACTCAACAATGTGTGGCTTCTTCTTTCAGTGCTCAATACCAGTTTATTTTTTAAGTTGGTGTAGTTACAGTGACAATGGGGGTTATTTACTAAAGGCACTTTTAGTAAATAACCCCCACTGTGCTGTAAAATGTGCCAAAATCAGGCCATTTTAGGGACTCCGAGCAATTAATTCATGGAGTTGAAAAGGATGATTATTTTTTATCATTAGTGCATTACATACATTAACAACAATAACATTGTGTGTGTGTAGCAGACCCACAGCACAACATAATAGTTAGCTGAAGAAGAGATTGTCACCTCATGTATCAAATAAGTTACATTTGCACTATTGAAGAAAATGGCCAAAAATTAAAGGCCATTTGAGAACCTAGGAGACAGATAAGAAACAAAAACAGTAATTCAAATGAAATATGAGTTTAGTTTTTAAAAAAAAAATTATTACACAGCTTCAAGATTTGCTTGTAAATCAATTGCCCCCCTACCCACAAAATACTTGTTTTGCCGTACTTCCCGGGCGCTTTGGGGGGGCAAGCCAGGACGGCCAATTTCAAGCACTGTCATTGTTTGGTCAGGTGAAAAGTCGGCCTCAGTCGCAACTGAGGCCAGGTAGTTGGCTGCATTTTTCCGAAGGCAATGTGAAGAATGCAGCAGCTCAAGACAATGTGATTGAGTTTGTATTCGGCCATGTTGATGGCCGTAAGGAAAAGCCGGAACCGGCTTAAAAACCCTCTGCTCTGGGGTCAGGGTCCTCATGGGGAACGGCCTCATCAGATGTTCCTCCCAAGCAAAGGCCTCATCTGCCACAAAAATGAACTTGAGGCCCGCAATGTTATCCTCTGGAGGTGGCAACCCCAAGGTGCCATTTTGGAGACACCAGCAAAATTCCATCTGGGTGATCACTCCTCCATCAGACATACGGCCATTCTTTCCTTCGTCCAGGTATAGGAATTCATAATTCGCCCTCACCACCGCCAACATCACGATACTACTGAACCCCTTATAGTTGAAGTAGTATGACCCCGAGTTGGGTGGTGGGACGATCCGGACGTGCTTCCCATCGATTGCACCACCACAATTGGGAAAGTCCCACTGGTGGTGGAATTGGGAGGCCACAGTCTGCCATTCCTGTGGGTTGGAAGGAAACTGTGGAGTCAAGCAAGAAAAAAAATGAGTACTTTTGCACATAACATTGCAAGCAGATTAGACACAAACATTCTTGGCCAACATCAGTAAAACATGTATTGAAATGAGTATTAAAAGACAAAAGTATAAGGTCCACTTATCAGATTCCTCACCCACTCTGATGGCCCATTGTAAAAACTTTAGGGTGGGGGGTGTTTTGGATAGGTAACCCTCTCCACTTCATTGAGAGCTGAATGCATAAAAGATGTGTGTTATGCCATGCACACACGAACGGACTTTCGACAGACTGAACTCCGGAGGACTTTTTGACGGACTTTCGACGGCGTTCCAACGAAACGGACTTGCCTACACACGATCACACCAAGAGTCCAACCATCTAAAACGCGGTGACGTACACCAGGTCGAACCAGACTATAAAACGGAAGTTCAATTGCAAGTGAGCCACCCTTTGGGCCCCTTCTGCTAATCTTGTGTTTACCCCGTGTTAGTAGAAGTTTGGTGAGAGACGATTCGCGCTTTTCAGACTCGTGTTTTTTCAGATCGTTTAACTGTTGTTCAGATTCTGCTTGTGGGGTTTGTATCTGCTTTTTAGTGAGTGTAGTCAGTTCACATTTGTTCATTCAGTGCGTTCTTGTCTGCTCATTGCTGATTTTCAGCTCGCTTTTCACAAGCCTTGCTGTTCTTCAGTGCATTCTGTTTAAGTTCGTTCTGACCAGCCGACCGCTTCGAAGCCATGTTGCGTGTAAGTACTCGTTGTAGAGTTTGTGCTTTGCTTGGGCTTGGTGTTGTAGATAATTCTTTGACCCAAGCCCAGTCCATGAACAGGGTGGGGAGGAGTTCATGGACCAAGAATTGGTTGCTCCAGCGTGACCAATTCTCTCACATGCCTTTGCTTCGTGAGATCCGTGAGAATAATCCTGAAGATTTTAGGAACTTTCTCAGGATGACGGACCCCGTTTTTCACCGTTTGTTGGCTTTGCTGACTACTTATATCAGCAGGCAGGATACCTGCATGAGGCAAGCCATCACTCCGGAGCAGAGGCTAGTCGCCACGTTGCGGTACTTGGCGACCGGGAGAAGCCTGCAGGACCTCAAGTTCTTGACAGGCATCTCCCCCCAGGCTCTGGGGATTATTAGCCCAGAGACCTGTTCTGCTATAATTCAGGTCCTTCAGAAGGACTATATTAAGGTAGGATTTATTTTTAAATACATTTTATTGTATTTAATGTTTGCTAATGTATTGTATTTCTTTCCTCAATCCCTAATTACCATGATTGAAATATGCTGTGAATGTCCTCTTTGTCCTCACGCATGCTGTAATCTTTAAATGCTCCTTTTTTTGTCCTTCATGCATGCTGGGCCCATATCCACCTAGTCTAGTCACTTAACAATGTATTTTGTCAGCTCCATTGTAGTGCTTTAACCTAAACACCCCCTTAAAATGTGCCCAAATGGTCTGTGTGTCCTTAAATTAATTTATAAGTCCTCCCCTTACAATGTGTCCAAATGGTCTGTGTGTCCTTAAATTTATTTATAAGCCCCCCCCCTTAAAATGTGTCCAAATGGTCTGTGTGTCCTTAAATTAATTTATAAGCCCCCCCCTTAAAATGTGTCCAAATGGTCTGTGTGTCCTTAAATTTTTTTATAAGCCCCCCCCCCTTAAAATGTGTCCAAATGGTCTGTGTGTGCTTAAATTAATTTATAAGCCCCCCCCTTAAAATGTGTCCAAATGGTCTGTGTGTCCTTAGATTAATTTATAAGCCCCCCTTAAAATGTTTCCAAATGGTGTGTGTTTTCTTAAATTAATTATAAGCCCCCCCCCTTAAAATGTGTCCAAATGGTATGTGTGTCCTTAAGTTAATTTATAAGCCCCCCCCCTTAAATTTTATCAATGGGCCATCAGATGGGGTGAGGAATCTGATAAGAGGGCCTTATATTTTATTCTTTAAATAATAATTAAAATAAATGTTATACTGATGTTGGGCAAGAATGTTTTTTGTGTAATCTGCTTGCAATGTTATGTGCAAAAGCACTTATATATTTTTTTTCTTGTTTCACTCCCCAGTTTCCTTCAACGCCACAGGAATGGCAGACTGTGGCATCCCATTTTGCCACCCGTTGGGACTTTCCCAACTGTGGAGGGGCTATAGATGGGAAGCATGTCCACATCGTGCCACCACCCCATTCCGGGTCATACTATTTTAATTATAAGCGGTTTCATAGTATCGTGTTAATGGCGGTGGTGTCTGCACAATATGAATTTCTGTATGTGGACATGGGGAAGAATGGCCGGATGTCGGATGGAGGAGTCTTCACCCAGACGGAGTTCTACCAACGTCTCCAGAGTGGTGGCCTGGGATTGCCACCTGATGCGGATAACGTGGAAGGACTCCCCTTTGTCTTCATTGCAGATGAAGCCTTCGGTCTGGGCGAGCACCTGATGAGGCCATTCCCCCAAAGGACCCTCACCCCGGAGAGGAGGGTTTTTAACTACCAGCTGGCCAGAGCAAGAAGAGTTGTGGAGAATGTCTTTGGGATAATGGCCAGCCGGTTCCGCCTGTTTCTGACAACAATCCATCTGGGGGAATACAAACTTAATCATATTGTCCTAGCATGCTGCATCCTGCACAATTTAAATTTTTTAAGAAAAAATGCAAGAAATTATATTGCATCAGTTGGGCCTGAGGCCGGACTTACAGACAATCCTCTGACGTGCCTGGATACTAGCTGTACTGGCTTGGCCCCCCAAAGCGCCTGTGAAGTTAGGGAGAAATATGTTAATTATTTTACGGGTAGGGGGGCCATTGCAATGCCAGACAATGTCTGATTTTTATTAATAAAAAAATAATGATCAGATAAAATCTTGAAATGTATTTAATGCTTGCTTTTCGTTTTGGCTGTCTCCTAGGTTCTCCTAGTGCACTTGTAGTGCCAAGTGGATTTTCCTTTAGTAAATAAGCCCCATTATCACTGTAAACACAAAATTACTTACAAAACTGGTATTGAGCATTGGAAGAAGAAGCCACAAATTGTTGATTAGCAAACCTTTTAATCTGTGCACATTCACATGTGCGTTTATAATTATTTTGTTTTAAATATATATTTCTTTTTTTAACAATATAATTTTGCTTTGTTTTTTTGTTTTTACAAACAGGCATGTTTTAAAACAGAACATACACACAACTCTGGAACTTACAAAGTTCAAATTCTAGAAAATGAAGGCAATATCAGACATTATAGTGTCAAAAATGTCTTGATGTTGCCCTAAATCAGATGGGGTGATGTCACCCCTGTAAAAGCCAAGTTTTGAAGATGCACACAAATTGGTATTTCTAATGGGTAATGTCAACATGTGCTATCTCCCATCATGGGGGATCAATGGACGTGTTTTGTGGATACAATCCCTTCCTCTCACCTACTAGTGTTATGAGGAAGGGGTTTCACCCACAAAACGCGTACATAGAGATCCCCTGATGGCAGATAGCACATGTTGACACATCGTGTGCATCTTCAAAATTTGGCTTTTAAAATTTAAAAAAACTAAAATTCCAAAATGTGGGCATCTAAAAAGGAAATGAAGAACATGATCTGGACAATCAGTCTTTGGGCACTGTCGGTGGAAAATGGTTCCGCCGCTTCCCCTTCCACAACCAGCACATCACCTAAAAATGATGAAAAAACATGTATTTAGAAATATGCAGGCATACATAGATTACCTGAAGCTGGGGTGTCAGACACTCACCTGGTGGGTTGCACATGTCGCCCACTTCCTCCACCTCTCCTTCCTCCACATCCTCGGGGGGAGTGCTGTCGGTGGAAAATGTTTCCGCTGCTTCCCCTTCCACAACCAGCACATCACCTAAAATTGATGAAAAAACATGTATTTAGAAATCTGCACGCATACATAGATTACCTGAATCTGGGGTGTCAGACACTCACCTGGTGGGGTGCCCATTTCACCCACTTCCTCCACCTCTCCTTTGTCCACATCCTCGGGGGGGCAGGGGCTTACTTGCCATTCAGTCTGTTGAGGCCGGGGGTCCCTGGGATCCTGTTGTCTGAATCTTTTCTCCCCTATGAGAATGAAACCAATGGTATACTTAGCACACAGATATTTGAGTCCAGAAATAGGAATATGAAACATTGCTTTGAAGTGGTGTACAATTGTCTTTTTGGGAAGAGATCCAAGTTGAAGACATGATTAAAATTCCCTTTTTTACCAAGCTCGAATACTTACCTTTTTTGGCCAAGTTTCACAGATAGAGACACCCCAAGTATCCACTGGAGCACCTGTGTGGGTTACCCAAAAAAATGTGCTCTGGTGTCCCACACTAGTGCTCCTGAGTCCAGATGTGTAAACAGCTGCTGAATGTCCTCTCCTTACATTCCACTGAATCAAGTTTGCAATTCATTCAAGTTTCAAATACATCTAGACAACAATGTCCTAAACTTCTTTTAATAAGACAAATTAGCAAGACCAAAAATGTAGTTAAAATCCTAAATCAACTAAATACATCATATATATTTTCAAATGATGTTTCCTTTGAACAATGTTTCCTACTAACGATGTGTCATGCGAACGAATACTGTGTCCACGAACATGAAAGTAGCCATTTAAAACTGTACAACATTAAAGAAAAGCACATGTAGCAGCATGCAAGTTAATAATCAGAATAGGAACACACGACTAGTACTTACTTTTTTGAAGCACTTTCTTTATTCTTCTGTACTGATCTGGCTCCCTCAGTTTAAGGTCGGACCAGCATTTCCTTAATTGGTCTTTGGAACGGTACCCCAAAATTATGCTGCAGAGTCTTCACAACTTTGGACATGATTTTGGCCTTGCGCAAATTCGGCTGGGTGTACGGTCCATGCTTCCCATCATAATCGTTCCTCTGCAAGATGTACACTATCTCCACCATTTCCTTAAAGGCCATATTGGAGGCCTTAAATCTCTTCTCCCCAGATCAGGACGTTTCGGGCTCCGGGCTTTCCTCGCTACTGGAATAATTTCCAAACACTTGCCGTGTTTCCACCATGTTGCTCCTAACTGCACACCATAGAGAGAAGGGGGCGGGGAATATTCGTGAAAAAGAACGTCAGAGGTGGAGACGCAGGTTGAGTTTCACGCATGCGCAGTGTATATAAAGCTAGCACACATGTGTCGTACGTACGTTCTGTGCGCGGAGGAAAGAGGAACTGAAGTTGCGAGCGTCCAAAACTAAGGTAAATTTTATTACATTTGGAACATCAGTGGCCTACACTGCTTAGAAATTGAGGCCTATGTTGGGATAAGATTATGAGAGTTTAGGCTAACATTAGTGTTTTTGTCTTGTGTATTGTCTTACAGAAAAAATTAATAATAAGTTTAAGGACCCTGAATTCATGTCCCAATTTATTGACAAGTAGTACAGGGAGATGAGGAATCTGTGGGAGGTCAAACACAGTGCATATTACAATAAACCAGTAAGGAAGGAAACGCTGGAGAGACTTCTGGCATTTGTGCAGACTTTGATCCCAGAAGCAACCATGAAGATTTTGGAATGTAAAATTGGGATCTTGAGAAATATGTATAGGAGGGAGCATAACAAGATCCAGGCTTCCCTGAGATCAGGAGCATCAGCAGATGATGTGTATGTACCCAGGCTGTGGTACTTTGAAAAACTGCGTTTTCTTGATGACCAGACTGAAGCCAGGGAATCTCTTTCGACCCTTCCCTCCACCCCAGCAGAGGCTGACGAGGAACAACCTGGGCCTTCCATCCTGGAAGAACCAGATGCGCCCAACTGGAGCCAGGTATACTATTTTTAGACATATTTAGTGTCCTAATATTAATGATGTTAACTAGATGTTATAATTGATTACCTATTAAGGATTTTATCCAAAAAATGATGTATACATATCAATTGACAGTAGTGGCGAAAAATGTTTGTCACCAGCTTGAAAAAATGCTGGGGTCAGAAAGATACTCTTTTATATGTATTAACATTGAATTTGCAAGTCATGAGCTGAAAATTGTGTGTGATTGATGAACCAAAAACTAAAACTATGTCCCTTTTTTATACACAGGATGAGCTCAGCCAGGAGGAAGGTATGGAAAGTGGCAGGCAGGAGGAGGCCAGACCAAGTGACAGCCAGGAGGTGGCCGTGCCCAGTGACAGCCAGGAGGTGGCCGTGCCCAGTGACAGCCAGGAGGTGGGCGGGCCCAGTGTCAGCCAGGAGGTGGCCGGGCCTATTGTCAGCCAGGAGGTGGCCGGGCCCATTGTCAGCCAGGAGGTGGCCGGGCCCAGTAGGAGCCTCACCTAATCGCAGGTGCCTCCCCTTCGCCTTCATACAAAAAGGCCCAGGAAGGGGACGGTGACAGAGGAGGCATCACTGCGCCTCATTAGAGAAGCTATGGATGTCCTAAGGAGTCCCCCCGATGCTGAAGAGGCCTATGGCTGCTATATAGCGACCAGGTTAGTCAAATTGGAGAAGGGCCAACGCCTCCTCTGTGAAATAATTATTTTTGATGCCCTTCACAAGGGGCTGAGGGGCGAGTTAACTGCCAACAGCCAAACATATGAGCAAGCCCATCCTCCTCCTTCTCCTCCTGCCACAAGTCCACCACCAGAGCCACAGCCTCCAAGGAAGGCTGCAGGGAAGGCTGCAGTGCAGCGTGGAGGGAAGGCTGCAGTGAATAGAAGAACGTGATGACCTGGGTTTAGTCTGGTCTGACAGAAAATGCAGGCTGGTGTAGTACCACAGCCTGGGGACATATATGTCATCTGCTGCTGGTCTTGATCTCTGGGATTCCTGGACCAGATTGTGCTCCCTATTATATGGACTCCTCAAGATCCCAATTTTCTTTTCCACAGACTTAATGTGTGCCCTGGGGCCAAAAGGCTTCACAAATTCCAAAAGTTTCTCCAGCATTCATCTTCATCTTTATTTTGTTAACCAGAATAAATGGATATTTTATCTTCTGAAAATACTTTGCCTATGTGTTTTTATTCAAATACATTTATAAAAGACAATGTCAAATTAACTAATTAAGGGACACAAACCTCCTTGAGGTTCCAAAAAAAACAAAAAAATTATGTTATTGTGTTAACTTGACACACAAAAAAATAAAACATTATTAATGTTATTGTGGTAACTTGACACAAAAAAAAAAATAAAATATGGAGATCACTAGAAATTAATTTTTAAATAATCATAAAAAAGATCTCGATGAAATAATAATATATTTTTATATATTAATAATATATTATTATGGAGATCGGGCTTTTAAAAAATACAATATCATTCATGAGATCTGGAGAAATAATCCAGAAATCTGTTTGTGAGAACTCTGTGTGAATATGAGCAGCAAAACAAATCGTTCTTCTAGCATTATAAAGAAGACAATAATGTGCTGCATTAAACGATCACAGAATTTGCAGCATGAGGAATGTGCTAGCTCCAATACGAACACTATTTTTACCAGACCGAGCACTTCCGTCTCGTACTTGCTTCAGAGCATGCGTCGTTTTTTGTCCGTCGGACCAGCATACAGACGAGCGGATTTCTTGATAGGAACTGGGTCCGGTGGAGTGAAAGATTTGAAACATGTTCTATTTCTAAAGTCCATTTGATTTTTGACAGCAAAGGTCCGATGAAGCCGACACACGATCGAATTGTCAGACGGATTCATTCCATTGGACCTTTGCTGTCGAAAAGTCCGCTCGTGTGTACACGGCATAACTTTGGCCAGCCCCTCCTTACTTACACTATTGGCAGCCCACTGGACAGGTAAGAAGTATCATAATACAAAAATATGAATACACATTGTCCAAATTGAAGCACATTTTTACATTCTGCATTTACCTATCAAGGTAATAGGAGAACAAAACTTTAAACAGTACCATTTGAAAGTATTCAGGCAGGCACTTGCCCTACATGCTTTGGTGAATTCATACATAAATATGAACACAAAGAGGTAGGTATAGTGTGTATGGGTTTGGCAAAGTCAGCAGATAGAATATTGGTATTGGTTGACTTAGCGGTTGGGGGGGAGGATTCCAAATGAGTTTCAGCCCCCCCCAAAAAAGCCTCTTGCACTCTGCCTGAATTTAAGGACAACAATAACATTTGGACACATTTTAGGGGGTGTTTAGGGTAAGCACTACAATGGAGCTGACAAAATTCATTGCTAAGTGACCAGGCTAGGTGTGTATGGGCACAGGATAACATGCTGGGGAAGTTAGTGAAGGCAAATATGCATGAAGGAAAAAAAGAGCAGTAAAAGATTACAGCATGCATGAAGACTAAGAGGACATTCACAGCATATTACAATCATGGTAATTATGGAATGATGAAATAAATACAATACATTAGCAAACAATAAATACATAGAATGTGATGTTAAAGGATAAAACTTACCTTAATATAGTCCTTCTGCAGGACCTGAATTATTGTAGAACAGGTCTCTGGAATAATGATTCCTAGAGCCTGGGGGGGAGATCCCAGTCATGAACTTTTAGGTCCTGGAGACTTCTCCCCGTCGCCAAGTACCGCAAGATAGCAATGAGCCTTTGCTCGGGAGAGATGGCTTGCCGCATGCAGGTGTCCTGTTTCGTAATATAAGGGGTCAGCAAAGCCAAGAGACGGTGAAAGATGGGGTCCGTCATCCGGAGATAATTCCTGAAATCATCAGGATTATTCTCCTGGAGCTCCCGCAACAAAGGCATATGACAGAATTGGTCACGATTAAGCAACCAATTCTTGGTCCAAGAACTCCTCCTCCCCCTGTTCATGGACTGGACTTGGGTCAAAGCAATAACTCCAACAGCAAGCCCAACAAGAGCATGAACTCTACGACGAGTACGTAACCGCAACATGGCTAATAAACGAACGGCTGCTCAAAACGAACTGACAAAAGGCACTGAAAATCAGAAAGGACCTGACAAGAACGAGCTGAAAATCAGAAATGACCGGACAAGAACTCAAAGAAAATCAGAAGCGAACTATAAATAGAACGCACTGAAAGACAGAAACAAACTGACAAGCACGCACTGAAGAAGCACAACCTGAAAAGCAGAAATGAACTGAAAAGCACAAGGCTGAAAAGCGCGAATCGTCTCTCACCAAACTTCTACTAACACGAGATATACACAAGGAGCCCAAGGGGTGGCGCACTGGCTATTGAACTTCCTTTTTATCGGCCGTCGTATGTCTTGTACGTCACTACATTCGTATTTGTTGGCCAACATTTGTGTGACCATGTGTATGCAAGACAAGTTGGAGCCAACACCCTTCCAACAAAAATCCACGGCTTTGTTGTCAGAAAGTCCGATCGTGTGTACGGGGCATTTGAGTGACAATTATCCCCTGCAGTCTTACTAAACTTTTTATTTAACCACTTGCTTACAGGGCACTTAAACCCCCCTCCTATCCAGACCAATTTTTAGCTTTCAGCGCTAACGCATTTTGAATGACAATTGCGCGGTCATACAACGCTGTACCCAAATGAAATTTTTTATCATTTTTTTCCCACAAATAGAGCTTTCTTTTGGTGGTATTTGATCACCTCTGCGGTTTTTACTTTTTGTTAAAAAAATTTAAAAACCTGAATTTTTAAAAAAAAAAAAAAAAAAATTTTTTTTTATATTTAGTTATAAAAAATTTTTAACGGGTACTTTTTCTTCTTCATTGATGTACGTTGATGAGGCGGCAGTGATGGGCACTGATAGGTGGCAGTGATGGGCACTGATGGGTGGCAGTGATGGGCACTGATGGGTGGCAGTGATGGGCAGCACTGACAGGTGGCACTGATTGCCACTACAGGTGGGCATTGGTAGGTGGCACTTGTGGGCATTGATAGGTGGCACTTGTTGGCATTGATAGGTGGCACTGTGGGCACTGTTAGGTGGCACTGTGGGCACTGTTAGGTGGCACTGTGGGCACTGTTAGGTGGCACTTTTGGGTGGCACTGATGAGGAATGTGTTGTGCTTCCACTTCGGGACCGATGTCCCTGACATCTGAGCCGGTGATCGGCTTTTTTCTCTACTCGCGCTGTCAGCGCGAGTAAAAAAAAAAAACGATTACCGATCTTCCTGTTTACATCATGTGATCAGCTGTCATTGGCTGACAGCTGATCACATGGTAAGGGGCCGGGACCGGCCCCTTACTCAGATCGGTGATCAGCCGAGTCTCAGTGACTCGGTGATCACAGCGCGCCCGGCGCGCGCCCTGTAGGGCGCGCGCAGGGAGCGTGCACAGGGGAGGACATCATATGACGTCCTCCCGGGAATGCAGGTCCGCGCTGTGGCCGTCATTCGGCCATAGCGCGGATGTCTAGTGGTTAAAAAAAAACTAAGTGAGACCTGGAGATGCTGACTTCAGTTAGTTGGTTCTGCATTTTAATCAGTGGAGAAAAGAAACTCGTTCACACCAGAGCTTCATACATGTCGGATCAGAACATACAACACACACTAGGTAGTCCAAAACACAGCCGCATGGACTGACAAATAGAAATGGTGATGAAACCTAAAACATTCACATGTGAAACCCGACAAACAACGAAAAAGAAAAACAATTTTGTATAAAGTTGTCTTTGGAGGCTGTGATTTCCTTTTGTTCTGAAAAAGCCATGAAACCCAATTATCTAATCTGAGGGATAAAACACCAATAAAATGTAGTAATAAACATTCCATTTTTGAAACAAAATAAACCAATGGTTATATACCTGTAACAAGACATTAGCATATGAAAACACAAACATACATTACATTACATTCCATAAAGAAAGTCTCTCTTATTTGTTTTGGAACAGTGCACTTTTTTAAAACACCAAAAATTGTTGAGCTCAACTTTAATTACTCGTCCGTGTGGATTTTTGTTTTATGGTATACCATTAATTTCCCCAAAAAAATGTATTCACCATGGTGAGAAAAAAAATAGCAACTCATAATAAACCTTGGTTACATAGTTACATAGTAGGTGAGGTTGAAAAAAAGACACAAGTCCATCAAGTCCAACCTATTTGTGTGATATGTGTCAGTGTTACATTATATATCCCTGTATGTTGCAGTCATTCAGGTGCTTATCTAATAGTTTCTTGAAGCTATCAATGCTCCCCGCTGAGACCACCGCCTGTGGAAGGGAATTTCACATCCTTGCCGCTCTTACAGTAAAAAACCCTCTACGTAGTTTAAGGTTAAACCTCTTTTCTTCTAATTTTAATGAGTGGCCGCGAGTCTTGTTAAACTCTCTTCTGCGAAAAAGTTTTATTTCTATTGTAGGGTCACCAGTATGGTATTTGTATATTGAAATCATATCCCCTCTCAAGCGTCCCTTCTCCAGAGAGAATAAATTCAGTGCTCGCAACCTTTCCTCATAACTAAGATCCTCTAGACCCTTTAGCTTTGTTGCTCTTCTTTTTACTCGCTCCATTTCCAGTACATCCTTCCTGAGGACTGGTGCCCAGAACTGGACAGCATACTCCAGGTGCGGCCAGACCAGAGTCTTGTAGAGTGGGAGAATTATCGTTTTATCTCTGGAGTTGATCCCCTTTTTAATGCATGCCAATATTATGTTTGCTTTGTTAGCAGCAGCTTGGCATTGCATGCCATTGCTGAGCCTATCATCTACTAGGACCCCCAGGCCTTTTTCCAGCCTAGATTCTCCCAGAGGTTCTCCCCCTAGTGCCTAGTGGTTATTTCTAGCGCTTCTTTTAGGGATGTGTTTTGCATTTTCAAATGTTCAAACTGTTTCGCTAACCACCTGGCCGCAAAGATTAGCGTGCTTTTTCCCGTGTATTTACTAGAGCTTCTTCCAGTGAAATTTAATTTCACATGCTCTACAGTGGGTTCTCCCTGGGTACTTTCCTCCCTTAATGCCAGCATGGCTATTTCCTCTCCATTTTCTACTGCTCTTCCTTCCTCTTTCTGTACCTCCCACTCCCCCTGTATTTACATTTTACTGGGGTATCAGACTTGTGTTGTGGCTCTCCCTTTTTCTCAGCCACTGAAACGTGACAGTTCATGTCAGCCCCTGAGCACTTTGCTGACAAGGACTGGGCAACTGCATAAGGCCCAAGTCCTGACAATTGCTCCTGGTCTCCCTGATCATCCCAATTTTGTTTGTTTCTTTGTTTGGAATGATTTCTCCTTAAATCCCATAGTAAAAACATTAATTTCCTCCGTTTTATTTACTGACTCAAGCAGCCATATACTCCAAGTATCATATGGCCGTGTCATCTTTTTTGTGGCTAACATGGTACAGATCTTCCCATATGTTAAGCTTAAAATGTATGTACCTTTCTTAGAAAAATCACATTCCAATCCAACTTTCCCAATCACAAATATATTTTACTACCCAGGGCCTATATTTATCTATCATCTCTTCCCTTGGGATCAAATAGGATTTACCCCACTCAGACCCCCTCTTTGAAGCAATTCTATTACCCCTCCTTATGAACGCTTGGACCCTGACCTGATTTCCCAACCGTTTATAGGTTGATCCTCCAGAGGTAGCGACCCTCTGGACTGTGATTGGGTTGACAGGTACCGCCCCGTCACCATTGCTGCTTTTCACTACTTGTCAGAACAATATTTTCCCTGTTCGTGACGATAGTACTTCAAGTCAGTGTCAGAAACCATGAAGTCAGGCTGCGACAGAAGTACAGTTAAATCACACTTGTTTAATAATAAAAGTAAAAAGAACAAATGTAGTCAAAACATAGCCAAAGTTCAGTAACCGGAACGGATAGTCAGCCAAGCCAGAAGTCAGGGATCAATGTAGTGGAAGAGCAAGCAGGATCTGGAGCCAGAAGGGATGTCAGCAAAGCAAGTCTTGAACAGGATCGCAGGAGGAGTTTCTGTGATGTTGGCGAAGGCAAAGAACTTCTGGGCTGGACGGCTTAAGTAGGCAGGACTGACAAGCAGGATATCATCAACACCTGAGTAGCTGTGGAGAGATAGGAGCTGGCAATTAGCTAACAGCTGCTCGGCCAGCTCAGAGAAGGAAGGGCTGAGTCCAGCCCTGACAGTACCCCCTCCTCAATGACCCCTCCCCCTCGGAGGACCACTAGGCTTGAAGGGAAAATGTCTATGGAAATCACGGAGGAGGACAGGGGCATGTAAGTCCGAGGATGAGACCTAAGAGCGTTCCTCCGGACCATACCCTTTCCAATGCCCCAGGTACTGTATGCACCTACAGGAGTCAACAATGGACTGTACTTCATACTCCTCATGGTTCTCAACCTTAACAGGGTGAGGATGTGGCACCAAGGTGGTAAAGCGGTTGCAGACCAAAGGTTTTATTAAGGAGACATGAAATACATTAGAAATACGCATATTAGAAGGAAGGTCTAATGCGTAAGCCACTGGGTTAATCCTGCGAAGAATGCGGAAAGGCCCAATAAACCAAGGTGCGAACTGCAGTGATGGAACACGAAGTTGGAGGTTGCGAGATGACAGCCAGACCCTGTCCCCAACCTAATAGGAAGGTGCAGGCAGGCGTCTGCGGTCAGCATTGATTCTGTACCTATCATTAGCATGTCACAAAGCCTCGGAGGACATCGTTAATAAATCCCTGAAAAACTGCCGGGGTGTTACAAAGGCCAAAAGGCATTACGAGGTACTCATAATGGCTTTGTTCTGGTATTAAACGCAGTTTTCCACTCGTCCCCCTCCTTAATCCTCAGGAGATTGTATGCACCTCTCAAATCAAGCTTCGTGAAAACTGTTGCTCCCTTGAGGCGGTCAAATAACTTCGTAATCAACGGAATCGGATAGGCATTCTTAATCGTGAAACAATTGAGACCCCTATAATAAATACGAGGTTTCAGTTCACCACTCTTCTCCACAAAGAAGAAACCAGCACCAACAGGAGACGAGTATTTGCGGATGAAACCACGAGAATGTGCATCTGCAACATACTCCTCCATGGCCTTATCCTCTAAGACCGACAAAGGGTAAACCCGGCCACGAGGGGGTATGGCACCAGGTTGAAGGTCAATTGCGCAATCATACGGCCGTTGTGGAGACAAACTACTGGCATGACCTTTGTCAAAGACATCGCTAAAATCGCAGTACTCCTCCAGCAGGGAGGAGAGTGAAGAGGTGCACAGGACCTTGGCTACCTTCTAGAAGCATGTCTCACTGCATTGTGGTGACCAGGAGAGAATCTCAGCCAATCAAAAGAGGGGTTGTGCCTCTGTAACTAAGGATAACCAATAACCAGCGGAAACTTAGGTGAGGAAATAACTTGGAATTGTATTATCTCATGGTGAAGAGCCCCTACGGTCATGGACAAAGGAGCCATTTCATGAGTCACATGGGCAGGCTGTAGAGGTCTCCAATCAAGAGCCTCAATGGCAAGTGGAGTGTCACGCAGCTGCAGCAGAATCGAGTGCTTCGATACAAAGGCAGCATTAATGAACAGGCCTGCAGCCCCAGAGTCGATTAGAGCCTGTATCTCGATGGACGACTCAGCCCAAGAAAGGGTGACCGAAACCAGGGGCTTATCCTTCTGGATAACTGGGGATGAAACAACGCCATCTAAGGTCTGTCCATGACAGGACCTCAAGGTTCGGGTGTTCTCTGGACGGGTAGGACAAGACTTCAAAAAATGACCTGCCTGGCCGCAATAAAGGCACAATCTCTCCCTCCTCCTAAAGGTTCTCTCATCTGCAGAGAGACGTGTGAAACCCAAGTGCATGGGTTCACCTTCACTGAACAACTCTGTACCAGGAGGCATGGGAGGCACTAGTGGGACTGCAAAGCTCGGAGACAAATGTACAGGAGGCTTCCGCAAGCGCTCCTTAAAAGAGAGTCTCTGAGTCTGGAGTCAATGAGAATGGCAAACGTGATCAACTTCTCCAGCTCAGTAGGTATATATCGGGCTGCTATCTCATCCTTGATGGTATCCGACAGACCATGAGAAAAAGCAGCCACAAAGGCCTCATTGTTCTACGCAACCTCTGCTGCCAGAGTATGGAATTCAATGTCGTAGTCAGCAACAGTTCTCGTACTCTGTTCGATGGACATGAGGCACTTGGCAGCAGAAGCAGAGCGTGTGGGAATGTCAAATGCCCTTTTAAACAAAGCCATCAATTCAGGGTAGCTCAAGACAACAGGTTTTTCCATCTCCCATAGAGGGTTTGCCCAGGCCAAGGCTCTCTCAGAAAGCAAAGATATCACATAACCTACTTTGCTTCTGTCCATGGGAAACGCCTGGGGCAGCATCTCAAAGTATATCTCAACCTGGTTGAGAAACCCTCTGCATTGGATTGGATCACCCCCAAATCGCCAGGGAAGCGGAGCGGGACCAGACATACCTCTTATAGAAATAAAAAAATGGAGCTGTGCTAAATTAAATTATTAACCACAAATAGATACAACACACAAAAGTGTAAATAATGTGCATATATGTTGAAATTGTTCCCAACATTATTATTATTATTATTATTCAGGATTTATATAGCGCCAACAGTTTACGCAGCGCTTTACAATATAAAAGGCAGACAATACAGTTATAATACAATACAATACAATACAATACAATAGGATTAAGAGGGCCCTGCTCAGAAGAGCTTACAATCTAATAGGGTGGGGCAGGTGATACAAAAGGTTGTAACTGTGGGGAATGAGCTGGTGGAAGTGGTAGATTAGTTGGAGACATGATAGGCTTTCCTGAAGAGATGAGTTTTCAGGGATTGCCTGAAGGTAGCAAGAGTAGGGGATAGCCGGATAGATGGAGGTAGCGAGTTCCAGAGGATGGGAGAGGCTCTGGAGAAATCCTGGAGACAAGCATGGGAGGAGGAGATGAGAGAGCTTGAAAGCAGGAGGTCTTGAGAAGAGCGGAGAGGTTGATTTGGGTGATATTTGGAGACAAGATTAGTGATGTAGCTTGGGGCAGAGTTGTGAATGGCTTTGTATGTTGTGGTTAGAATTTTGAATTTAATTCGCTGGGTGATTGGGAGCCAGTGTAGGGATTGAAGTAGAGGGTTGGCAGACACTGAGCGGTTGGTAAGGTGGATAAGTCTGGCAGCAGCATTCATGATAGACTGAAGAGGGTATAGCCTATGGAGCGGTAGGCCAATGAGAAGGGAGTTGCAATAGTCAAGGTGAGAGATAACAAGGGAGTGAATGAGGAGCTTGGTGGTTTCATTTGTTAAAAAAGGGCGAATTTTAGAGATGTTACGGAGGTGAATTCTGCAAACTTTTGACAGCGATTGGATTTGAGGCTGAAATGACAAGTCAGAGTCTAGGATTACACCTAGTACCCTGGCGTGAGGGGAGGGACTGATGGTTGCATTGTTGATTTTGATGGAAAAGTCATGGAGGGGGGCACGGACGGGGGGGAATATTAATAGCTCAGTTTTAGAGAGATTTAGTTTAAGGAAGTGGTGCGACATCCATGCTGATATGTCAGTTAGTAAGTTAGTAATGCGAGAGGAGACTGAAGGAGTGAGGTGAGGAGTAGACAGATAGATTTGGGTGTCATCAGCGTATAAGTGGTATTGGAAGCCGTGGGCAGTTATTAAGTGACCAAGGGAGGAGGTGTAGATAGAGAAGAGAAGGGGTCCAAGAACCGAGCCTTGGGGGACCCCCACAGAAAGGGGCAATGGAGAGGAGGAGACAGAGTTGTAGGTGACACTGAAGGAACGCTGTGATAAATAGCCAGAGAACCAGGATAGAGCAGAATCTCGGAGGCCAAGGGAATGTAGTTTATTGAGAAGGAGCGGGTGGTCAACAGTATCAAAGGCCGCAGAGAGGTCAAGTAGTAGGAGTATGGAGTACTGGCTGTTGGTCTTAGCAGTTAGTAAATCGTTAGTGAGTTTTAGTAAGGTAGTTTCCGTGGAGTGCTGCGAGCGAAAACCAGACTGTAAGGGGTCAAGAAGGTTATTTTCATTGAGATAGGAGCTAAGACGGTTGTAGACTAAGCATTCTAGAAGTTTAGAGGTGAATGGGAGTAATGAGATGGGTCTTAAGTTGTTCAGGTCGGTAGGGTCCAGTGAGGGCTTTTTAAGAATGGGAGTGATCTGCGCATGTTTTAGAGGGGAGGGGAAAATGCCACTAGAAAGGGAGAGATTGAAGATGTGGGTGAGGGAGCATAGGATAGAAGAAGAGGGTGACCGTAGTAGTTGTGAGGGAACAGGATCCAAGGGACAATTGGTTAGGTGGGCATCCGAGAAAATTTTTGTAACCTCTTCCGTAGTAGCCAATTCAAAAGAGGAGAGTGTTGAATGTGCTGCTGGGCAAGGTATGATGGGTGGGGAAGACGTACGCACAGTGGAGATGTCCTCACGAATTGCACCGATCTTGTCTTTGAACACCACAAAATATTAAAAATTAGTCCATAATCATAATCACACATGTGAAATCTTGATACGACTTGTGACAACACCACAGACTCGTGCTCCTTCCCCACATAGATTGCGTGCTTACCAGAGGCAAGCTCAAATGGGCCTGCGGCTGTTAACCCTGCCATGGCCTTGTTCCAAAGAGATGGCAATGACAGCTCTCAAGTGCTTGATGTGATGAAGCAGGGACACACAACAAACAGCCAAGGGGACTCGATCATTCAGTGGTCTCGGTTGAGAACCAAGGGTAACCTTGGACAGTCCCAGCCTTCCTGGAGACTCTTATAGAGGTAATACTCGAGGCGGGTGCCTGCACAGAGACTGGAGCAGCAGCAGGGTCGGCCTGCAACATAGGTTGTACCGGGGCAGCAACAGTGGGAGATTCCAGGTGAGCCGTGTGACTCAGGAGCGTTTGTAACGCCATGGCAAACTAATCCATGCAGTGATCCAGTTCATCCAATCTGGAAAAAATATTACCAACAAGTGGATTGACTGCATCTTCTGAATTCATGGTCTTCGCCTACTGTCAGAAACCATGAAATCAGGCCAAGACAGAAGTACAGTTAAATCACACTTGTTTAATAATAAAAGTAAAAAGAACAAACTTAGCAAAACATAGCCAAAGTTCAGTAAACGGAACGGATAGTCAGCCAAGCCAGAAGTCAGAATGTAGTGGAACAGCAAGCAGGATCTGGAGCCAGAAAGGACGGCAGCAAAGCAAGTCCTGAACAGGATCGCAGGGGATAGTTTCTGTGATGTTGACCAAGGCGAAGGCAGAGAACTTCTGGACTGGACGGCTTAAGCAGGCAGGACTGACGAGCAGGATATCAACAGCTGAGTAACTGTGGAGAGATAGGAGCTGGCAATTAGCCGACAGCTGAATGGCCAGCTCAGAGAAGAAAAGGCTGAGCCCGGCCCTAACAGTCAGCCTGGAGATTTTCCCGAACTCTTTAGTTCAATCTCCCCCGTGGACTTTCCTGAAGTATTCTGAAAAATGGCTTAAAGTAGGGCTATTACTTTTTTATCTCCAGAATGATTAGAACAAACTTGCATAATCACGAAAATATATGCATGCTTGGAGTATAGAAGGCAGTCAACTGAGGCACACTTATTTGCAATATGATTTGTATCAGTTACAGTATAGCCAGTGTTTCCAGGTCTAATTACGAAGCTTACAATCCCCAGTTAGTAATTGCAAAGAAGAAAGATTCATACCCAAGATCATTCAGTGTGATTTAGTCTCCGTTTCCACTAGTGCAATTTTCCATGCGACTTTGGACACAAAGTCGCATTACAATTTGCAGCCCATTGATTTCAATAGCACCCGTTCCAATCTATGTGATTCAAAGCTGCAGTGACTCTGAAAAGGTACCTGCACCACCCTGATGCAACTCCGGATGCGACTCCAACCCAGAGTGTTAATTTGGATCAAAGTCGCACTCAAAGCCACACCACAGTCGCACTAAAGTTGCACCACACAGTCAGAATCTAAATCATGCGACTTTGGAGTCACACCAGTGGAAACATAGCTCTGGGCCAAAAGGTGTGTTTCAATCACAAAGATTGGCCTAATCTCAGTCACAGATCAACTGGACCTGCTTTTTGGCAGAGAGGCACGTATCCTTTTCCACTGCCCCCAAGATTCCAAATGGAGCCCTTATAATTCGCACTTACAATTTCATTTTATATATACACTTATTCAAAATCAGTCTCTTCAAAGTATTAGTATAGACAAAAGGTAAAAGGGAAAGTTCTGAGAAGATTTTTGTACCTCACTTAAATGATTAATGATACATACAATAAGTGATTAAAACCTTTTGTCTATATAAGAATCAACCAATGCGGTTGCAGCTATAACCAATAAAATCAGTAACGAATGATAACTTGCAAAAAGGATAACAATCTAATTTATTTAAACTTACTATTGTACAGAAAAGAAACTTGTATTAATCCGATATTACCAAATATAACGAGTATACAACCTTAACCACTTCAGCCCCGGAAGGATTTGCCCCCTTCCTGACCAGAGCACTTTTTGCGATTCGGCACTGCGTCGCTTTAACTGACAATTGCGAGGTCGTGCAATGTTGTACCCAAGCAAAATTGACATCCTTTTTTGCCACAAATAGCATTCTTTTGGTGGTATTTGATCACCTCTGCGGTTTTTAATTTTTGCGCTATAAACAAAAAAAGAGCGACAATTTTGAAAAAAAAGCAATATTTTTTACTTTTTGCTATAATAAATATCCCCCAAAAATATATAAAAAAATTTTTTTTCCTCAGTTTAGGCCGATATGTATTCTTCTACATATTTTTGTTAAAAAAAAAAAATCTCAATAAGCGCTTATTGATGGTTTTCAGTGTTCAGCTATAAAAATGCACTGATTACTGTGTAAATGACACTGGCAGGGAAGGGGTTAACCACTAGGGGGCAACGAAGGGGTTATGTGTGTCCTAGGGAGTGATTCCAACTGTGGGGGGGTGGGCTACACCTCACATGACAGCGATCGCTGCTCCCGATTACAGGAAGCAGTGATCTCTGTCATGTCACAAGGCAGAACGGGGAAATGACTTGTTTACAAAGGCAACTCCCCATTCTACCTCTCCATGACACGATCGCGGGCACCCAGTGGACATCGAGTCCGCGGGACCCACGGTCACGGAGAACGCGCGCGCCCACTTCTTAAAGGGGACTTACCTGTAAACCCTTTTGCCCACCACTGTATATCGTCGCGCAGCGGTCAGGAAGCGGTTAAAACAAAGATGTTACCAATGATACAAAGTAATACAAATAGGAATATTGCTATAATGGACTACAAATGCTATCAATGTACTAAGACAAATCATAGGACAGGAAAAGTTACAGAAAAGAAAAGAGAACTAAAATAATACAGTCATGAAAATAGGATACATAGATCTTACGTTACCATGCTTTGTCTTCCATGAGGCGAAGAGAGGGAGGCCGCATCAATGGGCGCTTTGATTTTTATGTTCCTTCTCTACCCATCCCTACCAATCACACCCCTTGACTACTTTCTTTGGTTCAGAAGTGGCATTGAATCCTGATTGGCTGAAATTCAATCCTAGTTGGCCATCATGCTTCTCACATAAGCATAATGCCGCGTACACACGGTCGGAATTTCCGACAACAAATGTTCGATGTGAGCTTGTTGTCTGAAATTCCGACCGTGTGTAGGCTCCATCGGACATTTTTTTGTCGGAATTCACGACAAACAAAATTTGAGAGCTGGATATCAAATTTTCCAACAACAAAATCGTAAATTCCGAGCGTGTGTAGACAATTCCGACGCACAAAATTCCACGCATGCTCTGAGTCAAGTACGAGACGGAAGCACTCGGTCTGGTAAAACTAGCGTTCGTAATGAAGATAGCACATTCGTCACGCTGAAACGTTTTTAATCTTTTAATGCAGCGCATTCTCTACTTCTTTATAATGCTAGAATAATGAAGTTGTTTTGCTGCTGATATTCACACAGAGTTCTGACAAACTGATTTCTTTATTATTTCTCGTGATCTCATGAATAATCTTCATTATTTTTTTTGCCAGATCTCCAGAAGAATGTTTAAATTTCTTTTTTTATAGTGATCTACTTTTTTATTATTCTTTTATCAAGATCTCCTGATTTTATTTTTTTTTTTCTAGTGATCTCCATAATATTTTTTTTCGTTTTGTGTGTCACGTTACCACAACACAATTATTATCTTGTATTTTTTAACCTCAAGAAGATTGGTTGAGGTTGTCCCTTGTTAATTTGACATTGTATTTTTGAAATGTTCCTGCCTACTCACAAATAGGGATGAGCTTCGAGTTCTAGTCGAACCCATGTTCGACTCGAACATCGCCTGTTCGATTGTTCGTCGAATTGCGAACGTTATGGGCCATTCGCGCCAAATTCGGGTGGCGCGTCATGGCCCATAATTCACTGCGGCATCGCAGTGCATTGCTGGCTGATGATTGGCCAAGCATGCACTATGACCCGCATGCTTGGCCAATCACAGCACCGTCTGTACAGAGAGCCGTAATTGGCCAAAGCAACGGTGGCTTTGGCCAATTATGGCTCAGGGGGTTTAGTACACTCCCCACACTATATAAGGCTGCCTGCGTGGTGGCCTTGTGTAGTGTGTTGCGGCGGCGGAGAGAGATAGACAGAGAGACAGTGTCATTTGATTTAAGTTAGATAGAGTAGGCAGGCGAGTCAGTTAGCTGCACTTACAGTGTATTGTGTATATATATGCATCCTAGGTGTTGTGTGTATATATATATACTGACAGGCAGGCAGGTGTTTTTACAGTATTTACAGTATTTACAGTTAGTGTACTGTGTCCTCTGCACAGCGTGCACCTAAGGCTACCCAAAGACAATTGCTGGTGTTCTGATCCTATTAATACCATAGGTAGGCAGCTGCAATATTTACAGTTAGTGTACTGTGTCCTCTGCAGAGTGTGCACCTAAAGCTACCTGAAGACAATTGCTGGTGTTCTTCTGATCCTATTAGTACCACAGGCAGGCAGCTGCAGTATTTACAGTTAGTGTACTGTGTCCTCTGCACTGTGTGCACCTAAAGCTACCTGAAGACAATTGCTGGTGTTCTCATACTAATAATACTACAGGCAGGCAGTTGATTCTGCTAGCTGCAGTATAATCAGTATATATATATATATACACATCCCAGCTTTGTGCAGCTACATCTCACTGCAGGCCATTAGTATGTCTGGAAGTCCAACAAGAAGAGGCAGACAGTCACAAGCCAATAAAAGAGGGAAGGCAGGCTCTGTGTCTAGAGGCAGCAAGTACTGGTCGTGGACACGGTGCATCCTCATCAGCACGTGGCCGTGGGACACGCTTGTCCTTTTTTTCGGCAGCTGGCCGCGTTGATCCGCAACATGCCGAAGACTTGGTAGAGTGCATCACCAAGCCGTCCTCATCCTCCTCATCCTCTCTCACCCAGGCTCAGGGTACTTTCTGGCAAAGCAGCTGCCAACGCGGCCTCTTCCCTTGGCTCAATTGCATCAGTCACTCCTTCCCTAGCCCCACCATGTCCTCCTGAGGAGTCCCCCGAACTGTTTGACCACAGTGTTGGGTACATGCTCCAGGAGGATGCCCAGCGTTTTGAAGACTCAGATGATGGTACCCAGCTAGAGGAAGGCAGTAACGTGAGCCCAGAGAGAGGGTGTGCCCAAGAAGGACAGCAATCTGGCAGTCATGTTCCCCCAGCTGCAGCATAATGCCAGGTTTGTGCTCCAGAAGGATGCCCAACGTTTTGGAGGCTTCGATGATGGTACCCAGCTAGAAGAAGGCAGTAACCTGAGCCCAGCGAGAGGGTGTGCCCAAGAAGGACAGCAATCTGGCAGTCATGTTCCCCCAGCCGCAGCATAATGCCAGGTTTGCTCCAGTGATGAGGAGGGAGGGGATGATGAGGAAGTCACTGACTCCACATGGGTGCCTGATAGGAGAGAGGAGGAGGAGGAGGCACATCTCCAACGAGGCAGGATGCCCTCCAGGGGCCAGCTTAAGGGCAGCACACTGACTGCAACACACCGCAGAGCTTCGCATGTGCAGGGCGCTGCTGTCTCTGCACGTTATTCCAAAAGTTCTTTGGTGTGGGCCTTTTTTGAGACGAGTGCATCAGATCGCACCGCTGCTATTTGCAATATATGTCTCAAGCCTATCTCGCATGGCCAAAACATCACCCGCTTGGGCACCACATGCTTGACCAGACATATGTCGACCTGCCATGCAGTTTGTTGGCAAGAGTACCTAAAAGAACCACACCAAAGAACAAAGTGGACCTCTCCTTGCGCCTCATCAGCTGGGATCTCCAACCCCACTATACCTTCAGTCCTCTCTGAAACCTGCACTGAGAGGAATGAAGGTGTAGAATTAGGTGCGTCACAGCCAAGTAGTTGCGGGCAATCTGCTATTGGTACACCGATGTCAGATTGTACCAGGCAAATTTCCCTGCCCCAGCTGCTACACCGCCGAAAGAAGTTCGCTCCCAGCCATCCACATGCCCAGCGGTTGAATGCTAGCCTGGCTAAATTGCTAGCACTTCAACTGCTGCCTTTTCAGTTGGTAGACTCTGCCCCTTCCGTGAGTTTGTGGAATGTGCGGTTCCTCAGTGGCAGGTTCCCAAACACCACTTTTTCTCACAGAAGGCGATTCCGGCTCTCTACCGGCATGTGGAAGGCAATGTCTTAACCTCGCTGGATAGGGTGGTCAAGCGGTAAGGTGCATATTACCGCTGACTCATGGTCCAGCAGGCATGGACAGGGACGTTACCTATCTTTCATAGCACACTGGGTGACTCTTCTGGCAGCTGGGAAGGATGCAGGACAGGGTGCAGTAGTGTTGGAGGTTGTTCCGCCACCACACCTCCAAAATTCTACTAGTGGTGATTCTGCCGCACCTCTCTCCTCCACCCCCTCCTCTTCTTTTTCCTCCATGGCCTCTTCCTGTGCTGATTTGTCCTCAGAACCAGCGGTGCTCCGTAGGAGTTCAAGGGGCTATGCAAGCACGCAGGCAAAAAGATGCAATGCGGTGCTTGAGCTGGTGTGCTTGGAGGACAGGAGCCACACTGGGGCAGAGATTCTGTCAGCTCTGCAGGGGCAGGTTCAGAGGTGGTTGACGCCACGCCAGCTTAAGGCAGGAATGGTGGTTTGAGACAATGGCACCAACCTCCTCTCCGCCCTCCGACAGGGACAACTGACCCATGTGCCCAGTTTGACTCATGTCCTTAACTTGGTGGTGCAGCGGTTCTTGGGCAGGTACCCGGGCTTACAGGATGTCCTGAGGCAGGCCAGAAAAGTCTGTGTGCATTTCCGCAGGTCATATAATGCCAGTGCTCGGCTGGCTGACTTCCAAAAGGAATTTAACCTGCCCAAGAACTGCCTAATCTGTGACATGCCCACCAGGTGGAACTCAATGTTGGCCATGCTGCAGGGGCTGTACATGCAGCAGAGGGCCATCAATGAGTACCTATGCGACTATGGCACCAGGACAGGGTCAGGGGAGCTTGTTTTTTTTCCCCACGCCAGAAAATCAGGGATGCATGCACTGTCCTGTCACCATTTGAGGAGGCCACGAGGATGGTGAGCAGTGACAGTGCATGCATCCTTGTTACTGTCCCTCTTGTCCACCTGTTGGAGCACACGCTGCATGGAATAATGGACAGGGCACTTGAGGCAGAACAGAAGGAGGAAGAGGAGGACTTCCTTACCTCTCAAGGCCCCCTTTATCCAGACAGTGTTCCTGCGTGCCCGCTGATCACACAGGAAGAGGACGAGGAGGAGGATTGTGTCAGCATGGAGGTGGAGCCTGGCAATCCGCATCAACAGCAGTCTTCAAGGGATCTTTTACAGTCTGAAGAAACCCATGGACTGGTACGTGGCTGGGAGGAGGTGGCTGCGGATCATGTCATCCTTAGTGACCCAGAGGACTCTGGACCGAATGCCTCAGCAAACCTACACTGCATGGCCTCCCTGATCCTGCAAAGCCTGTGGAAGGATCCTCGTATTCGTGGTATCAAGGGGAGGGATCATTACTGGCTGGCAACCCTCCTTGATCCACGTTACAAGGGTAAGGTTATGGACCTTATCTTGCTGTCACAGAGGGAGCAGAGGATGAAACATCTTTGGGAGGCCTTGCAGAAAGGTTTGTGCAATGCGTTTCCAGAGCCAGGGAGGTTACAATTTCCTGGTCCTCCTGGACAACGTGTTGCTGAGGCTTCGGTCAGTCACAGAAGGAGTGGTGGAGAAGGTGGCCGTCTGACCGATGCGTTCAGACAATTTTTTAGTCCGCAGCCCCAAGGTCTGACCTGTTCCAGCAACCATCGCCAGCGTCTGATTCACATGGTGCAGGAATACCTAGGGGCAAGATCAGACTTGGACACCTTTCCCACCGAAAATCCTCTGGGTTACTGGGTCTTGAGGATGGATCACTGACCATAGCTTGCACAGTATGCAATTGAGCTACTGGCCTGTCCTGCATCCAGCGTTCTTTCGGATGCTCATTCAGTGCTGCTAGAGGCTTTGTAACCGATCACAGGGTGCACCTGTCCACCGAATCGGTCGATCGGCTGACCTTCATAAAAATTAATCAGTCTTGGATCACCAGCTACCAAGCACCTGATGCTGATGTAACTGAATAATTTTTTTTTTAATGTGAGATCCCTTCAAGACTGCCTATGCTGATGCTGAGTGACTATCCTGTTATGCTGAGTGACAATCCTCTTCCTCCTCAATTTTCATGCTGATAACTTATAAGAACATTTTTGGTTCTGGGCACTGCCACCAGTGGCTAAGGCCCAATTTTTCTGCCCGTTTAACAGGGGCATGTAATTACAATTTTGATGCAAGACTTTGCAGCAGGGCTCATTCCTGCACTCCAACTATAGTGTCTGTGAGGGGTTGCAGTGTTGTGGCAGCAGTGGCTAAGGCCCAGTTTTTCTGCCCCTGTTTAACAGGGGCGTGTAATTACAATTTTTGATGCAATACTTTGCAGCAGGGCTCATTCCTGCGCTCCAACTATAGCATCTGTGAGGGGTTGCAGTGTTTTGGCACCAGTGCCTAAGGCCCAATTTTTCTGCCCCTGTTCAACAGGGACATGTAATTACAATTCTTGATGTAATATTTCACAGCAGGGCCCATTCCTGTGCCCACCAAGAGTAACTGTGAGGGCTTACAGTGTTGTGGCAACACCACCACTAAAGGCCCAATTTTTCTGCCCCTGTTCAACAGGTGCATGTAATTTCAATTCTTGATATAATATTTCACAGCAGGGCCCGTTCCTGCGCCAACCAAGAGTTACTGTGAGGGCTTACAGTGTTGTGGCAACACCAACACCTAAGGCCCCAATTTCTGCAGAGCATATAGGGCAGGCCCCTACTTTCACACATCCAACTTACAAACGACTCCTACTTGCAAATGGAAGGAGACAACAGGAAGTGAGATGAAATCTACCCCTAGGAAGGGAAATTCTCTCCTGTAAGAGTTAATATGGGAAAAACGTGTCTCCTCTCCACTGATGCGTTATGTCACGGAACGTCCCACACTCCGCTTGAGTGCTTCCGTCATATACCACTTCCTCCCAGTCTGTATACAGATAACAGATATTCCAACCTCTCTGAGCATCAAGACAAGGCGACACTTGCTTCACTGCTACCATGAACTTACTTTATTCAGAACCAGAATACAGTCTTATATACACAGGCGAAGATTACTCTAACAATACAAACGTAACCTAATTAACATGAGCTAATTATCTCATCCTTTATACAGCCTAGGTGGCTGAGACATGACCTTTTGCCCAGACTTGTGGTCACCGAGCTTCACACAGGAATATAAACACAATAGCTGGAGCTAATTACAATTAACAATACAAACATAACCTAATTAACCTAATTAACATGAGCTCCAATAGGAGTCGTCCCGTCTCCTACATTGTATAGAGGACAATGTGATCAGCTCATTCAATTAACACACATTACCATAAACATCAACACAGGGTTAATTAGAACAAACAACAATGAGTTGAATACCTTTAGAACCTAGACTAAACTTATTCACATTAAACCCATTATAGCTGATATCAGACAGGTGAGTGGAGATGATGACATTAGCATCTCCTCACAGGATGTGTCCCAACAGTATAATTCAGTCTTATCATTCTAATATGGCATATAACGGGTTCCAGAGTCTGTGTGTTTTGGGGGGACATGGAGCTGAATCCAAAGTAACACCAACCCCAGGGTCCCCAGGCATACAGCTCACAGAGAGCACCATTCCCCCAAATGCTAGGGCCCATAATCGGTGGGCAACAGGCTGGCATACAGTCCTCTCCAACAGCCTCTGTTCTGGCTAGGTCTGTGACATTTCTCCCCTTTCGGCAGGAGACTAACACAGGAGGAGACCCCAGACGGGTTGACTCAGAAGTTAGTAAACAGCTCCAGTCCTCTACTGCCTGTACCCACACAGTACCCCAAATAAATTGTTCCAAACAAAGCATTACTCACCCAGCCAACCTCTGCCTCTCTCAGAGAACATATCTGCCGCTGGGGAGAGGCCTGGACTGGCCTTTCTCCCTGGAATCCTTTCTGCCGCTGGAGAGAGGACAGGGTGTCTGGGCTAACTCTGTCATGCTGTTGGGGATCTGGGCCCACTGCCCAGCATCCCTGGAGTATACATGTGGAGACTGAAGTCCCATCCACCTTCACAGGAAATCCATCCTCTGTTAGTTGAGGGCAGAGTCCAGCAGTCCTCGGCCCTGTTGCCAGCCCTTCTGCTGGAAACCCCACACCATCTGTTCCGGCTAACTGTTGGAGAGGGAGGCCGACTGCCCCGCCTCCCTGGAACTCTGTAGTTGTTGCCGGTGCTGGGCAGAGGTTGGTAGCACTCTGCCCTGTTGCCAGCACTTCTGCTGGGGACTCCGCATCCTCTGCTCCGGCTAACTGTTGGGGCAGGAGGCTGGCTTCCTCCACTCCCAAACTGTGTAGCTGCCATTGGGGAGGTGAGCCGGCTGCTTCCTTTTCCATTCCCTCATCTGGCTGCTGGGACGACATGTCGATGGTACTGTCTCCCAGGTACACGGATCTTTGCTGGGGAGGAAAGCCCACTTCCTCCACCCTGGCCAACTGTTGGGGAGGGACAACACACACCTCCTCTCCCTTCTCCCCCTGTATCTGCTGCTGGGAAGTGATTGCCATCTTCTCAGCCTGAGCCTCCACAATTGCTGCAGGTGTGGGGCAGAGGTCTTGGACCCTCTGTCCGGTTGCCAGCACTTCTGCTGGGGGTTTGCCAGGTGGTTCCTCCTCTACAGAAAAGTCTATTAAATCCCCAGTCTCTGGAATTGGTAAAAGTGTGGGACAGAGGTCTTGGACCCTCTGTTCAGTTACCAGATCTTCAGCTGGTATTTCCTGATAGTCCCAGGCAAAGGGAGCCCAGCCCTGGCACTGAGCAATGTCTAGCAGCCGTCTGTAGGCGATCTCTAGCTCCCATTCCTGAACGGCCAGAAACTCCAAATCTTCCTGTGCCCAGTGCACTTCCGAAATGTTCAGTAGCCCTTCTCTGAAATCCATGATTTCGTCCACCCGCCGCTCCAAATCACTCCCAAAGTTAGGGTCCCCTGTCAGCTTCACAAACAACAGTCCCAAGCCGCCGTAGCTTAAGCCTTCCGTTGGGCTGTCATCCGCTATCCAGGGACATGCTTGGGATACATGCCACCGGAGGGCTCTGTAGCTCTCATCCAGCTTTATCTCTGCCCAGACCAGCCTGCTTAATTCAGCTGTCTGCTTCTTGTGTGTTTTTTCTCCCAAAAACCGCACCCGCAGTCCGTACTGCGACCAGTACCTTTCCTCGATGGAGGGGAGAACTTTTCCCTGGTGTCGCTGCTCACGGGCTAGCGCTTCCTTCCAGAGTTTGCAGCGAATAGAATCACACCATCCCAGCAGGACCTGCTCCGATACTGGTCCTCTGTGCTGTATCTGCATCTCTCGCAACCTCCTTCTGAATTCCTCATCCATGGCGGCTGGTATCTGTACCTCTCCTCTCCTGCTATCTGGACCTTGGATCCAGATGGAAGTTTGGATGTCCCAGACTTCAGGAAGCTTTCCCGCTGCTTGCCACCAATGTCACGGAACGTCCCACACTCCGCTTGAGTGCTTCCGTCATATACCACTTCCTCCCAGTCTGTATACAGATAACAGATATTCCAACCTCTCTGAGCATCAAGACAAGGCGACACTTGCTTCACTGCTACCATGAACTCACTTTATTCAGAACCAGAATACAGTCTTATATACACAGGCGAAGATTACTCTAACAATACAAACGTAACCTAATTAACATGAGCTAATTATCTCATCCTTTATACAGCCTAGGTGGCTGAGACATGACCTTTTGCCCAGACTTGTGGTCACCGAGCTTCACACAGGAATATAAACACAATAGCTGGAGCTAATTACAATTAACAATACAAACATAACCTAATTAACCTAATTAACATGAGCTCCAATAGGAGTCGTCCCGTCTCCTACATTGTATAGAGGACAATGTGATCAGCTCATTCAATTAACACACATTACCATAAACATCAACACAGGGTTAATTAGAACAAACAACAATGAGTTGAATACCTTTAGAACCTAGACTAAACTTATTCACATTAAACCCATTATAGCTGATATCAGACAGGTGAGTGGAGATGATGACATTAGCATCTCCTCACAGGATGTGTCCCAACAGTATAATTCAGTCTTATCATTCTAATATGGCATATAACGGGTTCCAGAGTCTGTGTGTTTTGGGGGGACATGGAGCTGAATCCAAAGTAACACCAACCCCAGGGTCCCCAGGCATACAGCTCACAGAGAGCACCATTCCCCCAAATGCTAGGGCCCATAATCGGTGGGCAACAGGCTGGCATACAGTCCTCTCCAACAGCCTCTGTTCTGGCTAGGTCTGTGACAAGCATCATCTAAAAACCCCAAATTTTCAAAAAACATTTGTCATTGGGAGAGAAAGTGAGGCGAAATCTTCTGAAGAGGTGAACAGACAGCAAAACAAATGTTGCAGGGGTGATAACCCTTCCCCATGTTTCCCAAAAAGCTTAAAAATAGATTTTTTTTGGCTAGAGCTACACTTTAAAAATGTACCAGTTCAAAATTACAAACAGATTCTACTTATCAACAAACCTACAGTCTCTGTCTTGTTTGCACCACCTGTAAGAGGAAGAGGAAGGCAACGCTGGATAAACTGGTGAAATTGGCAAAGCCTTTGTATCCCAGGGCACACATCAGTTATTTGACAGGCAAAATTGGTAGCCTGAGGAGTCCATTTAATAGGGAGCACAATCCGGTCCAGGACTCCGACAGATCAGGAACAGCAGCAGATGACATATATGTCCCCAGGTTGTGGTCATACAACAGCCTGCGTCTTTTGTCAGACCAGACCGAACCTAGGCCATAACACTCTTGTCTTCCTTCCACGCTTGCTTTCACGCTTGCTTCCAGGCTGTGGCTCTGGTGTTGAAGTTGTGGCAGGAGGTGGGGGAGGATGAGGATGGCTCAACTCACACAGGTGGGTTTTGCTTGTGCGTTCGCCCCTCAACCCCTTATTTAGGGCCAGATACATCACTTCCTCACAAATGTGGCATTGACCCACCTCTATTTCCTGCATTTTGCTTGCAGCCATGCAGGCATAGGCCTCTTGAATATTGGGGGGTGGTTCTGAGGGCCGCAGTAGCCTCCAGAATCAAAGAAAGCGCTGACTCCTGCACATTCCTCCCCTTCCTGGTCCTTTTTGTTGGAAGGTGGAGGGGAGGAACCTGGGATTCGGTGAGGCTACTGGGCCCGGCCACCTCCTGGCTGCCACTTTCCCCCAACACCTCCTGGCTGTCACTTTCCACAGCCTCCTCCTGGCTGAGGCTTTCCTGTGTATTAAAATGGGACATTTTAGTTTTAGTTTATTGTTCATCAGTCACACAGAATTTTAAGAAATATGTTGAACAATGCTATACCTGACTCAAGCTGGGCTCCTCCACTTCTTCCTGGGTGGAAGGCCCAGGATGGACGTCGGAAGCCTCAGCTGGGGTGTAAGGAAGCGTGGAAGGAAGAATGGAAGGAAGGGTTGAGATTGATTGTCTGATTTCAGTCTGGTCTGACAGAAATCGCAGTCTTTCGTAGTACCACAGCCTGGGGACATAAATGTCATCTGCTGCTGCTCCTGATCTCATAGAATCCTGGACCTTCTTGTGCTCCCTATTATATGTGCTCCTCAGGCCACCAATTTTGCACTTCAAATAGTTGATGTTTGCCGTGGGGCTCTGCGGCTTCACAAATTCCGACAGTTGATCCAGCGCTGCCTGCCTCTTTATTCTATTAGTATAAAAGGGGTGTTTTGTTTGGCACAGGGCAGCTCTCTGTACATATCAATGAATTGGGGGAGGAAGTCGTGATCATTGAATCGATCCATTTTATCTGCAAGACACAACACAAGACAAACCCTAATGTCAGGCTAAACTCTCCTAATCTTGTCCCAATATAGGCCTCAATCTATAAGCAGCATAGGCCACTGATGCCCCAAGTTAAAATGGTACCTTCGTTAGCACGATTGGCGCTTACGCTACTCCGTCCTCCGCTCACAGATCGTACGTATGAGGCACGTGTGTTACGCTTTATATACACTGCGCATGCGTGAAACTCCGCCCGCCCCTGACCTTCTTTCTAGTATATTCCCCGCTCCTTCTCTTTCGGCACAACGGGAGAGCACATGGCGAAGAAAGAGCAAGTGCATGCAGAGGAGAGCAGCAATGAGGAGGACGACGAAAGCCCGGAGCCACAAACGTCCCGATCCAGGAGATTTAAGGCCCCAAATATGTCCTTTGTAGAGATGGTAGTTTGTTGTCTAGTTGGGTTTGTAACTAGAATGAAATGCAAACTTGATTCAGTGTAAGGAGAGGACACTCAGGAGCTGTTTACACATCTGGACGCAGGAGCACTAGTGTGGGACACCAGAACACCCTTTTTAGGGTGTCCCACACAGGTGCTCCAGTGGATACTAGGGGTGTCTCCATGTGTGAAACTTGCTTAAAACAGGTAAGTATTCTAGCTTTAGAAAGGGAAAAAATAATGTCTTCAGCTTGGAACTCTGCCAAAACAGACAATTGTATGACACTTCCTAGCAATGTTTCATATTCCTAATTCTATCCTCAAATATATGTGTGCTAATTATACCTATTTTTAAATTCACATAGGGGAGAAAAGACTCGGGACATCAGTGGACACCAGGGACCCCCAACCTCATAAAGAAGGGAAAGGTCACCACACCAAAACCTGAGGATGTGGAGGAAGGAGAGGTTGATGAAGTAGGCGAAATAGTGACCACAACAGGTGAGTGTCTGAGACCACAGCTTCAGGTAATAGATGTATGCCTGCATATTTATAATACATGGTGTGTTTTTTTATTTTTAGGTGATGTCGATGTTGTGGAAGAAGAATCTTATTTCACCAGTGCAAGTGCACACGTACTCATTGGGGAGATCATGGTGTGCAATCATGATTTAGAAAAGATAAAGAAAAACATCAATGATGTTCAACAAAAAATGAAGAACATCATTGATGTTTTAGGCACAATATAAAACACATAAAAATTGTGCTTTTTTTTTTCTGTACATTTTTTTTTAAATCAAGTTTTAAAGTATTTTAAAAGCCAAATTTTGAAGATGCACACAGTGTGTCAACATGTGCTATCTGCCATCACGGGATATCAAGGTACGCGTTTTGGGGGTGCAACCCCTTCCTCGCAACTAAAGTAGATGAGAGGAAGGGGTTGCATCCCCGAAACACGTCCATTGATCCCCCATGATGGGAGCTAGCACATGTTGACATTAGGCATTGGATCAGGAGGGAAATCCACATTTTTCACTCCCAATTTGTGTGCATCTTCAAAATTTGGCTTTTACAGGGGTGACATCACCCCATCTATTGAATGCAATATCAACACAGTTTGGACATAAATGCAAAAGGGAAAAAATTGCGCTAAAAAGTGTAAAGGGAATGAGCTGTGAGTGTTATACGACACTAAACAGAAACAGAAAGACAAAAAGTTGCGCTAGATAATAAGAGTGGTGAAGCAATATGATATGAGCTCCCAATGGTAAATGCCAATAAACCACATTGGGTGCACTGAGGAACCCAGTGCATGCCAGTGAGATCCCGGGCTGGGGTTACAGCCATCTGTTCGGTGCGGTCCCCTGTAATAAGGGACCACTGGGTTCTGGTAAGTGGCAGTCCATTGTGGTGGAGGACATTTTTCACCTGTCACTTTAGTGTGGAACGGCGCATCACTTTTTGATTATCATCATTTTTTTATGGACTTACACTTATGTTTTGTTCTTTTTAATTTTCTTTTCACCATTGATTGATTTCCCTTTCACTATGGATTGATTCATATTTTGTAAGTCAGTCACTGGACAACTCATTATCACTTTTTTACATTTTTATTGTGTCATTTTTGTATTTGCATGTGTTTGATGCTCTATTCACTTCGCTCTATATTCAGTTGAGTGTACCCAGTTCTGTACATTTTATGTGCACCCAATGTGGTTTATTGGTATTTACCATTGGGAGCTCATATCATATTGCTTCACCAGTCTTATTATCTAGCGCAACAGTTTGGACATACTAATGTCTGATATTGCCTTCACTTTGTCAAAGTTGAACTTTGTAAGTTCCTGAGTTGTATATGTTTAATGGTTCTAAACATGCCTGTTCAACCCAAAAAAGGCTATTTGTACTGTCAAACCTAAAAATGTTATACAACAAATATGTTGGTTTGTTCAAAAACCCTTTCTAATGCACATGTGAATATGCTTTGAGTAAAATGTTTTCTACTCAACAATGTGTGGCTTCTTCTTTCAATGCTCAAAACCAGTTTTTGGAGTAAGTTGGTGCTTACAGTGACTATGGGGGCTATTTACCAAAGGCAAATCCATTTTGCACTACTTTTCGGGACTCAAAAAAAACATTAATTCATGGTGCTGAAAAGGATGTGTTTTTTTTAGCATTAATGCATTACATACATTAAAAAAGCAAGGTGTGTGTGTAGCAGACCCACAACATAATATTTAGCTGAAGAAGAGATTGTCACCTCATGTACCAAATAAATTACATTTGCATTATTGAAGAAAATGGCCAAAAAGAAAAGCCCATTGGAGAACCTAGGAGACATCTAAAAGAAACACAAGCAGTAAATAAAATGAAATATTATTTCAGTTTAACCACTTCCCGTCTGGCCCATAGCAGATGACGGTCGGGCGGTGGTTCAGTTATCCTTACTGGGCGTCATATCACGTCCAGCAGGATAACATACCGCATCGCGGCGATCGGTGGAGCGGTGTGTCAGTCTGACACACCGCTCCACCGATCTTGGTAAAGAGCCTCCGGCGGAGGCTCTTTACCACGTGATCAGCCGTGTCCAATCACGGCTGATCACGATGTCAATAGGAAGAGCTGTTGATCGGCTTTTCCTCACTCGCGTCTGACAGACGCGAGTAGAGGAGAGCCGATCGGCGGCTCTCCTGACAGGGGGGTCTGCACTGATTGTTTATCAGTGCAGCCCCCCTCAGATCACCACACTGGACCACCAGGGATTGCCACTAGGACCACCAGGGAAGGGGGCAACATGTGGATGGCCAGGTATGTACCCCATGGCCATCCACATGTGCCCAATGTGCCCAGTCAGTGCCAAATCTGTGCCAATCAGTGGCCACAAATGGGCACTGATTGGCACCATTGTATTGCAGTGATGCCCAGCAATGCCACCCTTAGGGGCATCAGTGCCACCAATCAGTGTCATCAGTGCCACCCATCAGTGTCCATCGGTGCCACCTATCAGTGCCCATCGGTGCCACATATCAGTGCCACCCATAAGTACCCATCAGTGCCACCCATTAGTACCCATCAATGCCACCTACGAGTGCCCATCAGTGCCGCCTATGAGTGCCCATCAGTGCCACCTATGAGTGCCCATCAGTGCCGCCTATCAGTGCCCATCATCAGTGCCCATCAGTGCCACCTCATTGGTGCCACCTCATTGGTGCCCATCAGTGCCGCCGTAACAGTGCCCGTCAGTGCAGCCATATCAGTGCCCATCATTGAAGAAGAAAACGTAGTTATTTACAAAAAATTTTAACAGAAACAAAGAAAAATTTGTTTTTTTCAAAATCTACGGTCTTTTTTTATTTTCGCAAAAAATAAAAACCGCAGAGGTGATCAAATACCACCAAAAGAAAGCTCTATTTGTGGGAACAAAATGATAAAAAAATTGTTTGAGTACAGTGTAGCATGACCGCACAATTGTCATTCAAATTGCGACAGCGCTGAAAGCTGAAAATTGGCCTGGGTGGGAAGGTGTCTAAGTGCCTGGTTTTGAAGTGGTTAAATAGATAATTTATTTTAAAAATGTTTCTCAAACATTTGCTGGCATATCAATGGCCCCCCTACCCGCAAAGTATTCCACATATTTTTGATGGACCTCGCGGGCGCTCTGGGGGGGCAAGCCAGGACGGCCAGCTTCAAGTGCCGTCAGGGTTGTTTGTCCTTAAAATCCGGCCTTAGGCCCAACTGAGGCCACATAGTTCATAGCATTTCTCCTTAGAAAGTTGTGTAGAATGCAGCATGAAAGTATTATATGGTTTAGTTTATATTCCGCCATGTTGATTGGCGTCAGGAATAGGCGGAACCGGCTGGCCATTATCCCAAAATCATTCTCCACCACTCTTCTGGCTCTGGCCAGTCGGTAGTTAAAAACCCTCTGGTCCGGGGTGAGGGTCCTCATGGGGAATGGCCACATCAGTTGTTCACCAAGTCCAAACGCTTCATCAGCCACAAAGACGAACAGTAGACCAGCCACATTGTCTTCCAGAGGTGGCAATCCCAAGCCACCACTCTGGAGCCGTCCATAGAACTCGGTCTGGGCGATGACTCCACCATCCGACATCCAGACATTCTTCCCCACGTCCACATACAAAAACTCATATGTGCCGACACCACCGCCAATATCACTATACTATTAAACCCCTTGTAATTATAATAGTATGACCCTGAGTTGGGGGGTGGGACGATGTGGACGTGTTTCCAATCAATTGCCCCTCCGCAGTTGGGAAAGTCCTACCACGGGGCAAATTGGGAAGCCACAGTCTACCATTCCTGTGGCGTTGAAGGAAACTATGGAGTGAAACAAAAAAAAAATAGTACTTTTGCACATAACATTGCAAGCAGATTAGACACAAACATTCTTGGCCAACATCAGTATAACATTGATTTTAAGGAGTATTTAGATTAAAAAATATAAGGTCCACTTATCAGATTCCTCACCCCCTCTGATGGCCCAGTGTAAAAATTTTAGGGGGGGGGCATGTTTTGAACAGGTAACCGTCTCCACTTCATTGAGAGCTGAATGCATACATAATGTGTGTTGCTTTGACCAGCCCCTCCTTACTTACACTATTGGCAGCCCACTGGACAGGTAAGAAGTGTCATAATACAAAAATATAAATACACACTGTACAAATTGAAGCACATTTTTACATTCTGCAATTACCTATCAAGATAATAGGAGAACAAAACTTTAAACAGTACCATTTGAAAGTATTCAGGCAGGCCCTTTCACTACATGCTTTGGTGAATTCATCCATAAATCTGACCACAAAAGAGGTAGGTATAGTGTGTATGGGTTTGGCAAAGTCAGCAGATTGGTATCGGTTGACTTAGCGGTTGGGGGGGAGGGAGGGTTCCAAATGAGTTTGGGACCCCAAAAAAAAGCCTCTGGCACTATGCCTGAATTTAAGGACAACAATAACATTTAAGCACATTTTAGGGTGTGTTTAGGGTAAGCACTACAATGGAGGTGACAAACTACACTGTTAAGTGACTAGGCTAGGTGTGTATGGGCCCAGGATAGCATGCTGGGAAGGTTAGTGAAGGCAAATATGCATGAAGGACAAAAAAGGAACTTTAAAAACTTCCAGCATGCATGAGGACAAAGAGGACATACACAGCATATTACAATCATGGTAATTAGGGAATGATGAAAGAAATCCAATAGATTAGCAAACATTAAACATATAGAAAATTTACCTTAATATAGTTCAGGACCTGAATGATGGCAGAACTGGTATCTGGAATAATGATTCCCAGAGCCTGGGGGGAGATGCCTGTCGATAATTTGATGTCCTGCAGACTTCTCACCGTCACCAAGTACCGCAACGTGGCGACTAGTCTCTGTTCAGGAGTGATGGCTTGCTGCATTCAGGTGTCCTGCTTCATAATATAAGGGGACAACAAAGCCAACAGATGGTGAAAAATGGGGTCTGTCATCCGGAGATAATTCCTGAAATCATCCGGATTATTCTCCTGGATCTCCCGCAACAAAAGCATGTGTGAGAATTGGTCACGCTGGAGCAACCAGTTCTTGGTCCATGAACTCCTCCTCCCCCTGTTCATGGACTGGGCTTGGGTCAAAGTAAGAACTCCAACACTAAGCCCCCACATAGCACGAACTCTACGATGAGTACGTACCCACAACATGGCTTCAAAACGGTAGGCTGGTCAGAACGAACTAACAGAACGCACTGAAAATCAGAAAGGCCTGAGAAGAGCGAGCTGAAATTCAGAATCGAACGGACAAGAATGCACTGTAAACCAGATACGAACTGACTACACGCACTGAAGAACAGATACGAACCTACAAGCACAAACTGAAGAGCAGTAATGGACTGAAAAGCACGAGGCTGAAAAGCGCGAATCGTCTCTCACCAAACTTCTACTAACACAAGATTAGCAGAAGCAGCCCAAAGGGTGGCGCACTTGGTATTGAACTTCATTTTTCCAGTCCCGTCGTAAGTGTTGTATGTCACCGCGTTCTTGGTGATCAGAATTTCCGACAACATTTGTGCGACCGTGTGTAGGCAAGATAGTTTTGAGCCAACATCCGTTGGAAATAAATCCAGGATTTTGTTGTCGGAATATCCGATCGTCTTTACGCGGCATTAGACTCTCTTCGGTGCCTCTCTGTCTATATATTTATGGTTGTTAGCTAAGCAACCCTCTTTAATCCTAGCATAACCAGTTCCGACGTTAGCATGTCAAGGACCCCTGACCAGGTGGTGACACAAAGTTAGATACCGTTTACACTGCCTGCTCTGTATTAGAAACTGTACAACGACTGCACTGTATTTTATACTGTGTACACAACCAGAAGTGTAGTAGACACTGTACCACTGTATTAGATACTCTGTACACCGCCTGGGGTGTATTAGAAACAGTACACCACAGAATGCACTGTAGATATAGGCTACACTGGATGCATAATATATATATATATATATTAATACACTGCCTGAAGTGTATTAGAAAAGGTACACCATGGAATGCACTGTAGATATAGGTTACACTGGACACTGGATGCAGAATATATATATATATATTAATACACTGATGCACTGACTAAATATAAAGTAAACACTGAATATATAGTCTATGCCAAATGCAGAGTGTATATATATATATATATATATATATATATATATATATATATAGTCAGGTCCATAAATATTGGGACATTAACACAATTCTAATCTTTTTGGCTCTATACACCACCACAATGGATTTGAAATGAAACAAAACAAGATGTGCTTTAACTGCAGACTTTCAGCTTTAATTTGAGGGTATTTACATCCAAATCAGGTGAACGGTATAGGAATTACAACAGTTTGTATATGTGCCTCCCACTTTTTAAGGGACCAAAAGTAATGGGACAGATTAACAATCATCCATCAAACTTTCACTTTTTAATGCTTGGTTGCAAATCCTTTGCAGTCAATTACAGCCTGAAGTCTGGAACGCATAGACATCACCAGACGCTGGATTTCATTCCTGGTGGTGCTCTGCCAGGCCTCTACTGCAACTGTCTTCAGTTCCTGTTTGTTCTTGGGGCATTTTCCCTTCAGTTTTTTCTTCAGCAAGTGAAATGCATGCTCAATCGGATTCAGGTCAGGTGATTGACTTGGTCATTGCATAACATTCCACTTCTTTCCCTTAAAAAACTCTTTGGCTGCTTTCGCAGCATGCTTCGGGTCATTGTCCATCTGCACTGTGAAGCGCCGTCCAATGAGTTCTGAAGCATTTTGCTGAATATGAGCAGATAATATTGCCCAAAACACTTCAGAATTCATCCTGCAGCTTTTGTCAGGAGTCACATCATCAATAAATACAAGAGAACCAGTTCCATTGGCAGCCATACATGTCCACGCCATGACACTACCACCACCATGCTTCACTGATGAGGTGGTATGCTTTGGATCATAAGCAGTTCCTTTCCTTCTCCATCCTCTTCTCTTCCCATCACTCTGGTACAAATTTATCTTGGTCTCATCTGTCCATAGGATGTTGTTCCAGAACTGCGAAGGCTTTTTTAAGATGTTGTTTGGCAAACTCTAATCTGGCCTTCCTGTTTTTGAGGCTCACCAATGGTTTACATCTTGTGGTGAACCCTCTGTATTCACTCTGGTGAAGTCTTCTCTTGATTGTTGACTTTGACACACGTACACCAACCTCCTGGAGAGTGTTCTTGATCTGGCCAATTGTTGTGAAGGGTGTTTTCTTCACCAGGGATAGAATTCTTCGGTCATCCACCACAGTTGTTTTCCGTGGTCTTCCGGGTCTTTTGGTGTTGCTGAGCTCACCGGTGCATTCTTTCTTTTTAAGGATGTTCCAAACAGTTGATTTGGCCACACCTAATGTTTTTGCTATCTCTCTGATGGGTTTGTTTTGTTTTTTCAGCCTAATAATGGCTTGCTTCACTGATAGTGACAGCTCTTTGGATCTCATATTGAGAGTTGACAGCAACAGATTCCAAATGCAAATAGCACACTTGAAATGAACTCTGGACCTTTTATCTGCTCCTTGTAAATAGGATAATGAGGGAATAACACACAACTGGCCATGGAACAGCTGAGCAACCAATTGTCCCATTACTTTTGGTCCCTTAAAAAGCGGGAGGCACATATACAAACTGTTGTAATTCCTACACTGTTCAGCTGATTTGGATGTAAATACCCACAAATTAAAGCTGAAAGTCTGCAGTTAAAACATATCTTGTTCGTTTCATTTCAAATCCATTGTGGTGGTGTATAGAGCCAAAAATATTAGAATTGTGTCGATGTCCCAATATTTATGGACCTGACTGTATATATATATATATATATATATATATATATATATATATATATACTGGACTGACTATATATATCAAATACACTGCCACTAACGAATAACCTGCCTGCTTAATCTAAATCAAGCTATCTCTTTGTCCACATCAACAACACTACACACGGCCACCATGTAAGCAGCCTTATATAGTGTGGGGCGTGGACTTGAGCCATGATTGGCCAAAGACACCGTGCCTTTGGCCAATTATGGCTCTCTTAGCAGAGGGCGCTGTGGTCGGCCAAAGCATGCAGGTGCATGCTTTGGCCAATCATCATGCAGCAATGTGCTGCGATCTCGCAGTGCATTATGGGGCGTTCCGTGGCACTCAAATTTGCCGCGAACCCCTATAATGTTCGCTCCTCGAACGGGTGAACACCCGATGTTCGAGTCGAACTTATATTCGACCCAAACATCAAACTCATCCCTAGTGCCCAGTTGACAAACCTTGTACTTTTATAAGTCAATCTTTTCTTTTTTTTTGCTGGTGAAGAAGTTTCTGGCGCAGGTCTAAAGCTGACCTCCATTTAGCAGGAGGAACATTCAAAACTATTCTTAGAAAATATAATTTTACCAAAAGAGTAGTTCATGCTTGGAATAGGCTTCTAGCAGAGGTCAGTGAGTCAGTCAACAGTAAGTGGATTCAAACATGCTTGGGACAAACATAAATCAGACAAAAAAGTAAAAAAAAAAAAAAAAAATAGAAAAATTGTATAAATGAAAAAAAATGAGCAGACTCCATGGACCACTTAGTCTTATATCTGGCATCACACTTCTATGTTTCTATGTTTCAAACTTGTTAAGTTATGGCACACAGAATATGACTGACAGCACAGGCACATATGGAAGCTCAAGCACATGCAAGGTAGGGGCAGGAGTAATTAGCCATACAAAAATGTAGGATAAAGAGACCTGATGCTAGTTAACCACTCCCGTACCGCCGCACACCGATATACGTCAATAACTTTGAAGGGGGATATCTTTGTTATGGCAGCAGCTAGCTGGCATAACCCTGGTATCCTCTTCTGCAGCGGGTGGTCCAGTTTCCTGATAATAGTGGTTTCTGCGGTGGATTCACCATAAGATCACTTTTATCAATGGCGGGAGAGGGCCTCCCGCCACGCTCCGGTGCCCTCTGCCGCTTACCAGGGCCGCCGGCGCGGCGGAGGCGATCAGATCGATTCTTCTTCCTGCTAGGCATGGAGACAAGTGAGGGGAAGATGGCCCCCACCTGTCTCCATACCATTGCAGGCAAGAGCGGATTTCCCACAAGGCCTCCGAGGCCAGGCCTCGGGGCGGTAGTGGTGCAGGGACAGCACCGCTCCTGCGGCGACTTCTCGGCTTTCGCGGCCACCCCCCCCGCACTAACATCATTCGGAGCTCTGTATAGAGATGGAGCAATCACTGATATGGTGTAGTTCCCCGCTATCACCTGCAGAGGGCGGCATCACACTCGTGTCTGGCGGCACCTGTAGAGCTGCAGGCTCCGCCCAATGAAGTACTAAAACTCCGGATCTCCATGGGGACCAAAACTCTATCTTCTTTTCCCGCCCCCTCATCCCTCCCTGACCTGGATTGGTGGAAGCGGGAGCAGAGACTGTTCCAGATTGGCGGAGAGAGAAAGAGTGACGTAGTCATAAGGGAGTCCCCGCCCTCCGGTGTTGGTCCCCCTTATGTAGCAGGATGAGCGGAGAACCGGAGGGGAGACACACCGGAGAGGGTGAGCTGGGGAGGGGAACCTACCGGAGACATAGGGTGTACCTACCGGGGGAGGGGAACCTACCGGAGACATGAGGTGTACCTACCGGGGGAGGGGAAGAGTATATAGAGACGCTAGAGGGGTGTATATAGAGGGGTGTATATAGAGGGGGTGTATATAGAGGGGTGTATATAGAGGGGGTGTATATAGAGGTGATAGAGGGATGTATATAGAGATGATAGAGGGGTGTATATAGAGATGATAGAGGGGTGTATATAAAGGTGTTACGATGATATTATCGATGAGTTTGCCAAAAGAAAAGTTAGAACTAAAAAATTGTAAGGAGTTTCTTACTGCTATAATCTTTAAAAGGCATTTTCTGCATTACACAGTATTTTAAGTCTGTACAATTAAAGCCAGTTATTTTCAGTGTTCTCGTGTGTGGAGATATGTTTTTAATTGATCTATTGTAGCAGTCATCGATAAAGGACGAGAATGGTGTGTGTGTGTGTGGGGGGGGGGGGCGGCGGCATTGAAGGACCCGGCCTTGGGGGGGCAAAGGGAGTAAATCCGGGCCTGATTGCAGGGCGGAAGCGATGTCAAAATGTCACTTCCGCCCATAGCACTTAAAGGGCCCTTTTTTTTTTTTTCAAATGACAAAATTTTTTTTTTTTTGCATTTTAGTGTAAATATGAGATCTGAGGTCTTTTTGACCCCAGATCTCATATTTAAGAGGTCCTGTCATGCTTTTTTTCTATTACAAGGGATGTTTACATCCCTTGTAATAGGAATAAAAGTGACACATTTTTTTTTAAAGAACAGTGCAAAAATAAAAAATAAAATAAATAAGAAAAAAACATTTTTAAACGCGCCCCGTCCCGCTGAGCTCGCTTGCAGAAGCGAACGCATTCGTGAGTAGCGCCCGCATATGAAAACGGTGTTCAAACCACACATGTGAGGTATCGCCACGATCGGTAGAGCAAGAGCAATAATTCTAGCCCTAGACCTCCTCTGTAACTCAAAACATGCAACCTGTAGAATTTGTTAAACATCGCCGATGGAGATTTTTAAGGGTAAAAGTTTGTCGCCATTCCACGAGCGGATGCAATTTTGAAGTGTGACAAGTTGGGTTTCAATTTACTCGGCAGGACATTATCTTTCACAATTTAAAAAAAAATGGGCTAACTTTACTGTTGTCTTATTTTTTGATTTCAAAAAGTGTATTTTTTCCAAAAAAAGGGAGCTTGCAAAACCGCTGTGCAAATACGGTGTGACAGATAGTATTGCAACGACTGTCATTTTATTCTCTAGGGTAGGGATATGCAATTAGCGGACCTCCATCTTTTGCAGAACTACAAGTCCCATGAGGCATCGCAAGACTCTGACAGCCACAAGCATGACACCTAGAGGCAGAGGCATGATGGGACTTGTAGTTTTGCAACAGCTGGAGGTCCGCTAATTGCATATCCTTGCTCTAGGGTGTTAGAAAAAAAATTTATAATGTTTGGGGGTTCTAAGTAACTTTCCAGCAAATAAAAAATCTGTTTTTAACTTGTAAACAACAAATCTCAGAAAGAGGCTCGGTCCTTAAGTGGTTAAAGGGGTTGTAAAGGCAGAAGGTTTTTTATCTTAATGCATTCTATGCATTAAGATAAAAAGCCTTCTGGGGGGGCAGGAGGCGGAGCCTAGCGGAGCAGACATGCATTGTTAGAGCTCCACACCGCTGAGGAGAAAAGAGAAGGACAAAGCGGAGCCTGCAGCCTCAAAAGGTATCCATTTGAACCTTTTTGCCCCAGGGAACAAACTGTGAAAGTTTGGGCAGGAAATATGGTACTGGGAGGAAACCGTGGCAGAAATAAAAATCACCTCACAAAGAGCTCACAGGCACTCACTGCAGCTGAAGCAGCTCCAGTCACCTCACAAGATACAGCATCAGGGCGCTCTCACAGACAGAAAATGTCACAGCAAGACTCTCCATTTGAGTCAGATACAGAACAAATCCTCTCACAAACTTCTCCACAAGCCTCCTCAGTATCCCCAGTAATATTATTACAATTTGAAAAGATGCTTCATAAGGCTTTAAAACAAACCTCAGACCAAATAACAAAAAGCCTAACCAAAGAAATAAGAGAGCTGGGAAACCGCACCGCAGCCTTAGAAATAAAAATGGATGAAATTGAAATTACAACCCAAGAAAATATAACAGAATTGGAACAATTAAAAAAAGAGAATTTAATACTTCAAACTAAGCTCGAAGATTATGAAAATAGAGCCAGACGTTCAAACTTGCGCATAAGGGGAATACCTGAAACTGTGACAGACCTGCAATCTACTATTACTGCTCTATTACAAGAACTAAAGCCAGATATCCCTATTGAACATTTAGAACTGGACAGAGTACACAGAGCCCTCACAGCCAAAAAGAAAGATGGACCCCCACGTTATATAATCACAAAATTTCATTATTACAGAACGAAAGAACAAATACTAATTGCTGCAAGAGAAAAAAAGGAACTTAATTTTCAAGGACACAATTATCAAATTTTTGCTGACCTATCCCAACTTACTATTACTAAAAGACGATCCATGAAACCCCAACTAATGGAACTGCAACGCCACAACATTATGTATCAATGGGGCTTCCCCTTTTCAGTCAGATTTAACTACCAAGGTACAATTTACAGAAGCAGATCAGCAGATGAACTACAACAAACCCTTTTAAAATTAAATCTGACAGAACCCACAAGCAGCAACACTCCCATACGCAGAAGAATGGCATCATCTTCACCTTCAGGCAGCACCCAGAAAATTTCAGAACAAAATGGGAATCATCATTCTCACAAAAGAGGCCGTTATGCCACATCATCCATGGACCAAGAAGATTCAATGGACTGACATCCTAATTCCTGATATCTCTTCATTTATTATACTAAGAGATGGTTCTCTATAAAAAACCTATATTTATAACTGAATGTAACTGCATTCTGATAGTCACACACTGTGTGCGATCATGTTACATTCCAGTTATATTTCTTATTGCTTCTGATTCATATAGCCTTAGAATATATAAGTGAAATAAGGAAATTCTTGTTCAGTTATATATTATCAGGTAATAACAATAGATTTATTACTTTTTAGGACAAATATGTTCAATAATCCAGAAGTAATGGAAGCTTTTTCTTTCTTTTCTTAAAACAAATATATTATTACCTAACTAGTTCCTAGAATTATGTTTTTGTTTATTCTAATCTGAAGCAATACAACCTCAATTTTATGAGTTAACATATCTAAACAGTTACATATGAATAAAATATGTAATTGTTTACTCTAAAAGGGTTAAAATCCCAAAATAATTCAAACTATCTTCATCAATACCAAAGTTATTAACAGTACCTTTCTAACTGAATTATTTAGCCTAGGGCAAGACTAACCATATACAACCACCCTGGAATAAATAATTTCAACAAAAACTATATTCTGCACTCCAATTAATGAAACATCATTTTGATGTCTTTTGACATAGCACTTCTCTCCTGTAAGCGGAAGATCCGTGTACCCCCATTAGCCCTCCTCATTCTCCCAACCATATTATGTGGGAGTGTGACGAAGGCACTTATTCCCCTGAGAGAGATATTTATTCTCTTTCACGGGTAAATTGTGATTACTTGCAAAAAATAATTTATACAATGTATCATCTAATCTCATATGTTTTTTGTTTACTCTTTACTCCAGAATTCACTGGTTTCTTTTCTATCTATTCATCTCTTCAGTCCACACAGGTTGATCTGCGCAGTCAGCTCTGCATAACAAAAAGTAAGTCAAAACTATTTGATCTATTGCCATGGCACCACTGAATATACTTTCCCTGAATATTCAGGGACTAAATGTCCCTCAAAAAAGGACCAAAGCCTTCCGTACTTTCCATAACAAGAAGGCTCACATAGTATGCCTCCAAGAAACACACTTCACCAAAGATTCTACTCCAAAATATATTTCTCCTTTTTATCAACAAATTTACACGGCTTCTGCCTGTACCAAGCAAAGGGGAACTCTAATTGCATTTCACCGATCCACACCATTCACCTTATCATCAGAAATTAAAGACCCAGAAGGTAGATACCTGATACTCATGGGTTATATAATGGATACAGCAATCACGGTGATTTCCTACTACGCTCCTAACAAACAACCTACACCATTCCTCTCACATATATTACAAGTGATTAATACACACAAAATAGGAACAGTGATAATGTGCGGGGATTCGAACCAGGTCCTCCTCCCATTTCTAGATAAATCACCTTTTACACCATCCAAAATAACCTCTAGATTACCTTTTTCTCAACTTCTTTCCAAATACAATCTGGTAGATTCATGGAGAGAAAGTAACCCAATGAAAAAGAAATTCACTTATTTCTCACACCCTCATCAAACCTTCACCAGAATAGATCATATTTTTCTAACAATAGGAATGATACCAGAAATTATTGCATCAGATATAATTCCGATTCCGTGGTCTGACCATAATGCAGTATACACTACTATAGCCTCAGCCATACCAAAAGCACATGACCCAACGTGGTACTTACCGGACATAATGCTCAAACACCCACTACATCAGATGGCCATTGAACAAGCTTTAAAGGAATACATATCAATTAATAATACAACAGACATCTCCCCAATAACACTGTGGGAAGCTCATAAGCCTGTCTTGCGTGGTACAATACAAAGACAAATGGCACTATTTAAACGGGAACGCAAAAATCTAGCAAAAAAACTAGAACTCAATTTTAATGCAGCCTACATATCATTTCAAGATAATCCATCTCAGAGTACAAAATCTCATCTGGAAAAATCTAGATTGGAATACGATCTATTTCTCACTGAGTCAGTTGATAAATCCCTCAAACGCTCCAAACACAATTTCTACATGAATACAAACAAACCAGGTACATATTTGGCTCGGGCATTAAATTCAACTAACAAATCTTTCAAACCAATACGTTTGAAATTATCAAAAAATGTTTACACTTGTAATCCAGTTAAAATAGTCCATAAATTTCACTCACATCTCGCAACTTTATACAAGACAAACAATGAATTTAATCCTACAGAGGCTGAATCCTTCTTCTCAAAAATAACCTTACCTGAGTTATCTCAGAATCAAAAAAGCAGTTTGGATGAGCCTATAACTATAGATGAAGTTGCTAACGCCATAAAAGACCTAAAACTTAACAAAAGACCAGGCCCAGACGGCTACTCGGCTTTTTACTATAAAACATTCTCAGAAATACTCTCTCCCATTCTCACTGAAACTTTTAACAAACTTCTAGATGGACATTCTTTTCGGCAAGAAACACTAATGGCAATTGTTTGTATGATCCCAAAACCCTTTTCTGATGATACTTCCTGTGTGAATTATCGGCCTATCTCTCTGTTAAACCTCGATATTAAATTATTAGCAAAAATAATAGCAAAACGCCTCAATAGCATTATAGGAGAATTAATACATAGAGATCAAGTAGGCTTCATGCCAAATAGACAGGCAGGCGATAATATACGCAGGGCAGTGTTATTGGCACATATTGCTAAAAAACGGAAAATCCCTTTATGTTTTCTATCTCTCGATATTAAGAGGGCATTTGACACAGTATCCTGGCAATATATGCAATATTCATTACAAAAATGGGGTTTTGGACCCCACTTTTTAACATGGATCAAAGCATTATATAATAAATCCAAAGCCTATATAAAATATGCTGGATACAAATCTGAAGCCTTTAATATCGAAAGAGGTACCCGACAGGGTTGCCCATTATCTCCCTTATTATTTGCCCTTATACTCGAACCCATGGCCCAATACATCAGAACAAACCAAACTATAACTGGCATTGAAGTAGGAGGTATTACACACAAATTATGTATATTTGCAGACGATATATTACTTTTTCTATCATCACCACAGGTCTCTGGTCCTAACTTAATACCAGCTCTTGATGGATTTGCAGCCCTATCCGGCCTTATGATTAATCCTAAGAAATGCCTAGTGCTTAATATTTCACTCACAAACATGGAATTGATCCCGGCTAGGGCTGCACTCCCATTCACATGGGCAGAAAAATCAATCCCATATCTTGGAATTCATTTAACAGCATCTCATTCTGACTTATTCTCAAACAATTATCCTCCTGTATTAAGACAGATCACAAATCTAATAAAACAATGGTCGCAACTTCCTTTATCCTGGATGGGGAAGATTAATGCAATCAAAATGACTATTCTACCCAAATTGCTTTATCTATTCAGAGTCCTCCCTATTCCAATTCCTTCCTATTTTTTGAGAATAGTACAAAAAAGAGCAACTTCGTTTATATGGGGCTCTTCTAAACCACGTATACCTATACACACACTACATCTTCCCAAAAATAAAGGAGGCCTGGGATACCCTAATTTTACTAACTACTACAGAGCAGCACATTTGGCCAGTCTGTCCAAATACCATGCAAAACAGGAAATCCCATTATGGGTATTTATAGAGGCTTCAGAAAATGACCCTCTATTAATATCAAATTTATTATGGCTTGATCCTAAAGACCGCTTTAAAATTCATAATCCCATAACTAAACACTTCCTATCTCTCTGGGATAAACTAAAAACCAAATATCAGTTACAATCTCCACACAATCCTCTCCTTTCTTTTATCAGAAATCCGGCCTTTTATCCGGCATGGATCTACCCAAATTCTTTTAAAGCTTGGACAACATCAGGCATTCAGACACTAAATGACTTCATAGCATCTAAATCATTCCTTTCATTCCCATCGCTTAGAGAAAAATATGATCTACCAAACTCTGAGATATTTAGATATCTCCAAATCAAAAATTTCTATACACCATTCCTAAAGGGGGATACACCATTATCCCAATTATCCATTTTTGAATCAATCTGTACAAAAGATCCATTTGCTAAAGGTACAATTTCATCACTTCATAATCAATTATATGGAGTAGCAAATCTTAATAGACCCTCTTACGTTCAGCGGTGGGAGGAGGACCTGGGACGAACTTTAGAAGACACGGACTGGTCTAACATATGGCTCACATCTAAGTCATCTTCACCCAACATCTTAGCACTGGAGACAAATTATAAAGTCCTAACTCGCTGGTACCTTGTACCCGCTAGAGTGGCAAAATATTCACCTAATACCTCAGCTCTTTGTTTTCGAGGATGCCCAGAAATAGGCACATATTTACACATATGGTGGACGTGCCCAGTAATCCAAACCTTCTGGAAGGAAGTCTTCGTGATTGCATCTAAAATATTTAAAAAAATAATACAACCAGATCCATATTTAACTTTACTTAATCTAAAACCAGAATGGTTAACACTCTCTCAATTCAAACTTATGATCCAACTATTAACGGCTGCAAAACAAACAGTGGCCAAGGCATGGAAATCTCCTACATTGGTACTAGCAGAAACAATTCACAGAATGAATAATACAATGTCCCATGCTAAGATGGTAGCCATCGATCAAAATCAAATTCCAAAATTTGAAAAACTTTGGCATCCTTGGATAAAACAACAGTTCCTGTCAAACTTCAATGACTCTGTCCTGTTGCCATGGTAACAGATTAAATGACTTACAGAGACACCCATTCTAAGGCTTCAAAGAGAACTAAAAAGAATAATAAACTGACGAGCGGGACAACCTTGTGGACCATACCTCTACCTTTCAACCCTTTTTCTTCTTTCTCTTTCCTTTTCTCCACCTTACGATTAAAGCTCATTATCAGAATTTATTTGACCTATATACACTCTACTTGTAAACAATATGTATAGTAGGTATAAATCATTTAAATACCTACAAAAGTAACTAAGGAAATGATATATATCTTTAATTTAGGTTTACGTGAACCCAATGTTTAATATTTGAAATTTCATGATATTTACCTATATAAACCCTACTGTAAAACAATGAGCTTACTTTATAGATCCTTGTAAACTTACTTTATGTATCTTTATAACATTGTATACTCAATAAACTTCTTTTGACAAGGAAGATAAAAAGCCTTCTGTGTGCAGCAGACCCCCTCAGCCCCTCCTGCACTTACCAGAGGTCCTTCTCTGTCCAGCGATGTCCACGAGTGTTGTGACACAGGGAGCTGTGACTCGGTACTGGTGCCCCCATAGCAAGCTGCTTGCTGTGCCAGCACTGAACAGGAAGGGCCAGGAGCAATGAAGAGGGACCCGAGAAGAGGAGGATCCAGGCTGCTCTGTGCAAATCCACTGCAACAGAGCAGGTAGCTATAACATGTTTTTTATGTTTATAGGAAAAAGCGAGCCTTTAAAAACACTTTAATAATGTACTATTGCCAAAATAAACTACAATGAAGATATCATTGGCTTACTTAACCCCGTGCCTGAGCGGCCTGCGTGCCCCCTGCGGCGCGCTCTGTGATCGGTGAGTCTATGAGACTCGCTGGATCACAGATCAGAGTAAGGGGTCGTTCCTGACCCCTTACCACGTTATCAGCTGTCAGCCAATGACAGCTGATCATGTGATGTCAACAGAGCTGGTAATCGGCTATTTTTTCTCCTCATGCTGACAGCGTGAGGAGAAAAAAAAAGACGATCACTGGCGGCCATGAGAGGGACATCAGTCCCGATCACGGAGATCTGCTGCCAGATCACCAGTGCCCACCTGTGCCCCCTGCCAGTGCAACCTAGCAATAGGCAACAGTGCTGCCTACCAGTGCCCACCAACGCCACCCATCAGTGCCCACAGTGCCACCATACCAATACCCATGATGTCAGCAGACTGTCAGTAAAAATTAGGAACAATGGTCTGGCAATTACTTAAATGAGTTCCCTAAGTACCCTCGGGTGCAAGCCATCTGGTCTCGGTGATTTATTAATGTTAAGTCTAATTTTAATTCTGTCCTCTGTTAACCATGGAGGGGCTTCCTGTGATTTGTCATGAGGATAAACACTGCAGTTTTGGTTACTGAAGCCCCTCGATTCCCTCGTGAAGACTGAGGAGAAGAATAAATTCAATACCTTCGCCATCTTCCCATCCTTTGTAACCAGATGTCGTTCCTTATTCTTTATGGGGCCAATATGGTCTGTCCTCCCTTTTTTACTGTTTACATACTTAAAGAATTTTTTGGGATTTTTTTTTGCTCTCCTCCGCTATGTGTCTTTCATGTTCTATCTTAGCAGTCCTTATTGCACCCTTACATTTCTTACTGAATTCTTTATAAAGTCTGAATGCTGATGATGATGATCCCTCAACCTTGTATTTTTTGAAGGCCTTCTCCTTTGCTTTTATATGCATTTTTACATTGGAGTTAAGCCATCCAGGACTTTTGTTCGCTTTTTTAAATTTATTACCCAATGGGATGCATTGGCCAGTGCCCTTATTTAATATGCTCTTAAAGCAAACCCATCTCTCCTCCGTGTTCTTTGTTCCTAAGATTTTATCCCAGTTTATGCCTTCTAGCAAGGTTCGTAGTTTAGGGAAGTTGGCTCTTTTGAAATTCAGTGTCTTTGTATTCCCTTTATGTTTGCTATTTGTGTGATTTATACTGAAACTAATTGACCTGTGATCGCTGTTACCTAAATTGCCCCGTATTTCCACATCCGTGATCAGGTCTGTATTGTTGGTAATCAATAGATCCAGTAATACTTTATTTCTAGTTGGTGCGTCTACCATCTAAAATTGTCCTGCAAGACATTAAGGAACTGGCGAGCCTTAAATAAATGCGCGGTTCCCTCCGCCCAGTCTATGTCTGGATAATTAAAATCCCCCATTATGATAACACTTCCCATCCTTGCTGCTAATCCAAATTGTGATAGGAGATCTGTCTCCACTTCCTCCCTCAGGTTAGGGGGCCTATAGCATATTCCCAGTATTAATTTACCCTTAGCTTCATCACTTTGGAGCTCTACCCATAGGGATTCCACTTCCTCCCTAGCTCCCTTAGTGATGTCATCTCTCACATCCACTTGTACATTATTCTTGATATATAGGCATACCCCTCCCCCTTTTTTACCCTCTCTATCCTTGCGATAAAGGGTATACCCTTGAATGTTTGCCAGCCAATCATGAGAGCTGTTGAACCAGGTCTCTGAAATTCCCACAAAATCCAAATCCTCCTCATACAACAGTATCTCTAGTTCACCCATCTTGTCAGCCAGACTCCTGGCATTGGTGAATATGCCACGTAGTTTAGACCGGTCGCATATTATCCTCGTATTGGGTGTTCCGTGATTGCAACTAGGACTTGCTACTATACTTACCTTGGGTTTTTGTGCTTTGGTCAACCTACCACTAATGCCCCCAATACTGCCCTCTGGAATATGTTCCGCACTGAGTTTCTCTACCTCTGGACCCCCCCATCACCTAGTTTAAAAACCCCTTTTGTTCGCTCTTTTAAATTTATTACCCAATGGGATGCATTGGCTAATGCCCTTATTTAACGACTTCAGCCCCGGAGGATTTGGCAGCTCAATGACAGGAGGACTTTTTACAATTTGGCACTGCGCTGCTTTAACTTGTAATTGCACGGTCATGCAATGTTGTACCCAAACAAAATTTGCGTTTTTTTTCCCCACAAATAGAGCTTTCTTTTGATGGTATTTGATTGTCTCTGCGATTTTTTTTTTTTGCGATATAAATGGAAAATCCCGAAAATTTTGAGAAAAAATGATATTTTTGATATATGATATATATTTGATATATTTTGTTATAAAAAAAATTAATAAACTCAATTATAGTCATACATTTAGGCCAAAATGTATTCAGCCACATGTGTTTGGTAAAAAAAATGTCAATAAGCGTATATTTATTGGTTTGTGCAAAAGTTATAGCGTCTACAAACTAGGGTTCATTTTCTGGAATTTACGCAGCTTTTAGTTTATAATTGCCTATCTCATTTCTTGAGGTGTAAAAATGGCAGGGCAGTACAGCCCCCCCCAATGACCCATTTTGGAAAGTAGACACCCCAAGGAAATTGCTGAGCCCATTGCATATTTTATTTTTTTGTCAGAAGTGATTGAAAAATGACAAAAAAAAAAAAAATTACATAAAGTTGTCACTAAATGATATATTGCTCACACATGGCATGGATATATGTGGAATTACATCCCAAAATACATTCTACTTCTTCTCCTGAGTATGGGGATACATCATGTGTGAGACTTTTTGGGAGCCTAGCCGTGTACAGGACCCCGAAAACCAATCACCGCCTTCAGGATTTCTAATGCCCCATACACACGGTTGGACATTGATCGGACATCCCGACAACAAAATCCTAGGATTTTTTCCGACGGATGTTGGCTCAAACTTGTTTTGCGTACACACGGTCGCACAAAGTTGTCGGAATTTCTGATCGCCAACCACGCGGTCACGTACACCACGTACGACGAGACTAGAAAGGGCCAGTTCAGAACCAAGCGCGGCACCCTTTGGGCTCCTTTTGCTAATCTTGTGTTAGTAAAAGTTTGGTGAGAGACGATTTGCGCTTTCTCAGACTCGTGGCTTTCAGATCATTTTCTGCGGTTGTTTGTGCTTGTGGGTTTGTATCTGCTCTTCAGTGCGTGCAAGCAAGTTCCGCGTGACTTAGTCATTGTGTTCTTGTGCGTTCGTTACTGTTTTTCAGGTCGCTCTTCATAGGCCTTGCTGTTCTTCAGTGCGTTCTGTTACTTCGTTCTGAGCAGCCGACCGTTTTCTAGCCATGTTGCGTATACGTACTCCTCGTAGAGTTTGTGCTGTGTGGGGGCTTGGTGTTGGGGTCCTGACGTTGACACAAGTCCAGTCCATGAACAGGGTGGGGAGGAGTTCATGGACCAAGAATTGGTTGCTTCAGCGTGACCAGTTCTGTCACATGCCTTTGCTCCGTGAGATCCGTGAGAATAACTTTCTCAGGATGACGGACCCCGTATTTCACCGTTTGTTGGCTTCGCTGACCCCCTATATCAGCAGGCAGGATACCTGCATGAGGCAAGCCATCACTCCGGAGCAGAGGCTCGTTGCTACCCTACGGTACTTGGCGACAGGGAGAAGCCTGCAGGACTTGAAGTTCTCGACAGGCATCTCCCCCCAGGCTCTGGGGATCATTATCCCAGAGACCTGTTCTGCCAACATCCAGGTCCTGCAGAAGGAGTATATGAAGGTAAGATGTATCCTTTAATATCACATTTTATTGTATTTAATGTTTGCTAATATATTGTATTTCTTTCCTCATTCCCTAATTACCATGATTGTAATATGCTGTGAATGTCCCCTTTGTTCTCATGCATGCTGGATTTTTATGTAATTATTTTTTTGCTCCTTCATATATATTTGCCTTCACTTACCTCCCCAGCATGCTCTCCTGCCCTATATTCACCTCAAGTAGTCACTTAACAATGTATTTTATCAGTTCCATAGTAGTGCTGTACCCCAAACACCCCCTAAAATGTTTTGAAATGTGATTTGTGCTTTAAATTCAGGCAGAGTGCCAGAGGCATTTTTTTGTAGTGTCCCCAAATCATTTTTATTAACCCTCCCTCCCCCCAACTGCTAAGTCAGCTGATACCAATTCTATATCTATCCTCAATCATCTATCTGCTGACTTTGCCAAACCCATACACACTATACCCATCTCTTTTGTGGTCAGATTTATGGATTAATTCCCCAAAGCATGTAGTGCAAGGGCCTGCCTGTATACTTTCAAATGGTACTGTTTCAAGTTTTTGTATTATATTATTATCTTGATAGGTAATAGCAGAATGTTCAAATGTGCTCAAATGTGTACAGTGTGTATTTATATCTTTGTATTATGACACTTCTTACCTGTCCAGTGGGCTGCCAATAGTGTAACTAAGGAGGGGCTGTTCCAAGTAATACCCTGTATTTAGGCATTCATCTCTCAATGAAGTGAATAGGGTTACCTATCCAAGATCCCCCCCTATAATGTTGGAAATGGCCCATGAGAGGGGGGGGGGAGGGGGAATATGATAGGTGTACCTTATACTTTGATGTTGCAAAATTCCCCTTAATAAATGTTTTATCTGGATGTTGGCCAAGAATGTTTGTGTCTAATCTGCTTGCCATGTTTATGTGCAAAAATAATAATTTTTTTATGTTTTCCTCAACAGTTTCCTTCCACGCCACAGGAATGGCAGACTGTGGCCTCCCACTTTGCCCAGCAGTGGGACTTTCCTAACTGCGGAGGGGCAATTGATGGGAAACACGTCCACATCATCCCACCACCCAACTCGGGGTCGTACTATTATAATTACAAGGGGTTCAATAGTATTGTGATGTTGGCAGTGGTGTCGGCTAATTACGAGTTCCTGTATGTGGACGTGGGGAAGAATGGCCGGATGTCCGATGGTGGAGTCATCGCCCAGACAGAGTTTTACAGGCGTCTCCAGAATGGCAGCTTGGACTTGCCACCTCCAGAAGACAATGTGGAAGGACTCCCATTCGTCTTCGTTGCGGATGAAGCCTTTGCGCTGGGGGACCATCTTATGCGGCCATTGCCGATGAGGACCCTCACCTCGGACCAGAGGGTTTTTAATTACTGGCTGGCCAGAGCCAGAAGAGTGGTGGTGAACACATTTGGAATCATGGCCAGCCGGTCCTGCCTATTTTTGACACCCATCCATATGGCGGAGTATAAACTTAATCATATAATTCTGGCGTGCTGTGTTCTACATAACTTTTTAAGGCAACATTCTGCCAACTATGCTGGCTCAGTTGGGCCTGAGGCCAGAATTCTAAATGAAACAACCCTGACGGCGCTTGAAAGTGGCCGTCCTGGCTTGCCCTCCCTGAGTGCCCGTGATGTCCGCTTAAGATACCTTGAGTTCTTTGCGGGTAGGGGGGCCATCAATATGCCACACAATTTGTGAAGCCTTTATCAAATAAAACAAAAAAAAGCTAATCTTTGGTGACATTTACTGCTTGTGTTTGTTTTAGCTGACCCTGACTGAAATGTGGGTAGTCCTGAAAATGGCGTGATTGTGTAACCTTATCCAAAGCACTGTTGGCTGTTATTTCTTAAAGGCAAAGACACTTTGCACTACAAGTGCACTTGAAACTGCACTGAAACTGCACTTGTAGTGCAAAGAGGATTTGCCCTTAGGAAATAACTCCCATTTTCACAGAAAGCAGCAATTACATCACCACAAAAGTGTTGTAGCGTTGAGACAATAATCCACACATTCTTGATTCACAATCTTTTTAATACCTGCACAATCACATGTGCATTTCGAAAAGGTTTTTAAAACAAACCAACATGTTTGTTGTGTAACCTTTTTTGGGGTGGCATTATCAAAAATAGAAATATCCATTTAAGATAAAACAGACATGTGTAAAACCAACAAGAAAGACAAAAATCTTGAACTTACAAAGTTCACATTTGGTAGAACTTGAAGGCAATATCATACATGAGTATTTAGGAACTGTGTTTGATATTGCGTTCAGATGGGGTGAAGTCACCCCAGGAAAAGCCAAATTTGCAAGATGCACACAATTTTGCCAATGTCAACATGTGCTAGCTGCCATCACGGGGGATCAAGGGACGTGTTTTGGGGGAGAAACCCCTTCCTCTCAGCTACTTTATTATTGAGGAAGGGGTTGCACCCCCAAAACACGTCCATTGATCTCCCGTAATGGCAGATAGCACATGTTGGCACACTGTGTGCATCCTCCAAATTTGGCTTTTCTGAAAATCGCTCAAACATTTTTAAGATTGTAGCACACAAAAAAACAAAGGGATTTGGAGGGGTTTTAAAGTCGCCCCAAAACATCAATGATGTTTTTCGTTTTTAGAATAACATCATTGATGTTTTTCTTGAGGTTTTCCAATTGTAAATTACACCCCATGATCTCCCCGATCAGGATCTGGGCACTTTCTGATGTGAAAGGATCTGGATCCACAACAAAAAGAGAGAAACCAAACAAAAACAGGTATCAAAAATATGCCGGCATCCATCTCTTACCTGAGCCTGTGGTCGCAGACACTCACCTGTTGTGGTGACAATTTCCACCACATTTTCTTCCTCCTCCTGCTTGTCTTGGGTTGGGGGTATTTCCCCTTCTTCCAGGGGGGGGGGGTCTCTGTTCTCCTCGGATGAGGGGTGTCCTCCGAGTCTTTTCTCCCCTATGTAAAATAAAAATGGTATACTTAGCACACAGATATTTGATGACAGAACTATAAATAGGAAACATTGCTTGGAAGTGGGGTACAATTGTCTATTTTGGCCAAGTTCCAAAATGTAGCATTTTCAGTGTCCTTTGTCAAGCTTCAATACTTTTTACCTGTTTTAAACAAGCTTCACAGATGGAGACCCCCCTATAGTATACACTGGAGCACCTGTGTGGCCTCCTAATAAAAATGTTGTTCTGGGGTCCCACACTAGTGCTCCAGAGTCCAGATGTGAAAACAGCTGCTCAGTGTCCTCTCCTTACACAGAATCTAGTTTGCATTTCATTCTAGTAACAAACCCATCTACACAACCAAATTAGTTTCATACAAGTAGGGCGTCAAAAATGTTGCCAAATGCACATGGCCAAAACAATGGTGTTTTATAGGCCGAAAGAAAAATGTTTGATATGAACGAATAATATGCCCATGAACATGAAAGTTGCCATTTTAAAATGTACACTTTTAAGAAAAGCACATGGAGCAGCACGAACGTAATATACAGAAAAAGATTAGGAACACAGGACAACTACTTACTTTTTTGCAGCACTCTCCGGATCTTTCTGTACTGCTCGTGTTCTAGTAATTTCAGGTCCGACCACCATTTCCTGAGCTGATCATTCGATCGTCGTACCCCGAAATTCCGGTGCAGACTCCTGACCACTTTCGCCATGATCTTGGCCTTTCGGACATTGGGGTTGGGGTAAGGTCCATACTTCCCATCATAGTTGGCCTTCTTCAGGATGTCGACCATCTCCAACATCTCCCCAAAGGACATATTTGAGGCCTTAAATCGTCTCCTTCTGGATCCAGACATTTCAGGCTCCGGGCTTTCCTCCTCCTCCTCCTCGTTGCTGTAATTAGCACGCACCTGCTGTGTATCCGCCATGTGCTCTTCCCCCACTGCGCCGAACGAAAAGGGGTGGGGAATAGACTAGAAAGAACGTCAGGGGCGGGCGGAGTTAGACGCATGCGCAGTGTGTATAAAGCGTAACACGCGTGCGTATTACGTACGATCTGTGAGCGGAAGAAGGTGCATCGGAGGCGTCGATCGCGATAACGAAGGTAAGATCTAAACTTGGGCCTATACTGCTTCGAAATTGAAGCCTATATTGTAACATGATTAGGAGAGTTTGCCCTGACCTTAGGGTTTGTCTCGTGTTGTGTCTTGAAGAGAAAATGGATGGCTTCAATGACCACAACTTCCTCCCCCTGTTCATAGACAAATACAGGGAACTGCCCTGTCTGCGGCAGGTGAGACATCCCCATTATAACAATAAACAAAAGAGGCAGGCAGCGCTGGAGAAACTGCTGGAGTTGGTGAAGCCGGTGGTCCCCACAGCAACCATCCCTTATTTAAAAGCCAAAATTGGTGGCCTGAGGAGCACTTATCTTAGGGAGCACAAGAAGGTCACAGATTCCCAGAGATCCGGAGCTGCAGCAGATGACATTTATGTCCCCAGGCTGTGGTACTATGAGAGACTGCGATTTCTGTCAGACCAGACTGAAGTCAGGGAATCCCTCTCAACTCTTCCTTCCACTCTTTCTTCCACCCCAGCTGAGGCTTCCGATGTCCAACCTGGGCCTTCCAGCCAGGAAGAAATGGAGGAGCCCAGCTGGAGTCAGGTATAGCATTCTTCTACAGATTTCTGGTCAATAAATAAATGATCTTTACTAGATGTTATTTTTGATCACTAATTGATGATTGAAAAAAGTGTTTTACATATCAATAGACAGTAGTGGGCACCCAAAATTGGGACAAGAATGAAAAATGCTGGGCTCAGAATGATAGTCTGTTATATTTGTTAATATTCAATTTGCAACAGTCATGAGATGAAAATTGTGTGTGATTGATGAAAAAAATACTAAAACAATGTCCCTTTTTCATACACAGGAAGACCTCAGCCAGGAGGAGGTTTTGGAATGTGGCAGCCAGGAGGAGGCGGGGCTAAGTTGCAGCCAGGAGGAGGCGGGGCTAAGTGTCAGCCAGGAGAAGCCTGGGACAAGTCGCAGCCTGACTGAATCGCAGGTTCCTCCCCTCCGCCTTCCATACAAAAGGGCGAGGAAGGTGACTCACATGCAGGATTCTGCACTCAGGCTGATTCAGGAGGCTTCTGCATCCCTCCGAACCTTACCCACTCCTGAAGAGGCCTTTGCCTGCATGGCTGCCACAAAACTGCAGGGCATGCAGGAGGGTCAACGCAAGCTATGTGAGGACCTTCTTTATAAAGTCCTAAGTAAGGGGGTGAGTGGGGAACTAACACCCAAGACCGACGTGATTGAGTTGGACCATCCTCCTCCTCCTCCTCCTGCTGCCACAACTCCTTCACCAGAGCCACAGCGTGGAAGGAAGCATGGAAGGAAGACAAGAGAGTGATGACCCTGGGTTCAGTCTGGTCTGACAAAAGATGCAGTCTCTCGTATGACCACAGCCTGGGGACACAGATGTCATCTGCTGCTTTCAGGATCTCTGGGACTTCTGGACCAGACTGCACTCCCTTAGATAAGAACTCCTCAGGCCACCAATTTTGCTTCAAAATAGTTGATGTGTGCCCTGGGGGTCCAAGGCTTCACCCATTTCAGCTGTTTCTCCAGTGTTGCCTCCCTCTTTGTTTAGTTGTGAGCCCTTAATAATTTTTTTTTAAGGAAAATTATACTCTCCTATGTGTGTTTTCATTCAAAAAGGACAGTTTGTTGGTGAGGATTCAGGTACATTTCTAAAATACAATGAAAAAAAATTAACAAGATACAAGAACACCAAACAATCACCTACAGATTAAATAGAACAACATGTCAATGGTGTTGTGGTAACTTGACACACAAAACACACACAAAAATATTCTGGAGTCCAAATAAAAATCCAAGAAAACAAAGATCAGCCGTGAAAAAAATACAAACCAAAAATAACTAATCTGCCTTAAAACCAAAACAAAAAAAAAATGCAACACCAAAATAATGTTGTCAGATGTGACAAATCAAAATATATTAAGGGAATCCCGCTAAATAATAAAGAAAGAAGTTTGTGAGAAGTGTGTGTGAATATGAGCAGCAAAACTACTTAATTCTTCTCACATTATAAAGAAGAAGAGAGTGCGCTGTATTAAAACATTTTTTACATTGCACCGTGACGAAAGTGCTGTCTGTATTCATTGCGAACGCTAAGTTTACCAGACCGAGCTGTTCCATGTCGGAATTTCTTCTGAGCATGCATGGCACTTTGTGCATCGGAACAGGCCACACACGGTCCGAATTGACGCGATCGGATTTTGTTGTCGGAAAATTTTATAGCCTGCTCTCAAACTTTGTGTGTCGGAAAATCCGATAACACGCTCTGATCGGACATTTTCCATTGGAAAATCCGACCGTGTGTACGGGGCATTAGGGTGTAAATTTTTTATTTCACTCCTCACTAAGATCACAGTTTTGAAGGCCATGAAATGACAAGATAGCACAACCCCCCCCCCCCCCCAAATGACCCCATTTTGGAAAGTAGACACCCCAAGCTATTTGATGAGAGGCATGTTGAGTCCATGGAATATTTTATATTTTGCCACAAGTTGCGGGAAAATTAATTTTTTTTTTGCACAAAGTTGTCACTAAATGATCTATTGCTCAAACATGCCATGGGCATATGTGAAATTACACCCCAAAATACATTCTGCTGCTTCTCCTGAGTACGGGGATACCACATGTGTGAGACTTTTTGGGAGCCTAGCCGTGTACAGGACCCCGAAAAACAATCACCGCCTTCAGGCTTTCTAAGGGCGTAAAATGGTGATTTCACTTCCTCACTACCTATCACAGTTTTGGAGACCATGAAATGACAAGATAGCACAAAACCCCCTGGCTGAACCACTGGCTGCATTCTCTGGTTCCCTGTTGGGACAGGAGAGCCCGAGAAAACCATGGAAGATGGTGGGGGGGGTTCCCTCCAACCCCCCTGCTTATAAAAGCAGTCTGGAGGCTAATTAGCCACTAATTAGCCACTAGGATTGCTTTTATATGAAAGCTGACCGCTGGCTGAAAAGAATGATACCAAGATGATACCTAAACCTGCAGGCATCATTCTGGTATAACCACTCAAAGTCCATTAGAATACCGCCCTTCATCCACCCACTTCTAATGATGGGCATACATGTACAATTTTTTTTAACTATGGTGGTGAAATCACCTCCGACAGCGCTGGAGTCATGGCTTTACATATCGTGGGAGCAAACGCTGTTGCTGTGAAGATAGATAAACCCGTGCTGCAGCAAATACCTGCTAAGCAAATGATGGTTAACATTAAAACAAAGTAACATTACAGTATAACAGTTATGCCCCGTACACACGGTCAGATTTTCCGATGGAAAATGTCCGATCGGAGCGTGTTGTCGGAAATTCCGACCAGGTGTGGGCTCCATCGGACATTTTCCATCGGATTTTCCGACACACAAAGTTGGAGAGCAGGAGATAAAATTTTCTGACAACAAAATCCGATCACGTCAATTCCGACCGTGTGTGGCCTGTTCCGACGCACAAAGTGCCACGCATGCTCAGAAGAAATTCCAAGACGGAACAGCTCGTTCTGGTAAACTTAGCGTTCGCAATGGATACAGCACTTTCGTCACGCTGCAATGTTAAAAATGGTTTAATACAGCGCACTCTCTTCTTCTTTATAATGTGACAAGAATTAAGTAGTTTTGCTGCTCATATTCACACACACTTCTCACAAAGTTTTATTTTTGTTTTTTTATTGGTATTCCCTGAATATATTGTTATTAGTTGTCACATCTGACATAATTTTTTTTTTTTTTTTTTTTTTGGGGATTTTAAGCCTTTTTTTTTTTTTAATTTAATGTTTGTATTTTATCAAAGGCTGATCTTTGTTCAATGTTATTTTTATTTTTACTCCAGAATATTTTTGTGTGTGTTTTGTGTGTCAAGTTACCCCAACACCATTGATATCTTTTATTATTTAATCTCCAGGAGATTGTTTGTTGTTGGTGTCCCTTGTTCATTTCACATTGTATATTTGAAATGTACCTGAATCCTCACAAAAAAACTGTCATTTTTGAAGTAAAACACATAGGAGAGTATAATTCAAAACAAAAATCCTTTATTAAGGGATCATAACCAAACAAAGAGGAAGGCAACACTGGATCAACATGAGAAATTAGCGAAGGCTGGGACCCCCACGGCAGACATCAATTCTTGAACATCAAAATTGGTGGCCTGAGGAGTCCATATGTAAGGGAGTTCAGTCTGGTCCAGAATTCGCAGAGATCTGGATAGCAGCAGATGACATGTCTGTCCATAGGCTGTGGTACCACAAGAGGCTGCATTTTTTGGCCGACCAGACTGGATCCAGGGTCCTCACTTTCTGGTCTTCCTTCCATGCTTCATTCCGGGCTGTGGCTGTGCTGTTGGAGATGTGGCAGGAGGAGGAGTAGGACCTGGAGGAGGACTGGGAGGACCTGGAGGAGAAGGAGGAGGAGGACCTGCAGGAGGAGAAGGAGGACCATCGCAAAGTTGTGTCTGAGCTGTAATTTGGGCCCTCATACCTTTGTTAAGAGCCTCCAATATGAGGGACTCACACATGACTTGTTGGCCCTCCTCCATCCTCTGCATTTTATATGCAATGACGGCAGCAATGTCCTCCTCCATGGTGTGTGGTGCTCCCAGGACCTCTGTAGCCCTCCAAAAGAGTCCTCTGGTAGCCTCCTCTAGGGCACTCCTCCTACAGCCACTTTCTCTTTTCAGGGGGGGTGGAGGGACCTGCAGATCAGCCAGCCGGCTCGGCCCGGCCACCTCCTGGCTGTGACTTCCCTGTGTATGAAAAAGGGACATGGTTTTAGTTTTTGCTTCATCAATCACAATCCTAAATTAGTACTCCCAACTAACATCTAGTTAACATCATTGATTGGACAACCAGCAATATTTAGAGGAATGCTATACCTGGCTCAATCTGGGCTCCTCCACATGTTGCCTGGAAGGCCCAGGTTGGGCGTCAGAAGCCTCAGCCAGGGGGGAAGGAAGCGTGGAAGGAAGACTGGAGAGTGATGACCTGGGTTCAGTCTGGCCTGCCAGAAAATGCAGCCTGTCATAGTACAACATCCTGGGGACATAGATATCATCTGCTGCTCCAGATCTCTGCGAATCCTGGACTTTCTTGCGCTCCCTTAGATATGTGCTCCTCAGGCCACCAATTAGGATCTTCAAATATGTGATGTCTGCCGTGGGGATCACCTGATTCACAATTTCACACAATTGCCCCAGTGCTGCCTTCCTCTTTGCTTGGTTCTTGTAATGGGGGTGGTTAATCTCCCACAGACAGGGCAGCTCCCTTAACATATCTACAAATACTGACATGAAGTCATTGTCTTTCAGTAGCATATCCATGTTCACTGCAAGACACAACACAAGACAAAGCCTAATGTCAGACAAAACTCTCATAATCTTGTTACAATATAGGCCTCAATGTAGAAGCAGTATAAGCACAAGTTTGTCTCTTACCTTCGTTCTTACGATCGGCGCGTCCAATGCTCCTTCCTCCGCTCACAGATCGTACGTAATACGCACGCGTGTTACGCTTTATACACACAGCGCATGCGTGTAACTCCGCCCGCCCCTGACGTTCTTTCTAGTCTATTCCCTGCCCCTTTTCGTTCGGCGCAGTGGGGGAAAAGCACATGGCGGAGTCACAGCAGGTGCGTGATAATTGCAGGAACGAGGAGGAGGAGGAGGAAAGCCCGGATCCGGACACGTCCCGATCCAGAAGGAGACGTTTTAAGGTCACAAATATGTCCTTTGGGGAGATGTTGGAGATGGTCGACATCATGAAGAAGTCCGACTATGACGGAAAGTATGGGCCTTACCCCAACCCCAATATCAGAAAGGCCAAGATCATGGCGAAAGTGGTCAAAAGTCTTCACAAGAATTTCGGGGTACGACGATCGAAAGATCAGCTCAGGAAGCGGTGGTCGGACCTGAAGTTAAGAGAGCCAGAGCAGTACCGAAAGATCCGGAGAGTGCTGCAAAAAAGTAAGTAGTTGTGCTGTGTTCCTATTCTTTCTGTCTTTATTCCGTTTGTGCTGCTCCATATGCTTTTCTTAATTGTAACGTTTAAAAGGGCAACTTTAATGTTCATGGGCCCATTATTCGTTCGTATCAAACATTTTTCTTTCGGCCTCTAAAACACCATTGTTTAGGCCATATGCATTTTCCCACATTTTTTTGGGGCCTACTTGGATGCCAAATATTTGTTTGTGTAGATGGGTTTGTTACTAGAATGAAATGCAAACTAGATTCTGTGTAAGGAGAGGACACTCAGCAGCTGTTTTCACATCTGGACTCTGGAGCACTAGTGTGGGACCCCAGAACACCATTTTTATTAGGGGGGCCACACAGGTGCTCCATTGTATACTATAGGGGGGTCTCCATCTGTGAAGCTTGTACTAAACAGGTAAAGTATTGCAGCTTGACAAAGGGCAATAAAAAAAAGACATCTTGGAACTCGGCTAAAATTGACAATTGTACCCCACTTCCAAGCAATGTTTCCTATTTATAGTTCTGCCATCAAATATCTGTGTGCTAATTATACCATTTTTGTTTTACATAGGGGATAAAAGACTCGGAGGACACCCCTCATCCGAGGAGACCACAGACCCCCCACCTATGGAAGAAGGTGAAATACCCCCAACCCAAGAAGAGCAGGAGGAAGAAGAAGATGTGGTGGAAATTGGCACCACAACCGGTGAGTGTCTGCGACCACAGACTCAGGTAAGAGATGGATGCCGGCAGATTTTTGATACCTGTTTTTGTTTTGTTTCTCTCTTTTTAGGTGATCATGATCCAGATCCTTTCACATCAGAAAGTGCCCAGATCCTGATCGGGGAGATCATGGGGTGTAATGTAGAACTGCAAAACATACAGCAAAAAATCAATGATGTGATTAAAAAAAATAATAACATCATTGATGTTTTGGGGCGAATTTAAAACCCCACAAAATCACTTTTTGGATTGTGGTCCAATCTTTTAAATATTTTTGCAATGTTTTGAAAAGCCAAATTTGGAGGATGCACACAGTGTGCCAACATGTGCTATCTGCCATCACGGGAGATAAAGGGACGCATTTTGGGGGTGCAACCCCTTCCTCAATTATAAAGTAGCGGTGAGGAAGGGCTTGCTCCCCCAAAACACGTCCCTTCATCCCCCCTGATGGCAGCTAGCACATGTTGACATTCGTAAATTGGTGTGCATCTTCCAAATTTGGCTTTTCCAGGGGTGATTTCCCCCCATCTGAACGCTATATCAAACCCAGTTCCTAAATACTGATGTCTGATATAGCCTTCAGGTTTTACCTAATGTGAACTTTGTAAGTTCAAGTTTTTTGTCTTTCTTGTTGGTTTTACACAGGCCTGTTTTATCTTAAATGGACATTTCGATTTTTGATAATGCTACTCCAAAAACTGTTATACAACAAACATGTTGGTTTGTTTTAAAAACCTTTGGTAAATGCACATGTGATTGTGCAGGTATAAAAAAGTTTGTTACTCAAGAATGTGTGGATTATTGTCTCAACACTACAACACTTTTGGGGTGATGTAATTGCTGTTTTCTGCAAAAATGGGGGTTATTTCCTAAGGGCAAATCCTCTTTGCACTACAAGTGCAGTTTCAGTGCAGTTGCAAGCGCACTTGTAGTGAAATGTGTTTTTGCATTTAGTAAATAACAGCCAACAGTGCTTTGTATAATAAGGTTACACAATCACGACATTTTCTGGACTCAACACATTTCTGTCAGGGTCAGCTAAAACAAACACAAGCAGTAAATGTCCACAAAGAATTTCTTTTTTTTTTGTATTATAAAAAGGCTTCACAGATTGTCTGGCATATTGATAGCCCCCCTACCCGCAAAGAACTCCAGGTAGCGTAACCGGACATCACGGGCACTCAGGGAGGGCAAGCCAGGACGGCCACTTTCAAGCGCCGTCAGTGTGGTTTGATGTATCATTCCAGCCTCAGGCCCAACTGAGCCAGCATAGTTGGCCGAATGTTTCCTTAAAAAGTTATGGAGAACACAGCACGCAAGTATAATATGGTTCAGTTTATACTCCGCCATATGGATGGGTGTCATAAATAGGTGAAACCGGCTGGCCAGGATTCCAAATGTGTTCTCCACCACTCTTCGGGCTCTGGCCAGCCGGTAATTAAAAACCCTCTGTTCCGGGGTGAGGGTCCTCATTGGGAATGGCCGCATCAGGTGGTCCCCCAGCGCAAACGCTTCATCAGCAACGAACACAAATGGGAGTCCTTCCACATTGTCCTCTGGAGCTGGCAAGTCCAAGCTGCCATTCTGGAGATGCCTGTAGAACTCCGTCTGGGCGATGACTCCACCATCGGACATCCGCCTATTCTTCCCCACGTCCACATGCAAGAAGTCGTAATTAGCCGACACCACCGCCAACATCACTATACTATTGAACCCCTTGTAATTATAATAGTACGACCCCGAGTTGGGTGGTGGGACGATGTGGACGTGTTTCCCATCAATTGCCCCTCCGCAGTTAGGAAAGTCCCACCGCTCGGCAAAGTGGGAGGCCACAGTCTGCCATTCCTGTGGCGTGGAAGGAAACTGTTGAGGAAAAAACAATAAACATTACTATTTTTACTCTGAAACATGGCAAGCAGATTAGACACAAACATTATGGGGCAACCTCCAGATAGCATTTATTAAGGGGAATTTAACAACGCCAAAGTATAAGGTACACCTATCATATTCCCCCTCCCCCCTCTCATGGGCCATTTCTAACATTATAGGGGGTGTGTGGAAATCTTGGACAGGTAACCCTCTTCACTTCATTGAGAGATGAATGCCTAAATACAGGGTATTACTTGGAACAGCCCCTCCTTAGTTACACTATTGGCAGCCCACTGGACAGGTAAGAAGTGTCAGATTACAAAGATAGAAATACACACTGTACACATTTGAGGACATTTGGACATTCTGCTATTACCTATCAAGATAATAATAGGATCCCAAAACTTTAAACAGTACCATTTGAAAGTATACAGGCAGGCCCTTGCACTACATGCTTTGGGGAATTCATCCATAAATCAGAGCACAAAAGAGATGGGTATAGTGTGTATGGGTTTGGCAAAGTTAGCAGATAGATGATTGAGGATAGAGAATTGGGATCAGCTGACTTAGCAGTTGGGGGAGGGAGGGTTACTAAAAATTATTTGGGGACACCACAAAAAAAAAAGCCTCTGGCACTCTGCCTGAATTTAAAGCAAAAATAACATTTCCAAACATTTTAGGGGGTGTTTGGGGTAAAGCACTACTATGGAGCAGAAAAAATACATTGTTAAGTGACTACATGAGGTGAATATAGGGGCAGGAGACACCATGCTGGGGAGGTTATTGAAGGGCAAATATGTATGAAGGACCTAAAATAATAATTACATAAAAATCCAGCATGCATGAGAACAAAGGGGACATTCACAGCATATTACAATCATGGTAATTAGGGAATGAGGAAAGAAATACAATATATTATCAAACATTCAATACAATAAAATGTGATATAAAAGGATAAAAATCTTACCTTCATATACTCCTTCTGCAGGACCTGTATGATGGCAGAACAGGTCTCTGGGATAATGATCCCCAGAGCCTGGGGGGAGATGCCTGTTGAGAACTTCAAGTCCTGCAGACTTCTCCCTGTCGCCAAATACCGCAGGGTAGTGACGAGCCTCTGCTCCGGAGTGATGGCTTGCCTCATGCAGGTATCCTGTCTGCTGATATAGGGGGTCAGCGAAGCCAACAAACGGTGAAACATGGGGTCAGTCATCCTGAGAAAGTTCCTGAAATCATCAGGATTATTCTCACGGATCTCACGGAGCAAAGGCATATGAGAGAACTGGTCACGCTGGAGCAACCAATTCTTGGTCCATGAACTCCTCCCCACCCTGTTCATGGACTGGACTTGTGTCAAGGTCAGGACCCCAACACCAAGCCCCCGCACAGCACGAACTCTACGAGGAGTACGCATACGCAACATTGCTAGAAAACGGTCGGCTGCTCAGAACGAAGTAACAGAACGCACTGAAGAACAGCAAGGCCTGTGAAGAGCGACCTGAAAAACAGTAACGAACAAACAAGAATACAATGACTAAAGTCACGCGGAACTTGCTGCACGCACTGAAGAGCAGATACAAACCCACAAGCACAAACTGAACGGCAGAAAACGATCTGAAAGCCACGAGTCTGAAAAAGCGCGAATCGTCTCTCACCAAACTTTTACTAACACCAGATTAGCAAAAGGAGCCCAAAGGGTGCCGCGCTTGGTTCTGAACCGGCCTTTTCTAGTCTCATCGTACGTGGTGTACGTGACCGCGTGGTTGGCGATCGGAAATTCAGACAACTCTGTGCGACCGTGTGTAGACAGAACAAGTTTGAGCCAACATCCATCAGAAAAAATCCTAGGATTTTGTTGTCGGAATGTCCGAACAAAGTCCCACCATGTGTACGCCCTATAAGACTTACCATACCTGCAAAGCAAATACAATAAAACATAGTTAAAATAAAACATTTCAATCTGTGCCTAAAAAAATATATACCGAGGCATGGAGACAATCCGCCCCTAATGTTAGGGGAAAATCGCTCCCCCACCCCTGCTGCCCCCATGCTTTGGCATATATGCTCTTTTTTTTAAACTGTGGTGGTGAAATCACCTCCGACAGCGCTGAAGTCATAGCTTTATGTATCGCGGGAGCAAACGCTGTTACTGTCAAGCTAAATAAACCCGTGCTGCAGCTGAATGGCGTACCTGCTAAGCAAATGATGGTTAACAATAAACCAAACATTACAATATAACATACCATACCTGCAAAGCAAATACAATAAAACATAGTAAAAATAGACAGAAGGATAGATATAGAACAATAGTGAGCGAACAGTAGAGCGGACAGTAGAGAGCGAACATAAGAGAGAGAACAATAGAGAGAGAGAAGAAAAATACAACCACAACTATTTTTGGATTTTATATTTTATATTTTTTTGTGTTTTTGTGTTTTTTTTTCACTTTTTTCACTTTTATAAAAACTGTAAAAAAACTGTAAACTGAACATTGCAGATTAGGGTCTCTCAAAACGTGATGGCCATCATATCTTTCGAGACCCCAAGACCCTGTGTTAGTGTGCATAGGACTGTGTGGTGCTGTACCCTACGCTAAAACTCCACTAGTGTGTGGTAGCGTTTGAAACATTCAACAAAGCAGAGACCAGGTTGGTCAGGACAGGAGGGACAATAAAATGGATAGTGTAGGACCCAATAATCATGGGGTACTTTGTCGCAGTAAGTGGGCTTAAGCACCATATAGCAATAATAGCAATATGGTGTAACCAAATCCCCATATTTTTTGATAATGTTTTTTGAAAATGTCTAGGTGTTTTAAATAAGCCTTGCAGGAGGTAAATGTCTTTTTTGCATGTGTGCGCTGTAATATTTTGTTCTGTTGTATGGTCTTATGACTGCACCATCTTTAATGCATCTTTTAGGGTGTGCCCCCCAAATATCTTGTTCATTTGTTTTTTTCTCCACAACACCAGTCGCTGTAGGAATTTGGACTGGCGTGTCTGCTTGAAGCGAGGACAGAACTAAAACATTCCGTGAATCCCACCACTTCACCGCTAACAAATTATTACACCTCAAGCAGGCTCTCACCCCCCGTCTAAGTCGGGATTCTACAAGCCGTTGGGGGAAGCCCTGATGATTAAATCGCACGGTGCCACATGCACCAATTCCAGAATCAAAAAGGTGACTAAAAAGTGGCACGCCCGTGTAATAATTGTCCACGTACAAGTGGTACCCCTTTCCGAATAAGGGTGACACAAAGTCCCACACTATCTTACCAGCGCTCCCTATGTAATCTGGGCAGTTCTCCGGCTCTACGTGACTATCTCTTCCCTCGTAAACCATAAAACTATATGTGACAGAGCCTGTGGTCCTGTCACAGAGCTTATACATCTTGACCCCGTATCTGGCACACTTGCTCTGAAGATACTGTTTGATAGACAAGTGGCCAGAAAACTTGATCAGGGACTCATCAACGCAGACAACTTGATCGGGAGTAAACAAGGCTGCAAAATGTTGGTTGAAGTGGTTTACGAGGGGCCGAAATTTGCAAATTTTGACCTGTGATCGCTGTTACCTAAATTGCCCCTTATTTCCACATCCACATGATCAGGTCTGTATTGTTGGTAATCAGTAGATCTAGTAACGCTTTTTCCTGGTGCCTCCCATGGCAGCATACCCATGGTTGGTTGCTCTGCCCTCTACCAACCCACAGGACCATTTTAACTCTATAAAAAAAAAGTTCCTCCCCTTAGTCAGTATTCTTTACTTTGTCCTCATGCCTGCAGGATCATTATCAGCCTTACCTCACCGCTTTATGGTGTAACCGTTACAGGTTCATGCTCTCCTGCAGTATGGAGTCCCATCGCTTGGGCTGCTAAAGGCGCCAGATAAGTATGGGAGGCCGTTTTTTTCTGTGGATCTTTTTTTGGGCCATATTGGAAGATTAACAGGAGCTTAGCCTCTCCTTTATGCTCTTCCCTGATGGTATGTCTCCTATCCGTATGTGAGCAGGCTGTTACTTGCACATGTGACAGAACGGTGCATGCCCAGTAGCAAACTGAAGCTGTCGGCGGCCATCTTGGTACTCCCAAAGTGCTCTCAGCATAAATGGAGAGCCTGGGATTCATTACAGGGCCAGCTATCAAGGTGAAGACATCTCCCTTAAGTGTCCTCCCTATTTTTTGCAATGGAGCCTGGCCAAGCTACCCCTAGTAATGTGATACCGCAACAAAAAGATCCTCATCATACCGCTAGGTAAGGGCTGCAACAATCAGGTAAGTTTTAAAGGAAAATAAAAAAGAGCACTACGGGCAAATTAGAACATATTTTTTGTTTCTACAGCTCGCCCCGGGGATCATCCCGCAGATCATCTCACCGTAGCTCCTCAGATAGGAGATCCAAAGGTCATAGGAGCTCAGGACACTCTCACTCATCCTCAGCTCATGCCTCCCGCAGTGGCCAGAGGTCACCCTGACATACCCCTAGCAGACACGAATCCCACAGACCGGTGTATCCAAAAGAGAAGACCTGTTGGGTATGTGGAAGACAAGCGCTGCCCGAAAAATTGGTATGCGAGAAGTGTCTACTAGAGGCTACAGGGGATAAAGAGAAAGATAAGCAGCAGTCTCTGGAAACAATTAAGAGCTTGATCAAGGATTCAATCAGGGAGTTGGCCCTCTCCCAAGACCAAATTAACCCACCCTCGCCTGAAGCAGCAGTAAGCGCGTCCACTCCTCATTCGGTCGCAGAGGTGGATTCTGAAGACAAGGCGGAAGGGGTGGATATCAATATTTCAGCTTTTGACTTCGCTCTAGTTGAGCCTTTCATAACCACGGTCAAGGATGCAATCCAGTGGGAGGAAAATCCGGAGCCACCTTCTAAAACAAAGAAATATTTCCCACATCTGAAAAAGAAGGTATCAACTTTTCCCTTGATGGAAGAAATCAAGGAGGTGGTAACAGATGAATGGCAGAAGGTAGACAGAAGACCTATGGCGTATAATCGTTTTCTTAAGTTATATCCACTGGCAGAAGCAGATGCGCAACTTTTTGATGCTGTACCAACTGTGGACGCCTCAGTTATGAGGTTGGCTAGAAACTCGACCTTGCCACTAGAAGACGCAGTCTCCTTTAAAAATGTCCTTGACCGAAGGATTGACTCAGACCTGAAAAAAACATATCAGGCGGCTGGGGGAGCATGCAAGCCGGCGGTAGCTCTGACTTCGATCTCAAGGACCACCAGAGTATGGTCAGACAACGTGGAAACGGCCCTCAGACAAGGGGTAGGTTCAGAAGAAATCATTAAGGCACTGGATGAATTAAAGCTGGCCTCAGATTTCATAGCAGAAGTGGCTATTGACGTCCTAAAATGCTCTTCCAGGGCCATGCTGTATTCCATAACGGCCAGAAGAGCGTTGTGGCTAAAACCATGGTCGGCCGACCCAACGTCTAAGCAATCATGGTGTTGTATTCCATACGATGGGAAAGCCCTGTTTGGCGAAAAAATGGATACGGCAATTACCAGAGTCACAGGGGGGAAAAGTGGGCTAATTCCCCAGGACAGAAGCAGGAGGAAGAGATTTGCAAACCGCCCAGCGGGCCAGTTAAGAGGGAAGGACTCCAGATCCTACCGTCCGGGAAGGGAGTATAGAAGGGGCTGGAAAGGTTCACAAGCTAACTTTCTAAAGTTGGCTAAACCAAAAGCCTCTACATCCACAGTTGATGGCCAGAAGTCCTTTTGACGCCCTCTCCACCCAAACCGGTCCGGTAGGAGTCCGTCTAAAGGTGTTTGCCCGGGTTTGGGTGGAAGGTTGCGTAGACCAGTGGGCAGTGTCCACGGTCTGTCAAGGTCATTTCTGGGGATTCAAAAGGCAGCCTCCCCTCTATTCCTTTCAGGCCACCAAAATTCCAACCTCCAGAGAGAAGAAGGAGGCCCTTCTTCAATATGTCAAAATGCTTGTTCTCCAGCAGGCAGTAGTACCAGTTCCAGACTTGGAGAAGCACTTAGGCTTTTATTCTCCAGTCTTCTTGGTCCCCAAAAAATCGGGGGGTTGGAGGCCGGTACTAGACCTGAAGAGGCTGAACAGGTATATCTGGGTGGAACATTTCAAGATGGAGTCCTTAAACACGGTCATTCTATCTGTTCAGCCAGGAGATTGGATGGCGTCCATAGACCTTCAGGATGCATATCTGCACATACCTATCCGCCCTCAGTTTCAACCTTTTCTTTGGTTCAGAATAGGCGACTTACATCTTCAATTCCAATGCCTTCCCTTCGGGATTTCAACAGCGCCCAGAACTTTCACCAAAGTGCTAGTAGCGATCTTGGCTCCTCTTCGAGAGAAGGGGATTCGAGTACTACACTATTTGGACGATATTCTAGTTCTTTCTCAGCACAGGCAGACTTTGGTGATACATGTACAGTTGGTCCTAGACACACTGATAAAGTTTGATTGGCTAATCAACTACACCAAAAGTCAACTTACGCCCACACAGGAGATAATTTACCTAGGGACATTCTTCAACACTACAGGAAGAGCAGTTTCACTCCCGGCAAAAAAAATCCCTTCATTGATAGGGAAAGTGAAAAGGGCGCTAGCGAGCCATTCTATGGCAGCATCAGACTGTCTAAGCCTGCTAGGTTCCCTCTCTTCATGCATACCTATGGTGAAATGGGCCAGATGGCATCTACGGACTTTCCAGGTGGGCTTCTTACCACAGTGAAGAAAGATCGCCTAGAGCAGAGGATATTGATTACACCTACAATGAAATCCAGCCTTTGGTGGTGGACAAGACCATCCAACCTTCTGCTTCACTGTCCCCTTGGCCCCATCCCATGAACTGTTCTGACGACAGACGCAAGTCAGTTAGGATGGGGGGCACATTACCAAGACCAGTTGGTACAGGGCAGATGGCAATTCAATGCGACAGAGGTAGTATCAAACACCTTGGAGCTAAGGGCGGCTTGGTTAGCAATCCTGTCTGCCACCTTCCTCAGGGGAAAATCCATCCTTCTCCAGATGGACAAAGCGGCAGTAGCTTATGTTCAGAATCAAGGAGGAACGCACAGCAGGTCCCTTCTGAACGAAGTGACACGCATTCGGACATGGGCCGAGAGGAATTTAGTCAACCTACGAGCCTCATATATCCCAGGGCCAGAGAACCAGTTAGCCGATCAGCTTTCAAGATCTTTCAGCCACAACAACGAGTGGTCTCTGAATCCGAGGGTCTTCTCCTGGATATGCCAACAATGGGGCACTCTCCAAATAGACCTATTTGCCTCCCCGCTCAATGCAAAGACACCGCTTTCTTTTCAAGGTTCCCATCTCCGAAATCAGCAGGGGTGGATGCCCTAACCCAGCCATGGAACTTTCAGATGGAATACGCATACCCACCAACTCCACTGATACTGAGGTTTCTCCAACGTCTAACCACAGAAGCGATCACAGTTTTAGCAGTGATTCCATACTGGCCCAAGAGACCGTGGTTCACGTTGCTAATCAAGATGACCTTGTGCAAACCGCTTCACCTTCCACGCATAGACAACCTTCTGTCTCAAGGCAAGTTCTGTCACCCGCACCCGGAGATCCTAGACTTGAGGGTTTGGAAGTTGAGCGGAAAAGGTTGGGCGAGTTAGGATGTTCGCATAATGTCATACAAACACTACTACAGGCCAGAAAAGCATCTACGAATTCCACATACTATAGAGTTTGGAGAAAGTTTACGGAATTGGCAGAAATGAACCATTTCGATCCTCTAAACCCCAGAATCCAGAACATACTCCTCTTTTTACAGAGTGGATTGGACTTAGGTTTGGGCCTGAATACGCTTAAGGTCCAGGTTTCAGCCCTTTCAGCTCTAACAGACACCCGGTGGGCGCTAGATCCTCTGGTGGAACGTTTCTTGAAAGCAGTTCTAAGATTGAGACCGCCTAGAAAGACGCTATACCCCAAATGGGATTTGACTATCGTGCTTAATATCCTTTCAAAACCTCCGTTTGCTCCCACAGAAGAAAGCACCTTGGAGGATATTTCTCTGAAGGCAGTCTTTCTAGTCGCCATCACTTCGGGTCACAGGGTATCAGAGATCCAAGCATTAGGGTCACAAGAACCCTACATTACCTTCTTCCCGGACAGGGTGGTGTTGCAACCTATTCATCAGTTCATCCCTAAAGTACCCTCAGTCTTCCATCTGAACCAAGAGTGGGTTCTTCCAGCATTCGGGGAGGATCCAGCATCCTCAAAACTGCATGAGTTGGATATAGCCAGATCCCTAAGTCACTACCTAAATTTGACGCTGCAGTTCAGGAAAGATCAACGGCTATTTGTCATCCCCAAGGGTGCCAGAAAGGGAATGGCAGCATCTAAGATGACCTTGGCAAGCTGGATTGTAAGGTTAATCCAAAGAGCATATCGGGCTAGTGGTCTCCCAGTTCCAGATGCGGTCAATGCGCACTCAACGCGTGGAATAGCCTCCTCCTGGGCAGCTTTGGCGCGGGTCTCCCCTTAGACAGCTGGTCGTCCTTCAGCACGTTCATGTCCCACTATAGTGTGTACCCAGCAGTCCTTACTTCCCGAGAGTTTGGGGAAAGGACTTTGCAGTCATCTGTACTGTAGCTTTTTTGTTTAATTAAATTGCTTTATTGCAGTACCCTCCCTGTAAGCGAGTTATTTACCATGGGTATGCTGACATGGGAGGCACCAGGAAAACGGAAAATTGAATACTTACCTTTTCGTAATTTTTCTTTCCTGGTGCCTGCCCATGGCAGCATACACCCTCCCTTCAATGATTCTTAGCGTTATGAGATCTAGTTACAAGAATACTGACTAAGGGGAGGAACTCTTTTTTTATAGAGTTAAAATGGTCCTGTGGGTTGGTAGAGGGCGGAGCAACCAACCATGGGTAAGGAAAATTACAGAACGGTAAGTATTCAATTTTCCGTTATTTCTTTATTTAATAAGATTAGGGTAATCCAAGTGCATGCGCAGCAGCACCCAAGATGGCCACTTAGACCAGGAGATCCGCTCCGCTCCAGCCTTGTAGCCCTCATCACAGCTGTCTGAGCCCTTATTCCGGTTCGGCAACATCACCAGCCAACCGGGGAAGTACCCAGCCACCATCCGATGTCCGCAGGCTCAGCCCGGAGAGACCTGTCCCGGCAATTGGATTCTGCAGCAACGTGGCTCGGCCATGTCAACAGAGGCACAGCCTGTGTAGAAGAGGAATCCATAGCAGACCAGTATCAAACTACCTTCTCGGCCGCACACCAGAATGTAGCCACAGTGAGTACTCCACTGCAAGTGGCCCCCTCCTCTGCATCCACTGAATCCCTCTTAGGCAGATCACTAGGAGGCCCTGTCATGATGCCATTACAGGAGCTGCTGACCAGGGCCGGACCCCTGGGAACAGAAGACCCGAGACACCACTCCCACCCCTTCAGACTTTCCCTCCATGATGGCAGCATTTTCCAAAATGCTAACTAGGGGCCTATCCCAAAATGCGGCCCAGATCACAGCCTCTATTCATGCTGATCTGCAGCAAATAGGCACAAGAATAGAAGTAATTGAGAAGAAAGCAGACCAAGCGGTTTCTGGAATTAACCAGAACTCCGCCAGAATTCAGGATCTCCATGATCAACTAGAATCAGCAGTCTCCAAAATTGACCTTGAAAATAGATCGAGACGCTACAACTTCAGAATCAGCGGAAAACACCAGAATTCGTTAAAGATGTCTATGCAGTAGTTAAAAACTTTATCAAAAGTCTGCTCCCTGACATCCCAGCACACCGTCTGGAAGTGGATAAAGCTCATAGAGCACTACAACCGTTACGCACGGATAGTCTCCCTAGAGACATTATAGTAAAATCCCACTTCTATATAGAGGATGTGATGAAGCTGTCCCGCACCGCGGATAAGCTGGAAATCATGGGTCATCAGATTCAAATCTTCGCAGACCTATCGCCATACGCGGTACAAAAGCAATGATCTCTAAAACCGTTATTCCAAGTCCTGGCACACAGACATCAAATATAGATGGGCTTTCCCGCTTTGCCTGAACTTCTCATACCGTAACAAACCCTACAATTTCTCCTCCTTTCCAGAGGACGAACGATTACTCCTCCACTTAGGACTGATCACCCAAGAACTGCCTCAACCATTATCCAATAGAGGGGCACCATCAACAAAACAGCCATCACCACAAGCCCACTGACTCATGTGTGGCAGAAGCAACATCCCAAGAGATCAAGAGAATCCCTTCCCCCGTGATGTCGACAACCAATCTTCAAAACCAATTCAACCTCCCAGTTCTCTTTGGAACTGTGCTGTGGAGACTTCCAGCCTTGCAACCAATCTGTCCTTTACCTTGATTAACTTTCAGGTTGGTTTAACCCTAAGCTCCAAAAGGGGGAATTGTTCCAGGGGACCGGCTTCATTCGAAACTCCCCGGGCACCTATGTTACCTGTTTTTTTTTTTCTTTTCTCTACATGCGGCCCTGGATCCCTTTATATCTGTCAACACCCACAATGGAATCTAGAGATAAGGGAACTCAACGGGCCACAGCAGATCACTTCAGGATGCATCCCCAGCATAGGTGTGCGCAGCCTATTGCATTAGGGTGTGCACCTCAAAGCTCCAACACACATGCGCGTGTGACATATTTACCGGTCTCTTCCCAGCTCTCCTTCCTGAAGCAATGGGGGGAGGGGCGAGCAAGGGAGCTCACAGGGGGTGGCATATATTGGTATGGTATTGGTATTTTTCTCCTGTGGCAGCTGAATGTCGGTGAGAGGGAGAGGAGGAGAAGCCTAATTTCAGCTGCTGCAGGGGGAAAATATAGATTGATTCCACTAAATTGCACCTCCTCTCCAGGTTCTTGGGGTCAGCAAGGAAGGATTGCAGTCTACCTGTCACCTGCCCATGATCACTGGGGAGATCGCCATTGATGGGTTGCCAACCCCAGGATTAGGGTGTGCCCAGGCACACATGGCACACCCCTTGCGCACGCCTATTATCCCCAGCTGGGGCGTGGTCCTCCTCTAAAATCATTCCACCATCTCCTGCCCTCCCATGGGCGATAGCGGGCGTCACCATGATGCTTACCATCCCTATACATTTTACATCAAGGTGACGTGTGTTGTCGAGTGGGGGAGCGGTTAAGCGGACCTGGCTGTTCTCTAATGCAATGCCAAAAGGGCTCAGATTCTAAGTTCGTTATAATGTTACAGTTTATCTTTACGGTGGGGGCAACTGGAGCGGTAGCAGTGCGCCTCCATCTGACGCGCATAGGAGAGTTTCATTTTATTTTCCTGTGGGATTCAGATTACCTCATCCAACTTAGGACGACTTGGTTTACTTTTTGGTAAATGGTTGGGAAGAGACGGTTCCCTCACCAGCCTTAGTGGGACTGGGATTGCATTGAAAATTTGTTTTCTAATGCTTCTTCTCCTTTTTCTTTCTTTTCTCTATCTCCTCTCATCTTCCTACCCTCATCTCCCTCCTGTACCCCACTCCTCACAGGGCCTCTCTGGAATTCCTACCTCAAAACACACAGGATCGGGGCACCATGGAACGCATACGGTCTTCACTCTGCCAGGGAAGCTACCTTCAGCTGGTAAGCACGCTCAATATACAGCACCTTCCTCTCACTTGAACCATGGATAGTACAGCACCTACAGATCTGAAACTCCAGATATTCTCCTACAATGTGCAGGGACTTAACTCCACAGTAAAACAAAGCAAAATATTACAACAGCATCACACACTAAAGGCAGATGTTCTGCTGTTACAAAAGACGCACTTCCCAGCTACATACAACCCCTCATTTCTCCACCAGAATTTTACTCAATTCTACTTAGCAAACGCAGAGAACAAAACGAGAGAAATAGCAGTATGTTTCTCTAATTCGGTTAACTTCTTGCTCACTAAGGTAAAAAGGGACACTGAAGGTTGATACTTATTAGTATATGGCACAATTAATGGGGGGACCTACACATTTATCTCCTATTATGCCCCTAACAAAGGCCAGGGAAAGTTCTTCAAAGCAGTCCTGCAGACTTTGAAGCCTCACCTCCTAGGCACAGTTGTTCTAGGAGGCGACTCCAACACTCCCTTTGACCTCACCTTAGACAAGTCCAACTCACGGATACCAAAAGCCAAGCGCCCCCCCAGACAAAGCCTGAAAGTGGCACAGACCCTACAGGCAAATGGCCTGGTAGACATCTGGATGGAAATGAATCCCCACACCAAAGACTACAGGCACTACTCCTTTCCACACCTCACCCATTCCAGGACAGACCAGATTTTTATACAATCCGCTGCCATCCCACTAGTGATAACCTCTAAACTCTATCAGATCACTCCATAGTGAAAGTAACTTTAAGAGGCGCCTCTGGGGTGAAGGGTCCCTTTAAATGGCGCATAAATGAAGCTCTACTGAGCAACCCTGCCCACTGCACAATCTTAGAAAAAGCTTTGAAAGACTACTTCGCAGAGTACAATACTGAATCGGTCTCACCAGGTACACTCTTGGCAGCCCATAAAGCAGTGATGAGAGGCAGATTCATTCAGATCTCATCTCAACTTAAATCTCATCTGAACAAAAGGCTGAAATAAAGAAAAGGAGAGAAGGTATTTGCCCATCATCTAGGAAATAAAACCACATCCCTTGGAAAATATTTTAGAAATTTAGAAAGATATGTGGGATTTTCAAGGTGCTAAATTAGAACAAAATAATTTTATAAAAAGTAGAAATTTATTCAAGCAAAAAAAAAAAACCCAAACATACAAGAGGTAGATATTGATATTACAGTACTAATACATGTGCTGACTGATCTCTACATGTTTCGCCTTGGTAATTGGCTTCTTCAGGAGATTTAATTGATATCAGGCACAATGAGCACTAGAAATAAACAGAATTTTTAGAGAAATAGGACAATCAACAATCACAGCAACATCAAAGATATATAAACACAAAAATTTTACAAATTGGAAAAACATTCATCAATTGGAAAAATGCCCCATGCCAAAGCCATAATTGGTCACAATATTTACCAGTATGTTCAAAAACTATTTGCATATGAATTGGGCTTCAAAATCATGGGGATATGAACAGTCGGATCATCCAGTATAACCATAATAAAGGGGGATGTATCTGGAGTACAGCCACTGGTAATGGTCCAAAAACTAAAACTTTTATCCTATACCAGGGATCCTTAGCTATGTTCACAGGCTTGAAAGTTGATTATTCACCTCCAATTCCACAAAGGAATGGATAATGATGTAAAAGATGATGAAAGAGATAAGATGAATGCATTTCTGAATTTTCAAAAAGTCAGATTATGACCCCTGAGTCAGAAAGATAATAGACCCAATCAATATTATATTCCAATAGCCAAAGAAGCAACAATAGCGCTATTCAGCAATGGTAGAGAAAGTTACCTTCAATGAGGAATTCACCAACAAATCTCTCCCCTTTTCATGCTGGACCGCAATTGAAAACCAAAAAAACAGGATGTTTATATACCCACCTCCACCCTCAAATTAAATGGCCGCTTTGGCACCAAAATCCGAGGATGAGGACGCTAAGTGACCGCCAAATAGCGCGGCCGAGGTTGCACCGGAAATTACGTCAATACAGCGGGAAGGCCAACCGGAAGTGACGCCCGAAAGATGGCGGCAGACCGGAAGTGATGTAAAAACATCAAACCCAGAAGTGTCAGCACAATATCAGACAACAGCTATCGAAAATGATGCAAGGATGTATAAAATATCCAGACCTAAAGAATGACAATTGGCAAGATAAGTAAAGACACCCAAACCAGGACTAGATAGTATATTACAATTAGACGGAGCTTAAATGGAATAAAGGCAACCTAACTAAGAGGAACAAGGGTCAGTTAGACAGCATTTGGCACCACCCAGTGGAGTCCAAAGAGATTGCCCCGAAAATGACACCCTGGGCGTCCTTATGGCTATCACATCTGAAAATATCCCCATAATAAGGACTAAAAGATATACAATGTTTAATAATAAACATTAAATATATTTTTTCTACCAAGAAGGGACAAAAATTAAGGACTAACGAAAACTAGAATTTTCGCAAATAGAAGAATATTATTTTAACTATTAAACTGACCAAGAATGAGATAAGGACATAATACAGATCACCAATCGAAATTACAAAAAATACAATTACCAATTAACAATTGTAAACATTATAAATATCAAACCATATAAAGAATGATAAAAAAACTAATCCTATATTTTCAATATTTGAAGAGCATGGCCAACTAGTTTTAGAGGAATGGTTTGTAGATGATGGATTCCTTCAAGCCTGGATGGACAGTGGCCGCCAGGGAATGAATCCATCTTGTCTCAACGCTGAAAGAGAATCCTATCAAGATCACCCCCCTATCATGAGTTGGTAAATATTCAAGTGCAAAAAATTTTAGAAACCTGAAATGAATGATAGAGTCCCATATGCCGACTGATGGGAGTTTCCATTCTTTTCTTTTGAACGAGGGAAACATGATCTCTAATTCTGTGAAAAAATGGTCTTTTAGTTTTTCCTACATAGAATGCTTGATATTCACAAACCATGTAGTAAACCACACCAATTGATTGACAATTCACAAAAAAGTGAGGTTTATAAATCCTTCCATTTGGCAGGGCCAGCTCGGCAGAATTCATTAGAAATCTGCAGAATTCACACCTGCCGCATGAAGCTGTTCCCCTGCGACTTGGTCCTCCCTGTTTGGGCATCAAGTGGCTATGAACCAATTGATCCTTTAAGGATCTAGACTTCCTATAAGTGATCTGAGGGTATGGATTTACATACTTTAAAATCACATCATCAGTGGCCAAAAGATGCCAATACTTTTGAATATTGTGAGGAACCTTATCATGTTCCCCAGCAAATCGTATTATTAGTCATACCTTTTGTTCCTTTTTAGAAGTTTTCTGAGTATGTATCAATTCCAACCAGTTCCTTGACTTAGCTCTATGATAAGCTTTCTTTAGGCAGGAGCGACTATAGCCCCTGTCCATCAGACGGGACCGTAGGGCTCCGGCCTCAAACTCAAAATCCTCCTCCTGCAGAAATCCTGCAATTTCTTCTTAATCTGAGGTACTGGCTATACGGAATATTATGAACTAGGGTCTAGGGTGGGAACTTGCTGCATATAATATTGTATTACCAGCAGATGGTTTTCTGAATAAAGAAGACCCTATTGTACCATCAGAGTTTATGAAGATCGAGATATCAAGGAAATTGATCAACTTTTGATTACATGTCATGGTACATTTTAAATTATACCAATTGCTCTCCAATTTAGCCATAAAGAGGAGAAGCTGATCCTTGGTGTCAGTCCAAATGACAAAAATGTCATCAATAAACCGACGCCAAATAAGTACAAAAATTTCTCGCTCCCACCCCCCCAGATACAGATTCGTGCACGATGGGGTACATTTAGTCCCCATCGCCACTCCCTGTACCTGGAGGTAGTGGGAACGGCCAAAAATAAAAATATTTTTAATCAAGACAAAAAGCAACAGGTTGGAAACAAATTCATTGTAAGAATTGGCCCTAGGGCCACGCTCAGATAGGAAACCTCCACAACTCCAACCCCCAACTTGTGAGGAATGGAGTTGTAGAGGGCCTCAACATCAATGGCCACCAGCCAAGAGCAATCAGGAACACAAATGCCATCCAGAGATCTGAGAAAATCAGCAGTATCCTGGAAATAGAAACTTAAAGATTTGACATGAGGATGTAAGTAGTCATCTATTCATTTACTGGCAGGTTCAGTTAAACAATTATTGCCAGATACAATGGGACGACCTGGAGGAAACTTGGCATTTTTGTGTTTTTTGGTAAGGCATATAGTGTAGGAAGTCTATAGGTATTTACAGTCAAAAATTCTAAAGTCTTCTGGTTAATCAGGCCCTTATTGAAGGGCCGAGTGATCAGAATCCGATATTTGGTTTCAGCATAATTCACCTGTGCTAAAGGTGTAGGCCTATTACAGGAACGATTCAATAGAAGATCCATGACCATGGTTTGATCAAGATTCATTACAACAGTCTTTCCTCCTTTATCAGAGGGTTTGATGATTATCTGGTTGTTTTGTTTTAAGGAGGCCATGGCCTTCCATTGTGAGAGACTAGGATTGGATTCCCTATTGCACAGTTTCCATTTAGTAGTTTGAATTTCTTTAGTTACCCGTTGGGTAAAAGCCCAAATATTGGGATTACCATGAAGCAGGGGAAATGATCTTAATTTAGGTTTATAAGGGTGGCGGAAAGAATCTCTCAGTGTATCCAAAGATGGATTCGGAGGGGGCTCCTCTATGGGTTCATCAAAAGGATTGCTCTCCTCCCATAGTTCCATAAGATCACTCAAAGCCTTGATCTCATTAATTGTCATTTTTCCACAGGTCGTCAGAGGTCATTCCAGAAGGGGGGCCTCTGGCATCCTTATCAAAAATAACTTTAAACATTAGTTTTCTAGCGAACAAATTCACATCCTTTATAACCTCAAAGGCATCAACCTCCTGATCAGGACAGAACGTCAAGCCCAAACTGAGGACTTGAGTCTGATCCTTTGATAAGGGAGATGAGGACAAATCAATTACTTGGAAACTGTTTTGCTTGCTGTTTTTGCAATCGGTGAGTTGAGGATCTATTTTAGATCGGGAGTGAGTTGTGGCAAGAAAATGGGTGCCGTGCGAAGATCCCCCAAATTGGGGATGACAGGTAAGTCCCCCAAAACTATGTTAGGCTTACCTTAGATGCAGTCAAAGAATTTAAAGTGGAAACTGAAGAAATAGAGTGACCATCACCGGAGACAGTGGAAGAAGGTACAGAGTGCGTGACCTTGGTCTAAGAATGAAGACCTGGACGTGAGTGATCTAGAGTGCGTTTAGAGGCAGAAACATTCGGTGCTGGACGATCTGTTTTACATTTCTGTGAACCACTCGCTGAGAGTTGTGTGGATCCTGCTTGAGATGAGGACATAGAAGACAATGATGATTCATCGGAATCAGTTGGATCATGATTGGAATTATTTGTTTTATGATTTTGGAGCCCCAATTCATATGCAAATCATTTTGAACATACAAGTAATTATTGTGACCAATTATGGCTTTGGCCTTGTGCATTTTTCCAATCAATAAATGTTTTTTCAATTTGTTAAATTTGTGTTTATATATCTTTGATGTTGCTATGATTGTTGATTGTCCTGTTTCTCTAAAAATTCTGTTTATTTCTAGTGCTCATTGTGCCTGATATCAATTAAAGCTCCTGAAGAAGCCAAATACCAAGGCGAAACATGTAGAGATGAAATCAGTCAGCCCATGTATTTGTACTGTAATATCAATATCAATATCTACCTCTTGTATGTTTGTTTTTATTGCTTGAATAAATTTCTACTTTTTAGAAAATTATTTTGTTCTAATTTAGCACGTTGAAAATCCCAAATATCTTTCTAAATTGCTGAAATAAAGAAGTTGATGGAGGAATTTGGTCTGCTCAGTAAACAGCACAAAAGTAACCCCACCCCAGATAATCTGACTCGCCTTGATGCAGCCCAAGTCCAACTAAACCTATCCCTAACCACTTCAGCCGAAAAACACTTACGATGGCCCAGGGCACATTTCTACTACCAAAAGGACAAGATAGGCTCTAAATTAGCAGACAAACTTAGCCCGAAGCTGCACACACTAGCCTTGCCCAAAATTCACACTAAGGCAGAAAATTTAACCCAGAATCCAGTAGGAATCACTTTCTACATTTTACATTTTACATTTCTAAATTAATCTCCCTAAAATAAAATGATCCCACTAAGAGCTCCTAGACAAACCATTCTCCTCAGACGAAATAACGGAAGTCATAAAATTCTTAATGACATCCTCCACCCCGGGGCCAGAAGGTTTCTCGATCTGCTACTATAAGAAATTCGGCACCATCCTAGCACCCTTCATGGCACTTTTTTTTAACTCTATCTGGGATTTTTTAACAAATGTGAAAACAAGGTATTGAACGTGATTAGGGAGAGAAGAAATACGAAGTTGACTAAAATAGAAAGTAACATAAATATAATCAAGGAAAACATGGCACACCATGTGGATACCAATGAATGTAAAACAGGTCCACCAAATTGCAGGAATTCCTGGCAAAATTGGATAATGAGATTAAAAATAAGAAATTTTTTATTGCAATAATCTTTATGTTTGACGACTTGCCACAGACACGTGAGCTCTCTGTATTGTTCGATAAACTGGCTAAGGAATTCATGTGAATTCAAAGCTGACTTCATCATTTTGGTGACAAGTATCAGATGTCTGCAAAACAGAACACAAGACAAACAATAATGGGTGCCGTATAGCTCATAATCTGGTCACAATATAGGCCTTTATTTAAGAAATAGGGATGGGCTGTATGTTCGGGTCGAACATGAGTTTGACTTGAACATTGGCTGTTCGCCCGTTCACCAAATAGCAAACCGTTTATGATGTTTTCGGCAAATTTGAAAGCCTATAAAAGTCTATGGGAGAATTCAAAAGTGATCATTTTCATGGATAATATGCAAGCCAATTTGCTATAAAAAGTTTGAGGACCTGGGTCCATGGACTTTAATCATGTTTAAAAGTGAAACAATAAAAGTGAAATATTCCTTTACATTTCATAACTGGGTGGGTGGGGGGGGTGTGGATGTGTATAGTATGCCTGCATGTTTCCCATATGTAAAAACAGTTCGAGAGCAAAATTACATTTCCAAAGCAAAAAACAGTCATTTAAAAGTACTAGCGGTAGCGACAGAATTTAGAAACGTACCTTCTTTTCGCAGCTACTCTCAGATTCTGTTCGCATCGCGCCTAATCAGAACGTCACGTTACAATCACACGCGCGTTCGACTGATATACACTGCCTATGTGTGAAAACTCCACTCTCCAAACGTCATGACGTCTTTATTCGTACCGTGTGTATCACATACCTGGTGGAGACTGGAATGTGATGGAGGCCTCCCTTGCTCCTCCCGCCTACACTCCTGAAGGAACAGAAAGTGTAAAGGCAAGGAGTGGCACGAGTGCCGGGTAGCTGGCTGGTGATGTCCCCTCCGAAGGTGGGTAGAGCTGGCAGCCAAGATCCTTGGAACAGGAAGCGGAAGCAGCTGGGCACCAGAGCATGGACAGGAGCAGAACCAGGAGAAGAGCAGTAGTCAGCAACAACCGGGCAGTGAATCAGCATGCAAAAGGAAGTCCAGAGGGCAGGCCAAGGTCGGGTAACAGCCAGGCAATGCGGTACCAAGTTAGCAGGCAGATCAAGTCCAATAAACAGGCCGAAGTCAGGATACCAGGTAACAGGTGGTGGAGCAAGCAGAGGGGAAGTCCAAGACGAGCCGGGTCATACACAAACAGACAGGAACATAGGATCAGGACTTGGTGGTTCAGGGAGAGCTGAAGATCATCCAGCCATTGTTTGCAGTAACAGAGCAGTTTAAATAGGTCACTGGGCGCCAAGTGCTAATTGCACACACGCGTGCACACGCACACTCGCCCGCGTACCAATGCGCGCACACTCGTGAGCGAGGAACTGGCATTGCGGGCATTCTGTTGGTCCTTTGCTCACGAATATTAGCATGGGTGCAATGTGTGCGAGAATGAGCCTGTATCTGTACTGGCCTTTTGATGGTGGAAGTCCGGTTTACCTTACAGCGTGTTAGCTTGACAGAGACGGCGCATGTGTGAAACTCCGCTCACGTCGTCCGCCCCTGACATTCTTTTTCTGTAATATTCCCCGCCTCTTCTCTCTTCGGTGCGCAGTAAGGAGCAACATGGCAGAGACACAGATGTGTGATGTACCATCTTCTAGTGGGGAGGAAAGGCCAGAGCCACAAACATCACGATCCAGGTGGAGGAGATGTAAGGCCACCAACATGTCCTTTGCTGAAATGGAGATGGTGGAGATTTTACAAAGGGAGGATTATGATGGGAAACATGGTCCATACGCCCATCCAAATTTACTAAAGGACCAAATCCTGTCTTGTGTTGTGAGGACTCTGGAACGCAAGTTTGGGGTACGACGGAAGAAAGACCAATTGAGGAAGCGCTGGTCCGACATAAAAAACAGGGAGCCGGATCAGTATGTCAAAATAAAGAAGGTGCTTCGAAAAAGTAAGTACTTGATGTGTGTTCCTATTTATGATTATTCACTTGCATGCTGGTCCATGTGCTTTTCTTTACTGTTGTACTTAATCGTTCGTAGGTAGGAAACAACGTTCGTAGAGACAAAGAGTGATGGTTTGCCAATAAATACGAAGTCTTTAGCTGATATAGGGTTATGACTGTTTTGGTCATGATAATTTATCTGATTGAACAAAGTTTAAGACATTGTTGTCTAGATGTCTTTGAAATTTGAATTAATTGCTAAATAGATTCAGTGGAGAAGGAGAAGACACTAAGCAGCTGTTTACACATCTGGACTCAGGAGCACTAGTGTGGGACACCAGAGAAACTTGGCCAAAAAAGGTAAGTATTGCATTTTGGTTAAAAGGGAATTTTAATCATGTCTTTAACTTGGATCTCTTCCTAAACAGACAATTGTACAGGGTCGCCGGGACCCCAAAGCTCGCCAGGACATCCCCAACCTCGCCAGGACCCCCTACCTCGCCAGGACCCCCAACCTCGCCAGGCTCAATGTGAACTGATACAAACTGATAATAAATGCAGCGCTAGGTTAAGTAAAGACAGGGTGATACACTGTCACCCTGTGTGTGTATATTGTGTATAGTCCCCAATGGCTGGAAGGAATGTCCATAATGAACTGAAGGTCCATCAACATATAAAACGTGATATCCTTTGTGTGAAGAAAGAAACAACTTATATGGATGGTGCTTCTAAGTCTTCATGCAGTCGAGATAGATGTATGGGTAGCAGAAATGGATGCGCTTACCGGAGGAGGTGGACACAATCACCATACAGCTTAGTGTAATACAGACTTATAGATCGATCAATCCCGGGGGTGCTTGCTGGAAGGTATTGGTGGTAGATTCCATCTAGGGGGACAGTAACTGTAGGGTGGTGCTCGGATCCACAACGGATGGATGGATTACCTTCACAGGAAGCAAACAACTGAAGACTAACTTCCCCCGCATGGAACATCAGTTCATAAGGGAAAAGGAAAAAAACTCCACATAGTGCATGAATCCAGTAAAAAAATTATTGGAAGATGCCAAGGAGAAAATTTATTTTTTTAAACAAACATCGAACTTGGTGGGTAAAAATGATCACAAATAGCTAAAAAATCACGTGGTGGCAGGGCACAGATAGCTTCAGCAACCCGACATGTTTCGGACGATGGTCCTTCAACTGGGGCGTATAGCTTTGTGCCTGGCACCACGCTTACATATAAAGACATTTAAAATTATGCGATGACAGTCAGCTGTGTGTACCGCCGCTGGGTGGACCTAACAGCCAATCAAAGGGGAGCAGTGTGTTTACAACCAGCATCGCTGACACGTGTAATAGTAACCTCCAATCACTGCCTCTAATGGGAAGTCATGTGCCGGTATCGTTATGCGTGATGTCATCGCGCACCGGCTAATGCGCTCCAAGCCTCCTTCCCATTCCAGGAAGAGGCTGATCAGAGTATAAGGCCAGGGGTGAGATAACCCCACCCACTGACCACAGATGAAAGTCATTGCGCTCGGTATAAAGCGCTCAAAACTCCGTTACTTCCTGTGTCTACGGAAGTACAAAAACGAACGCTGTTAGAGTGGGGGAAAAAAATGTAAAATTAAGCTAAAAAGTTTAATGTATGCATTAAATGGAATATATCCTTAATAAGCTTGCATCAAACCAGGACCTGGGTGCGACGGGCACCGTAGATATAAAAATTGTCCCGCACTGCTGTCCATAAAATATAGGCATCGTATTAACATCATGGTAAGATATGAACATAAAAAAGCATATGGGTCATGAGTCAGAAAATTAATAAAAAATCCCTAAGTGAATCCTATTAGCGTCATGATGCATGTCTGAACATCCCATATGGGAAAAAAATAAACCTAAGAAGTTATACAAATATGTGCATATAAAAGAAGAGAAAAGGAAAGGGAGAAACCCTTTATGTCCAGACAAATATCGAAATGGATCGATATGTCATCCGGAGATTCAAAAAGTATGGAAGAATGAATAAAATTAAATGTATAATGTCCACTGTATAGTTCTAAGTGGTCCAACAAAATCATAACCCCTAGATTGTTTGGCAAAAAGGTCCGAATGCAAGTAGACAAGATGTAAACTATGGGGACCGTTCCAGGCTATTTAGGATTTATTTATAAACGCATTTATGTCCCATTCTACATTAAACCCGTAGGGGGAGTAGCTTTTTAACTGGTAGATCCAGAACGTTTCGAGTTTGGATACTCCCCTGGTACGTGGACCTCCCCTCCAATGCGGGACAAATTTGTTGATGACTTGGAATTTAGTGCCCCTCGGGTTCTTGTCATGGAACTGTAAAAAATGTCGAGGAACACTGTGATTAGTGCGGCCTCGTTTAATGGCAGTGATGTGTTCATTTATTCAGATGCTAAACATTCTTATGGTGCGGCCCACGTATTGTTTATTGCAAGGGCATGTGATGAGATACACTATATAGCGAGTGGTACATGTGGTGAAGTGTCTCATCTGGTAGATGGTAGAGGTAACCGAAGACTGGAAGGACTCAAATTTTTTTTGCCCACAGAGGCTGTGTGTGCATACAATGCACTTTTTGCAGGGGTAAAAACCCTTAGCCTCTGAGAAAAAAGATGGCTTTGTAGGGGCTTCAATAACATTATGAGAAATGCGATTTCGTAGGGAAGGAGCTCCTCTGAAAGTGACACCTGCTCTAATAGGGAGCACCGGACCTAGAATTGGGTCATTTCTCAGAACATTCCAATGGTGGTTCAAAATGTGCTTTATTTGTTGAACAGAAAATTGTGTAAACAGAGACCATTTCAATTTATCATTGGACATTGACTTGGGTTGCACAGTTGTGAGTGTCTCACGATCTATGAGGGAGACCCTTGTTATCGCCTGATCTATCAGGGATAGTTGAACAAAACGTTCTTTCAAAAAAAGAGCTTGCTTTACAAAATCCGAAGAGTTTGTACAATTTCTGCGGATTCTAAGCAATTGGTTGCGGGGGACAGAATCAAGCCAAGGGCCGTAATGGCAACTATCCGTAGAAATGTAGCCATTTCTGTCCGTTGGCTTAAAAAATGTGGTGGTCATAATTCGGCGGTCAGCAATGGAGATCTCTAGATCCAAAAAGTGGATGGAGACTGTGCTCACGTTATATGTGAGAACAATACCTCTTTCATTTTGATTAAGGGTGGCCATAAAGTCATGGAGAGTTTCCTCGTCGCCTTTCCATAGGAGGAGGATGTCTTCTATATACCTGGCCCAAAAACACAGCTTAGGTCGCTGTGATGGATAGACGACATCCTCCTCCCATAGTGCCATGAAAAGGTTGGCGAGGTTGGGGGGGGGCAAACTTAGCCCCCATTGCCACGCCTTTCTTCTGTAAAAAGAATTGGTTGTTGTACCAAAAATAGTTGGTTTGCATGGCAAATCGGAGAAGTTCCATGATGTAACATTGCTGTAATGACGGGATATCTTTACTAGTGGCTAGATAGTGTTTCACAGCAGCCAATCCTAGTTCATGTGGGACACAGGTGTATAATGCCGTAACATCAGCAGTAACAAGGATAAGGTTGTCCTGATATTCGACGGACTCCAAACGGCGAATAGTGTCATCTGTATCTTTCAGGTATGATGGGACTTTACACACCAGTGGTTGGAGATAGAAGTCAATGTAGCGGCCAACTCGAGATGTAATCGAATCCATCACGTTTATGATGGGTCTACCAGGGGGTTTCGTAATATTTTTATGTACTTTTGGGAGATAATACATCACTGGAATCCGTGGGCCTACCAGAACCAGATACTCCTTTTCCTTTTTATTTAAAATTCCCTTCCCTGTTTAACCCTCCTAACGTCACGGCCCCTTCCATTAAAGTCTTCTGTGACTTAGTACTAAAGGACCTGGAAGGGTTACCTGACAAACATGTTTTTGACCATCCTAATATCAAAACTGGCCTAAAATCTCTTTGTGAACATAAAGACATCGTGATTCGCCCCGCCGACAAGGGGGGTGGTCTGGTGATTCTTGATAAAAAAGATTACCATATAGAGATGCGTCGCATCCTTAGTGACGACAAAACCTATATGGCTCTCCCTCGAGACCCTACTAGGGATTTAAAAAAATTTTTAGTCGATTTGGTTGAAAGGGGCTTCTGACAGGGAATTTTAAATAAAAAGGAAGAGGAGTATCTGGTTCCGGTAGGCCCATGGATTCCAGTGATGTATTATCTCCTAAAAATACATAAAAATATTACGAAACCCCCTGGTAGACCCATCATAAACGGGATCGATTCGATTACATCTCGAGTCGGCCGCTACATTGACTTCTATCTCCAACCACTGGTGTGTAAAGTCCCATCATACCTGAAAGATACAGGTGACACCATTCGCCGTTTGGAGTCTGTCGAATATCAGGACAACCTTATCTATGTTACTACTGATGTTACGGCATTATACACCTGTATCCCACATGAACTAGGATTGGCTGCTGTGAAACACTATCTAGCCACTAGTAAAGATATCCCGCCATTACAGCAATGTTACATCTTGGAACTTCTCCGATTTGCCACGCAAACCAACTATTTTTGGTACAACAACCAATTCTTTGACAGAACAGAAGAAAGGTGTGGCAATGGGGGCTAAGTTTGCCCCCAGCCTCGCCAACCTTTTCATGGCACTATGGTAGGAGGATGTCGTCTATCCATCACAGCGACCTGAGCTGTGTTTATGGGCCAGGTATATAGACGACATCCTCCTCCTATGGAAAGGCGACGAGGAAACTCTCCATGACTTTATGGCTACTCTTAATCAAAATGAAAGAGGTATTGTTCTCACATATGAGGTGAGCACAGTCTACATCCACTTTTTGGATCTAGAGATCTCCATTGCTGACCGCCGGTTTGTGTCACATTTTTTAAGCCAACGGACAGAAATGGCTACATTTCTATGGATAGTTGCCATTACGGCCCTTGGCTTGATTCTGTCCCCCGCAGCCAATTGCTTCGAATCCGCAGAAATTGTACAAACTCTTCAGATTTTGTAAAGCAAGCTCTTTTTCTGAAAGAACGTTTTGTAGAAAAAGGTTATCAACCATCCCTGATAGATCAGGAGATAACAAGGGTCTCCCTCATAGATCGTGAGACACTCACAACTGTGCGACCCAAGTCAATGTCCAATGATAAATTGAAATGGTCTCTGTTTACACAATTTTCTGTTCAACATAGACAAATTAAGCACATTTTGAACCGCCATTGGAATGTTCTGAGAAATGACCCAATTCTAGGTCCGGTGCTCCCTATTAGAGCAGGTGTCAGTTTCAGAGGAGCTCCTTCCCTACAAAATCGCATTTCTCATAATGTTATTGAAGCCCCTACAAAGCCATCTTTTTTACCAGAGGCTAAGGGTTTTTACCCCTGCAAAAAGTGCATTGTATGCACACACAACCTCTGTGGGCAAAAAAAATCTGAGTCATTCCAGTCTTCGGTTACCTCTAACATCTACCAGATGAGACACTTCACCACATGTACCACTCGCTATATAGTGTATCTCATCACATGCCCTTGCAATAAACAATACGTGGGCCGCACCATTAGAACGTTTAGCATCCGAATAAATGAACACATCACTGCCATTAAACGAGGCCGCACTAATCATAGTGTTCCTCGACATTTTTTACAGTTCCATGACAAGAACCCGAGGGGCACTAAATTCCAAGTCATCGACAAATTTGTCCCGCATTGGAGGGGAGGTCCACGTACCAGGGGAGTATCCAAACTCGAAACGTCCTGGAACGGTCCCCATAGTTTACATCTTGCCTACTTGCATTCGGACCTTTTTGCCAAACGATCTAGGGGTTATGATTTTGTTGGACCACTTAGAACTATACAGTGGACATTATACATTTAATTTTATTCATTCTTCCATACTTTTTGAATCTCCGGATGACATATTGATCCATTTCGATATTTGTCTGGACATAAAGGGTTTCTCCCTTTCCTATTCTCTTCTTTTATATGCACATATTTGTATAACTTCTTAGGTTTATTTTTTTCCCATATGGGATGTTCAGACCTGCATCATGACGCTAATAGGATTCACTTAGGGATTTTTTATTAATTTTCTGACTCATGACCCATATGCTTTTTTATGTTCATATCTTACCATGATGTTAATATGATGCCTATATTTCATGGACAGCAGTGCGGGACAATTTATATATCTACGATGCCCGTCGCACCCAGGTCCTGGTTTAATGCAAGCTTATTAAGGATATATTCCATTTAATGCATAAATTAAACTTTTTAGCTTAATTTTAAATTTTTCTCCCCCATCACCACTCTAACAGGGTTTGTTTTTGTACTTTCGTAGACACAGGAAGTCGCAGAGTTATGAGCGCTTTAAACCGATGCGCAATGACTTTCATCTGTGGTCAGTGGGTGGGGTTATCTCACCCCTGGCCGTATACTCTGATCAGCCTCTTCCTGGAATGGGAAGGAGGCTTGGAGCGCATTAGCCGGTGCACGATGACATCACGCATAACGACACCGGCACATGACTTCCCATTAGAGGCAGTGATTGGAGGTTACTTTTACACATGTCAGCAATGCTGGTTGTAAACACACTGCTCCCCTTTGATTGGCTGTTAGGTCCGCCCAGCGGCGGTACACACAGCTGACTGTCATCACATAATTTTAAATGTCTTTATATGTAAGCGTGGTGCCAGGCACAAAGCTATACGCCCCAGTTGAAGGACCATCGTCCGAAACATGTCGGGTTGCTGAAGCTATTTGTGCCCTGCCACCACGCGATTTTTTAGCTATTTGTGATCACTTTTACCCATCAAGTTCAATGTTTATTTTAAAAAAAATGTTTCTCCTTGGCATCTTCCAATAAATTTTTTACCGGATTCATGCACTATGTGGAGTTTTTTTCCTTTTCCCTTATGAACTGATGTTCTATGCGGGGGAAGTTACAGTCTTCAGTGGTTTGCTTCCTCTGAAGGTAATCCATCCATCCGTTGTGGATCCAAGCACCACCCTACAGCTACGGTCGCACTAGATGGAATCTACCACCAATACCTTCCAGCAAGCACCCCCGGGATCGATCGATCCATAAGCCTGTATGACACTAAGCCGTATGGTGATTGTGTCCACCTCCTCCGGTAAGCGTATCCACTTCTGCTACCCATACATCTACCTCGAATGCATGAAGACTCAGAAGCACCATCCATACACGTTGAATAAATGGAAAAAAGGGAGACTACCGCGCTAAATCATATACAAATTAAAAAATTAGAAAATTAAAAAATTATTAAACCCCAAAAAATATTGAAAAAGCATATAAAAGAATTATAAAGTGACAAAATCAGTAAATTGAAATTAAATAACGAAAGCAGCCGCTAAAGGTGGGATACACACACTATAAACAATCAAAAAAGGGGCAGCGCTGTGAGAGTTAATTACTTATAGGGTTAAACCCATAAGATAAACATAAATGAAGTGAAAATAAAACCCAAATTTTACATATTGATAAGAAATTCAGAATAAACATTAAAGATTAATTTTAAAAAAAAGTCCTAATTTGTGATCCAAATCAGATGGGTGAGATGATGTGGGGAGACATGGGTAGAAGTCCCAGTTGACAGGTAGAAATACAAATAAATTGAATGAGTCCTTCACCGCACCACTGTGAGAATAATAGGATTGCGCGCTTACCAAAAGGCAAGCTTAGGGGAGCTTGCGACCTTAACCCGGTCGTGGCCTTTCATGGATTGGAGACACCAACGCACCACTTCAGCTTTAGGATAGGTACACTGTCCACCAAATAACAAGCATTCACTCTACTAGGGAGATATTACCCTCCAGCTACAGATTGTTCTCACGGGAGGTATCTCAAAGGAAAGAAAAAGAGCAACATAGCGTAATCCTGCTTGAGTGTTTATTAAAATAAGTTTAAAATCGCACTTACATTTAGGTAGATAAATAAAAGCATATATAGCCGGCCAGCTAGAAGCAAACACCCGTCCTGCAGACGGTAAATGCAGCGCGTCAGCACGCCCGATGTACGTTTCGTCACACTCTGACGTCGTCTGGGTGTCCCAGAGATGTGCCCACTTCGCGTCGTGCTTCCCCGCTGTACCAGCTCCATCGTAGGGCACCATCGGAGCCCTCCCCCCGCCCCCTTCACCCCGTGACGCGGCTCCTGTGCGGGAGGAGCCGCCGTGCGCGGCTATGCGCATGTCGGCTCCCTCCGCCGGCGCTATGCCTTGTGGGACTTGAAGTCCGGACGGGGTTCCTGGCTCCTCGGGCATGCGCACTGGTGCCATCACACGCCGGCTCGATGGGGAGCAGTATTTAAACCGGCACAGCTGACAGCTATGTCTGCCAGGGCCGGAGGATGCAAGCCAAGACGTTAGCAGGGTAAGTGACTGGTGTTGCACACCATACCCTGCTTTATACCCATATTTATACATTCCCTGTCCTTTATTTACTTATTGAACTCTTGCAGAGTCTTAATTGTGTATATATATCCTTTGCTGTCTCATCCAGCAAATCTTTGTAATGTGAGTCTAATTATACTATTATGCTACATGTGTAGATTCTCCCTACTCGCCTATAAACATTCTTACAATCTAAATTACTTAGTTCAGCATTCTTCTGTGTAGTGACAATATCCTTTGCTCTTATTTTATTTTATTCCTTTGCTTTAACACACCCACCATTCAAATATTTCTTGCAATCATCATTTCATTATTACCGCTGACCATCTGTATCCCTGGTTGCAGCTTTAACTAATCTTCGGCGTAAGTGTTAATTGATTGATTTTGTTTTTTCCTTCTTAAATCTAATTAATCCTTTGTACATAATTTTCCCTGACACTCAATATTTATTATCCATACAACAGCTTCTCCTTACTGCTCCCTGTGGTTGCAAATAAGCCCCCCTACTGTCATGCTTGGTTGTGTCTGTTTATACCGGTTCTGACGAGAATTTGTAGGGTCAACTTCAGGGGTAAGCCTTCATGGACACTTCAGAGTGACAACACGTATTTTTTCATTATATTTAATGTTGTATCAATACTGAAAATTATCTATGTGTTTATACAAAAAACTTTCTCTTTTTTCTATTTTCTGTAGAATTACTAAAAGTATTGGATGACTCACTAAACAGTTGCATATCCCTTGAAAAAGCGACAATGCGAAACATGTCGGGCTAGTATGCAATAACTACCATCTGTGAATCTGTAGTGTACATTTTTCTTTGTTATTCCTTACTTTGACCACCTTGTTTTAACTTTAACCTCAAAAGGAATATGTCTGATACTTTATATAATATATGTGTGTTTTTAAATGTAAACAATAAACTGTTTTTTTAAAAAAAGAGAAAAGATATACAGCTTTTCCGTATGTTCAACTTACCTGCACCGTGAAAATCCCTCTCCTTTGTATGTCCATTTAAACTTCTAAATACATGTTTTTTAACCCATTTTTAGGTGATGTGCTGGTTGTGGAACAGGAAGCGGAATGTTTCACGACGGACAGCACCCAAAGGCTCATTGGCCAGATCATGGCCTGGAATGGCGAAATTGATGCCATGCATAATCGCCTGGACATCATGCAGCAGGAAATGAAGAACATGATGTTTTGGGTAGAATATAAACCCTTTTTACGTCAAAAAACATTTATCATGTTCTTCATTTCCTGCTGCATGATGATGTCCACATTCCAATTTGTATACATTGAACTTTGTAAGTTCCATAGTTGTCTATGTTATGTTTTTAAACATGCCTATTTTTCAAATAAATAAATAAATAAAAAATGATATATATATTTTCTTTTAAATATATGTGTGATATTTGCATAGAAGTTGAGCTTAGTAAGTTCCAGAGTTATGCAATTTCTGTTTTAGAACATGCCTGTTTCTGAAAAAAAAAAATTAAAAAACGCACATGAATGTGCACAGATAAAAAATTTTAAACAAAAAACAATGTGTGGCTTCTTATTTCAATGCTCAATACCAGTATATTTGTTAAGTTGGTGTAGTTACATTGACAGTGTACTCTAAAATGTGTATAGCCGAGACACAGCACAATATAATAGTTAGCTCAAAGCGAGATTGTTACCTCATGTTGCACATCAGGTTGGTTTGCACTAGTGGCAAAAATGACAAAGATCAAGGCTATTTGCAAAGCTAGTAAACACAGACAACAGTAGTTCAAATGAAATATTATTTTATTAATAAGTCAAATAATTAATCAGCAAGTAAATTTTGCTGCCAAGGCACTGCCCCTCTACCGACAAAGTAGTCCATATATTGTTCACGGACAAGATGGGCATTCTGGGAGCCCAAACCAGCACGCGTACTTTCCAGAGCTGGCATCACAGCCTCTTCAGCTGGTCAGGAAAAAGGCTCATCACTTTGCCCTGAGGCAATGTAACTGGAAGCATTCCTCCTTAAAAAATTATGGAGGATGCAGCAACATGAAACTACATGATTCATTTTATATTCTGCCAAGTTTATGGCAGTTAAAAAGAGCCTAAATATACTGGAAAAGGATGCCAAATGCATTTTCCACAACCCTTCGGGCACGAGAGAGGTGATAGTTGAAAATTTTGTTCTGGGGTGAGGTTCCTCATTGGAAAGGGTTTTAGAATATGTTCCCCCAAAGAAAAGGCCTCATCTGCCACAAAGACAAAATTTTGCCCCTCAATATTGTCCTGAGCATTTGGCAAATGTAAGGTCCTTTTTGTAGACGATCATAAAATTCTGTACGCATCATCACACCTCCATCAGAGTGGTGTCCATTCATCCCAACATCAACATACATAAACTCATAGTTGGCTGACACCACAGAAAGCAGAACTATGCTGCAAAACCCTTTATAATTAAAATAATATGATCCTGAGTTTGGTGGTGGGACTATCCTCACATGTTTGCCATCAATGGCACCTCCACAGTTGGGGAAATTTCATAAATTGTCAAACTGGGCCGCCACATCCTGCCATTGCTGGGTGTTTGAAGGAAACTGTGGAGTCAAACAAATAAAAAAAAATTAAGACTCGAGCACATAAAATTGCAACCATATGACACAAACATTGTGGGGCAACATAATATTATAACATTTAAATGTGTATTTACAAAAAAAAGGATAAGTTATAATTATATGCTCCCTCACCCCCTCTGGTGGCACATTCTAAAAATGTTAGGGGGGGGGAGTTCAATGAGAGTTAAATGCATTAAAAATTAAGTGTAATTCTGCCTGAACATCCATCTTTACAAGACTGGCAGGCCAGTGGACAGGTAAGAAGTGGCATAATCCACAAATAAGAATGCACATTGTCCAAATCTATACACATTTTGACATACATCGAACAAAATATTAACAATGTTCGTTATGATGAAGTTAAAAACCCAGGAAGTCAGCACAGGGATGGTGGGAGCCCCTCATAATGAGCACAGCACAGGGATGGTGGGAGCCCCTCATAGTGAGCACAGCACAGGGATGGTGGGAGCCCCTCATAATGAACACAGCACAGGGATGGTGGGAGCCCCTCATAATGAACACAGCACAGGGATGGTGGGAGCCCCTCATAATGAACACAGCACAGGGATGGTGGGAGCCCCTCATAATGAGCACAGCACAGGGATGGTGGGATCCCCTCATAATGAACACAGCACAGGGATGGTGGGAGCCCCTCATAATGCTAAATTCATCATAACGAACGTATAATTTGTACCTTTTGAAGGTAATCAGGCAGGCCCTTGCACTACATGCTTTTGAGAATTTATGCAGCAATCTTAACTCAAAAAATAAGGTATACCGTGTATGTGTTTATCAAAATCAGCAGATAGAGTAGTTCTATCGGTTGACTCTGCTTTTTTTAAAAAAATTTGGGGGGGGAATAAAAAATAAGTGTTTGCACCACCAAAAAGGGACTCTGCATGAATTTAAGGACAGGAATAAGATTGGGACACATTTTAGGGGGTGTTTAGGGTAAACATAAAAATGAAGCATAAAAAATACAGTGTTAAGTTACTAGGCTAGGTGTGTATAGGCCCAGGGTAGCATGCTGGGGAGGTTAGTGAAGGAAATTATGCATGTAAGCTACCAAAAAGGTTACAGCATGCATGAGGACAAAGAGGACATTCATTCACAGCATATTAAAAAAATGGGAAGGATGGAATACAACATTTATAAAATACTTTAGAAAACATGAAGGTGAAATTAAAGCAAAAAACTTACACGAATATAGTCCTTCTGCAGGACTTGGATAATAGCATTACATGTCTCAGGAATAATGACTCCCAGAGCCTGAGGAGAGATACCAGTGGTAAACTTTATATCCTGGAGACTCCTCCCTGTCGCCAAATAATGCAAGGTGGCTATGAGCCTTTGCTCTGCTGGAATAGCAGCCCTCATTCAGGTGTCCTGCTTCATGATATAGGGGGACAGCAAGGACAATAGTTACTGAAAGCAGGAGTCCGTCATCCGGAGATAATTCCGATAACCATTTGGATTATTCTCCTGCAGCTCACGCAGCAAGGGCAGATGGCTAAATTGGTCACGATTAAGTAGCAAGTTTTGGCCCAAAACTTGGGCCAAGTTTTGGCCCAAAACTTGGGCCTACTCCGACTATTCCTGGAGCGGTCTAGAGTCACAGCAAGAACTCCAAGCCCATAAACAGCACGCTCTCTCCTAGGATTGCGCAACATGGCTGGTTGCCCTACGAACAGTCGGAAATGCAAAGTAATGCACGGAACTAAAAACCACGAATCAGCACTGACCAAATGTCTACTAATTTGAAATTAGCAGAAGGAGCCCGAAGGGTGACGCCAGAGAATTGAACGTCTTCTTTTGAAGTGTCATCAGTACGTTGTAACGTCATTACTTTTGTGTTTGTTGCCTAAAAGTCCAATCGTGTGTATGTAATACAAGTTGGAGGACAACGCCCTTTGTACAGAAATCCACGGGAAAGTTTGTACAAGGTCCGATCGTGTGTATGAGGCTTTAGACCTTTGTTGTACAAACTTCTACCACCTAGTGGCAGAAAGCATTATGACACAAGTCCTTGATGCAAGTACTGAAGTGGGTAGAAGATCTGGACTCGAAGTTCTCTATTAGCTAACACTACCTAGCTATATACCCCACAGTCCTTGTAGAATGAAAGTGTTTTTTTTTTCTTTTCAAAATGACATCAAACAAAACAGTCACTGTAACTGATTACCAGTAGGATCTGGCAAATTCAGGGCTTTCCCTTGCATAACCACAGTAGTGATAAAGTACACAACATTGTTTTTGCCAGGCCGACAGATGATCACTTTATCAGCATGAATGTGTCTACCGTAGCTCCAATTTAGAAGGCATCCGTTGAAACGGTCATCCATAGCGGAAGAATAACCTGCCTTACAGAAAGGTTTTGCTACCTTTAAATAGTCCCAAACAGCGTCACTGTACCATTTCTCCCGATTGCGTTCAATCTCCTGCATGATCTCTTTGGGAACATAAGGGAATTCTAGTCCATACTCTGTAGCCACCCTTTTGTTGAGCAATCTCTGAGATCGGGCTAACCTTGGCAAAGCCCTGTTGCTTCCCAACCCAGGGGGTACACATGAGGCTGGTGACTTGCACACCATAGCGCTTGTATATAATTTTTTTGACCCAAAGGAACTGGTACCCCTGGCCAAAACTTCACTAGCAATAACAGGAGTTTCCACACCGGGTGATGTCTTTCCTGAATCTATAGCTACCCGATCGGAAAAAGTAAATGCTGAGGCGATATCATCGATATTCGCCCATAACATCTCCTGTGATAAGGTTTCAAACAAGTCATCATCCCTGGAAACATCTGACAGGGAATCTAACTCAGAGTCCCGTAACTCCTCCGCGGGCACATATTTACACACAGTACCTCTATGAACATTATCCCCAGATCTCTCACCCGTTCCTGTCGTGGATTCCTCAGGAGCGATTTCTTTCTCTGGATCCGGTTCGGGTAGTCTTAGAGGTAGGCCTCGTCCACGGCCGCGGGAGGCTTTTATGTATCCCACCTCCTTTTGTGCAGATACAATAGGGGTTGCAGAAGTAGAGGTAGCAGCAACAGCATCATCTCCCTCCGGAGTACTAGCCACTGAAACAAGTGTAGGCCTTACCATAGGAGCAAACGTAGCGGTCTCCTCAGTGGCAATGCCTGTAGCCCAGTCCATCCGGTAGGCACGAGGCGGCTGGATGGGTTGTTCCACAGTGAACAGGTACTCCCCGCAGTGTAGACATCTGGTGAATGGATGGGGGTTTATGACCAGTCCCTCGCACCTATTGAATAACATACCCAAAGCCTCGACATCTCCTGCCGTGTACAGTATGAAACGTCCATTCGGTTTCAGGCGAATACCAGTGTCTGTCAGCAAAGTTCCAGGCAGCTTGACATTTGTAGCGGTACCCACAGGGAACATCCTGGGCCCCATGACCGACTGCATTCCTGGCATTTGGAACATGCTTATAGAGTCAAATCCTTCTTTCTGAGTCTTTGGAGCCACACACGCGGTGTCTCACGCAGCAGACAGATGAACTCCTCCCACTGGCTTTCTTTAGTCACGTAGCTCCCGGGCTTTCTTGGCTTCGCCCACAGCTCACCGGTAGTGACCCGCAATTAACTCCCTTTTTGGAAAAAAATGGCACAGTCCATAACCTGTTTTTTTTTCCAGTAAACAGTTTCCTTAAGCTGCGAGAGGTAACGGCAAATCCCGGACTCGAGCCCCCACATGTAGCACTTACCCCCTAAGGAGCTGCTGGTTTTGATTGGGCTTACTGTTACCTCGTGTCCGTCACAGGGGTCACAATGGCGAGGAGGGAAAAAGAGTATTAAATGATGTCTGCACCAAACACTTAGTTTCTTTCGTTGCAATTCTTTTATTCTTTGAATCCAAAAGAACAGGGATGAAGGATTAAGGGAGATTCAGGTACCTTAGATTGCAGGTCAGGGTATTTCTACTTATCCAGAGGATTAACGGTCTCCTCAACTGGATATAGCAATCACCGGATAGGTCTCTCTCACTGACCTAGCAGCCAGGTGCAATGCTTGAACACAGTCTTTTTCACAGACTTGATGGAAAAAACAGAATATCGTTACGGTTGTACACAATTCTCTGCCACAGGATGGTGTAACCAAACTTTGATTAGATTTTAAGTTTAGCTGCACGGTACCAGATTCTTTCAGCCGACCCGACGATACTGCGTGTTAGATGATCCAGGTTGCATCCCACGATTGGGTTTCCAGGCTCCTCCTGAGATACCAGCATACTTGGCTCGGTCATCTCTAGAGAAGTCCTCCCCTGGTCTCCTCCAATCGATTGACTTCTCCCCGCAGGCAAGACAGCACAGGACCAACCTCTGGATCAGTAGGCCCCAGAACTCCTGGGCCTACCTCTGTAGTAACAAAGCCTCGGACCAGCCGGCCCAGAGACAGCAGAGCTGCCACAGCACACCCTGGGCCAGGAGGGCCTCCAGGTCGGGAACAACGAACCCCGGCCAATTGGCGCCTGTACCTTAAGTACCCTTACCCAGTATGCACGGCGAGTGAACCACTCCCACTGGGTTATTTCTGAGTAAAAGGGGTACCCAATAAATTCAGCCTGTTGCATTTCCAACACTTACCGGTGGCCACAGCGACACCCACGGCCAAGTGGAAATTGACACAATCCAGCTGAACTGGTACAAATGCCAGGAAATTTACCATAATTAGTCTGAGCTAAACTACAGCTTCAGACAACTTCAATTTACATAAATAGCACCTGCCCATCAGGAGCAGGGCGCTACATAAGAATTCAGGACTTTGAGGTCAAAAACTGGTCCGAAACCCCCTGAAGCTTCTGGGACCAAAAACAGAGGGGAACAAATATTTTTTGACCCAATTCGTGCCTTGGAACCGGAAGGATGGCCCTTGCTGCCAACAGCTCCCCTATATATCCTCTCAAACATCTGTAGGAAGCCCAGTTTCTATGAACAAGGTCTGAGGGGGCCTTGTTCTGAACTCGAGAAGATAACGTGATCGAATGACGGCTACAATCCAGGCATCCTGTAATTTGTCCGCCCAAACCCCCCCCCCCGAATTGGGCTAGTCTTGCTCCTACTTGAGAGGGTTAAGCGGAGAAAACTTCAGAAGGACTTATTTGAAGCCTTAGGAGCTTTTTTGGCCCTGGGCTTGGAAGGTTTCTGGAAGGTTGAACCGGCTCCCTTCCACTTTCTGAAAAACTGTCTGTAAGCACTAGCCTCTCTGAATTCTTTGGATCTCTTGTTAGACTGAAAGGGCTGCTGTTGTCTTTTTCTCTTCTGTGGGATTAGGCTAGATCTGCCACCTGAAACCCGCTGAATTGCTGATTCGAAGTCTTCCCGAAGAGTAGCTTCCCGCCGAATGGAACCGAACATAGACTGTGCTTAGAAGCCTTATCAGCCAACCAATGCTTCAACCATAAGGCTCTGCGGGCTGTGACGGAATAAGCCATTGTCTTTTTTTTTTTTTTTTTTTGCAAAATCTTTTTGTTGAATTTTTTGTTAACATACAAAAATTGCCCACAAATGAGCCAACCGTGCCTACGCATGGGCGGATCCTCTGATACGGCAAGGACTGCAGCAGGGTACAACATATAACATCTACAACCTTACTTATATAAACCCCGATGGGGGAGAGGTTTTTGTTCAGGAAAATCTGTGCTCAGTATTATAATGACAGGATAATGTGACAAGAAAAAAAATTGAGCCAGTTTACTAACATACTATAACCATAATAAATATTCTAGGAGTTGGTTACTGCATCAGTCGCCGTAGTGTTATCATCTAACCAACAGGTCCATACCTTTTCAAACTTTGTTGGGCAACCCCTGCCCGAGTAGGTGGCTTTATAAAGAGGTAAACTGGCATTCAGAAATTGACAGAAGGTGGAGATGCTTGCTTCCAGTGCATCGTGATGGCTTTACGTGCATAGTGCAATAACAGGGATATGCGTATTTTCCTAGCCCTGAGCACTGACATTTGTTCCACCAGTCCCAGTAAACAATGTTTAGGATCATAAGGGACATCAATCTTTGTGACTCTATGGATCACTTGGAGTACTTCTTTCCAATAATGTACAATTGCTGGGCAAGCCCAGAAAATGTGAAAGAAGTCCCCCGGCTGGTGGGAGCAACGCCAACACGCCGGTGAACACGCCGACGACATCTGGTGCAACCTGTGGGGCGTGTAATGAACTCTGTGTACAATTTTGTATTGGACCAATTTGTCCCTGACTGAGACCAGAGGAGAGAATGGAAAATCCCAAATCTCCCTCCAGTCATCCTCATCCAGTTCCGGTATGTCCCCCACCCATTTCCTGTGCAGGGAGGACAGCTCGGGGATGGCAGCGACCATTAGGGACCCATAGATCTGGGACGTGGGTTTCTCTAAGTCTTTCACCCAAAAAGTGGATTTGAGTTCCGAGTATTTCAATATAATTGATTGGCCTAAGAACTGACACCTGTTGGCGTGAGCGACCTGAAGATACCTGAAATGGGCCCGTACAGGTACATTAAATTTGGTACACAGTACATGAAAGGGAGTGAGCTCTCTGTTGGTGATTACATGCTCAAGGGTCAATATTTTGTATTTGGCCCAGGCCTGTGGGTCCGGGATGGTATTGAACTGCGACTGGTTAGGATTCAGCCACAGGGGGGTGTGAGGAGACCAGGAGTTTTGTTGGGGTGCCCTCAGCACCTCACCCGCCTTCCACGCCCGCATAGTGGTACGCATAGAAGGGGTGAGGCTGTGAGGTGTTTTTGGCCCCCTGAATAGCAACCCCTTCAAGGCCTCCAGAGACCTCACTATAGCCGCCTCCAACATCGTTGCAGAGTTGGTCGGGTCCGGCTGCAACCACCAATGAGTGGCTACCAGCTGAGTGGCCAAGTAATATTTGTGGCAATCAGGAAGAGCCAACCCCCCCCCCCCCCATCCACAGGCCTGGTCAGAGTGGTGTATTTGAATCTAGGCGGCTTTGACCCCAAATAAAGGAGAGGAAGATCTGTTTAAGAGAGTTAAAGAGAGATTTGGGTAGCCACTGTGGGGAATTCCTAAACATGTACGTAAGTTTGCTGAGAGCTTTCATTTTAAGAAGGTTGATACGCCCAATGAGGGAAAGGAGAAGGATGCCCCACGCCTTTAGTTTAGATTTTATTACTGCCAGGACAGGTTCAAGATTGAGCCGTGCAAAGTCCCTACTCTCTCTTGAGATGATAATATCTAAATAGGTAAACTTATCGACCCACTGGAGTGGGATAGAGGAGGACGAGGAGGACCTGGCCCCCTCATCCACTGGAAAGAGCTGAGACTTATGCCAATTCACCCTCAACCCCGTGAAGGTGGAGAAGGCATCCATGACTCAGAGCGCGCCCTGCAGAGAGTCACCAGCATCGTTTAGAAATACGCAGTAAATCATCCGCGTAAAGAGCCACTCTCTCCTCCAGCCAGCCCACCCTAAGACCGCAAACCTCTATCGAGCTCCTGAGGGCCTCCGCTATGGGCTCCATGGCCAGGGCGAACAAGGCTGGGGAGAGAGGGCATCCCTGTCTGGTGCCCCTCTGCAGGGGGAACGGAGGAGACAGGGAGCCATTAATTTTAATGCATGCCAGGGGACCGGTGTACAGTGTGCGTATCCAATCGATAAATTTCAGTGGGAAACCCATTCTTCTAAGCAACTCCCACGGGTAAACCCACTCCACCGTGTCAAATGCCTTTTCCATATCAAGGGAGGCAATGGTCCTAGTGCCCTGATTAGTATGGGGGGCATGAATGTTGGAAAATAGTCTACGTATATTAATGTCAGTGGAACTAGCTGGCATAAAGCCCGTCTGATCAGTGTCAATCAGGGATTCTATTACCTTATTAAGTCTAACAGCTAGTAATTTGGTTAGTATCTTGAGGTCACAGTTTAGGAGCGCTATCGGCCTATAAGAGACAGCTTGGGGTCTTTATTAGGCTTTGGAATGAGAACAATATGAGCTTCGCTCATAGAGGGCGGTAACGAGCCTTGTTGGAGACAGGCCTGGAACATCTGAGCTAATTTGGGGGCGACTAGTTCTTTGTAGGCTCTATAGTATTCTATGGGCAGTCCATCCGGCCCTGGGGTCTTTCCTGCCGGGGAAAGACCTGATGGCCATTGTGACTTCTTCTGATGCGGTCTCTGAGACAAGGAATTTTCTTTCCTCATCAGAGACCCATCCTATTGCTAGCGTGTCCAACACAGAAAGCATAGGTGCAGGATCAAAGCTATCAGGGAGTGAGGAAACATACAGAGAGGTATAAAACTCGGTGAATGCAGATAGAACCTCCTCCTGAGAGGTGACTAATACTCCCTCTGCCGTGAGGATTTCAGATACAACCGCTAAGGGCCTATTCTGTTGCGGCAGCATCACTAGGAGTTTGCTGTTTTTATCTCCATGCTCAAAATATTTCTGTCTACTATTTTGTATACCGATTCTGGTAGTTTCTGCAACATGGAGAAGCAGTTCTCGCCTAAGCGATGAAAGGTGCTCGAAATTGGGGACTGTCGCCGAGGCCCAATACTGAGTCAGAGCCTCCTCGACCTTGTGCTGCAGGTCAGAGACCTTGTCCCCAAGTTCCGCCTTAACTACCGCCACAGCCGAGATATACTGACCCCTACTGTGAGCCTTGGAAGCATCCCATGTCACCTCCAGGGAGGCTGACCCCGCATTGTGCAACCAATAATCCTGTAGGGAGGGGGGAGACCCTGTCATGAACCGCTTCATTGTTAATCCAATAGGGTTGTAGTCTCCAGAGGGCTTTGCTCCTCGACCTGGTGGTCCTAATGGTCAATTTAAGAGGGTGATGATCAGATAGGCCAGAGGGAAGGTAACTTGGCTCTTGGGTGTTGGCCAGGAGGGCAGCATTGGCAAAAGCCAAATCGATTTGGGAGGATGTTTTAAATGTGGATGAAAAGCAGGAGTACATTCTATCATGGGGGCGAAGTCACCGCCATGCTTCTTGGAACTCTGTTGCCTGAGCCCACGTACTCAGATCAGTACTGAAAGTGGATTGAGGGGAAGGCCTATCTAATTCACAGGATAGCGTGGCATCAAAGTCTCCCATGAACAGAACACATGCTGGGCAATGCGGGGCCAGCTTTTCATATAGTGCGTACAGAATGTGTATTTGGCTTGGAGGAGGCAGATAAACATTCACAATGACATATTTCTTGTTGTAAACACTCAGCACCACCATAACAAATTTCCCCTGGGGATCCAGATGAACCTCATGAATTATGCATGGAACTCGTTTACTAACCAATATGGAGACCCCTCGAGAATATGAGGAGTAGGTCACATGAAGCGCCCTTTGCACCCATGGCTTTTTTAGGGCCAGAACCTTGCTACCAGTTAAGTGTGTCTCTTGCAACAGTACTATGTGTGGGTTATGCAGTTTTAAGTATTGGAATAGTAGTGAACATTTGTATTTTGAGTTAAGCCCCCTGACATTCCAAGACAGAATGACCAGCGACTCAGCATTCGAGGGGGCCATCATGGAACACCAAGGGTAAATAGAAACAGGATAATCTTATACAACTAGTAGATGTAAACCAACCCAAATTGAGGATATGTATTCAGTGACATTTGAGTAACACTATACTTGTTCACTTCTTTAAAGTAGAGAAACCCCTCTCTCCATAACACATAACACCCTACCCTAATATCATAAAAACCAAGTTCAAGGGCCAAAACCATAGGCCAGAGAACCATACAACCTGATGTAGGGTTTTGTCCCATAACTAGAAAAACCATAAAGTCCTTATGCCACTGGGACTCCTAGGAGTTGGGCTGCAGGGCCGGAAGTGTAGAACACCATTCCCAAGGCAGTCCGTCTTGACTCAGGGAAGGGATACCAGAGTGCGTAAGGGAAACGGGGGCAACGGGGGCACTTCTGGTCAAAGGAGGGGTGATGCGGTGGTTGTCATTGGAGCTCCTCAGACAGGAGTGTTTGGCTGGCTAGCCAGCGACAGAAGACAAAAACAGTCAACAGGGGTAAAATGTGGTAGGGAGAAAGGAGTGGGGACAGTGAGTAGTTGCTGCTGGAAATCACCAGGAGACGGTCCTTTCAAAAGGGAAGGGATACTTAGCTACTCTCTGTTGGTCACTTTTCCCCCTTGTCGTATATGATTAGTGGGTATCTAGCCACTCCGCTGCGGCCTCTGGAGTGTCAAAGAAACGAGTGTTATCTCCGTCAGTGATCCGTAGCCTGCTGGGACACAAAAGGCCAAATCGAATTCCTTTTTCTCTGATGTCTCACATCAGTAAAGGATTTACGGCATTGTTGTACTTCCTGAGAGAAGTCCGGGAAAAAAAGCAGTTTGGTATTCTCATACTTATTGTCAGGCATGGCTCACGCCACCGCCAAGATGTGGTCCCGGTCTCGGTAATTTAACAGCCGCAGTAGGAAAGGGCATGGAGGAGCCCCAGGCCTCAGAGGGAGCAGCGGAACTCTGGGCCCTCTCCACTATGAAGGTGGGCAGTACGTCCCCCAGGTTGAAGAGGGTAGACAGTAATTTCTCAGTAAATTCAGCAGGTCTAGGGCCCTCAGCTCTCTCAGGCAGTCCAAGTATGCGGATATTGTTCCGCCTGAGGCAGTTTTCAGTATCTATGGCCCGTTCTTGGAGGGCTTTCACTTGGAGCTGCAGGGCCTTCACCTCCCTGGAGTCCGGCTGGACCGTGTCCACCGTGGAGACCCTGTCCTCCACCTCAGCCACACGGGACCAAAACTTATCCATATCCTGGCGAATGAGACAGACATATACTGTCTAGAAGTCGATCTTAGCTTTCAGGGTTTCTTTGCAGGATGTAATGGCCGCCAGATCTCCGCTCCTGTGGGAGTCACCACCTCCCCAGGCTCCACGACTGCCTGCGCACCGGTCGCCATCCTAGCTGTGGATCGTCTTGCAGATGGGGCAGGGGAGGCACGAGGAGCTTTTGGACCTGATTTGGAATAACGGGTCCTAGGATGACCCATCAAGGGTTTACCCTGAGATGGAGGATGACCCTGGAGGAGGCTATGGGTCTAGAGCCCGGGGCCCAGAAACAGAATGAGAGCCGTGTCAGTGTTAATGTGCCTGCACAGGAACAAAGCTTCTTTGTTGGGGGACAGCAGGGAGGCTCCGGGGTGCAGGTATCAAGGTAACAGATGTAGTGATGATGAGCTGCCTGCACTGGATCCGGGCCCTCAGCAAGGTACAGCCTCCGTAAGGGTGTAGGCACAGGAGAGGTGAAGCAGTAATGCTGGGGCTCGGGTGATGGCACCAGGGAGATTGTATATTGAGTCCGGGGCACTTATTGTGGCACAGGAAGGACAGTACTTCAATACTAGTGCACAGTACTTTAGTGTGGAGGGTGCACCTTGGACAGCAGACTTCAGTATGGCAGTGGGCAGCCGGCAGACTCCAGGTTGCAGGTAGCAGGATAGGGGAGCAGTGATGATGAGCTGTCTGCACTGGAGCAGGGCCCACAGCAGGGCAGAGCTGTAGGGTGAAGGCACAGGGGAGGCAGAGCTGTATTGCTGGGGGCTGGATGATGGCACAGAGGGAGGCAGTAAAGTGATTCCCGGGGATGGATTGTGGCACAGGGAGGGCAACACCTTGATGCTAGGACACTGTACCCTGAGGTGGAGGATGTGTTTTAGACAGTAGGCCGCAAGATGGCGGTGGGCCGCGGGCTCCCGGAATCGGCCGCTGTGGGTCCCTCGGTGACCGTTCGAACCCCCTCACCGTTCAGCCTCCTCCCAGGGACAGCCGACCCCGGTGTGTGAAGATTCGCTGCCTCTCCTCCCGCGGATCGCGGCACCGGAGCCCGGGGATGTCGGAGGGATAGTAGGCCTCAAGATGGCGGCGGTTCCCTGAGGTGTGGAGCTCCTCTGGAACACGTCTTGTTCCTTCTACATCCAGACACCGAGCCATTATCTTTGCTGTCATCTTGATCTGGTCGACAGCCACTTCAGCCATAAACTCTACAGCAGTCTTGAAAACTGCAAAGGAGAAGAACTGCCACTTCCCAGACTTTCATCTGAACATCCATCCACCAGCTCCGCTACCCACAGTATAAGGCTGGATTCACACCTATGCACTCCCAGCGCTCCCTGCATTCCGCAGACCCACACCACAGAACACGCCCCATAGGAGACCATGGTTAATGAATGGTAGTGCAAATCTGCAAAAAGCACCAAAAAACGCACAGGTGCAAATCCAACCCAAGTGCTGCTGCCACAGAATTGAGTACTACCGCCGGTCTGCAGGCTGCTCCGGCCAAACTATACAACCTTTTTAGATCTGAGTTTATTCTGCGATCCATAGGATCCCTAAAAGAGACCGAATCCTCCAGCGGAAGCGGAATGTGGCAGGCGAATCAACGTAATGAAGCATCCACCTTAGGCGTAGTGTCCCAAGGGGTACAGCTTCAATACTCTATTATGCACATTGAGCTTCTTCTCAGGCCCCGCCCACTCATCGACAAATACTTCTTTAATTTCAGAAATTAATGGGAAGGAAGGTAACGATTTCTTTAAATATGGGTAGTATCTCTGCTGTTTCTTTGGAGGCAACAATTCTTCCTGCCACTTCATTGCATCCTTAACAGCCTCCACCAAGGGGGGAACCAGTGCAAAAATCAAACGTATGCGATTCCGAGACTATCTCAGCCTCAGATGGATCTGAATCGCTATCGACTTCAGAGTTAAAATGCACTGAAAACACATGATCTGAATCTGCAGAAGCTGAAGATACAGCAGGATGAGCAGGATTCCTTGAAACACTGTTTAACCTTTCCTTGACTGCCTGCTTAATGTAGGTTTTAACCTGGTGTGCTTTCGCAGCATTGCCCTGAGCCGCCTCCTTGAAGCAAGATGCACATACCCACTTTCCTCTGAGAACCTCAGTTGAGCAGGCTCAACAGGATCCTTCTTCTGCCTGGGCTGGCGATGAAGACCTATCCGAAGAAGAGGATCTTCTTCTCTATCTGCACCCAGATTTGCTCTTTCTAGAGGCTTTCTGATGTCTTGACCACTCTTGGCTCGGGTCCGAGCGACTAAAGTGAGGTAAGGGCGAGGGAGATCTGGAATGCTGTGACAACAGGCGTCTATCCAGCTGCGTGCGACTCTGTGATTTGTCATGTCTAGTCCCTTTTTTACTCCTTTGAGGCTGGAATGCTGATTTGGAACCTCTTTGCGGGTGTTTAGCTCACACTGGGCCCTTCTCTCTGTAAAACACAGAGGCTGTGCTCTTTTAAAAAAATAAATAAATAAATTAGTTAATTAAAAAAAAACACCCTTTTTTTTAAACAAAAAATAAATAAAATAAACTTCTCCATTCGAATCTTCAGTGCTAAGGCAGCTAGGCAGGTAGGCAAAACTCCCCAGACCTATAAAGGCACAGGATAATAAAAACACTCTGACAGACAAGTACCACAGCAGTAAGTAATGAGAGTCCTGGACGGAGACTTACCAGAGCAGAGCAGAGTAGCAGATTGATCAGCTGGAGGCTGAGATTAGCTTAGAGGACAGAGCCTGCTGCAAATCAGCAGTGAGCATTCTGGTGTTTGCTAGGCAATCCAAGAGGAAGCTACCTCTGACCTCACCTGCTCAACTCTGAGCTTCCTGAAAGGAAAACATGTGGAGGTGGTGAACTACAAGTCCCAGCGAGCCAAACCACTGCCTGAACACACAAAAACATGGAAGGAGAGAGTGCCAGCACCTGCCTAACGAAGGTATATACAGCCATTTATACTGCCAGTGACCTTTGCCAGTAATACACAGTCATTTATACTGTACCATACAATCCCAGCACCACGGGAACAAACCTCCCCAGGAGATTTACAGCCTATATGGGGGGGGGGTCTTCTGATCCGGGAGAGGCTGAACCCGAACAGGATGGATGGTGGATGGAGAAAAAAATTTAAAAATAAATAAAAATAAACTTTAAAAGGCGTCCGGAGCGAGGACGAAAAAAGAACACTGATGTGGGCAGACAGCCGCCCTTTATGGGCTAAGAAAAAGGTGGTCCTGGAGGGGTCAGAGGGGGCAGAGCTTACCCATAGTAGGCTGACATGGGGAGGTCCAGGAAAGTTTCTTATTGAACAACATAAAGTTTTTACCTCGGTTACAGAAGCCATTTTAGTTCTGATGCAGATAAGTGAAGGTCTTCAAATTTGCCTCTAGATACACAAATGCCTGTATGTCTATTTATTATTTCCTAAAATTCATTTTACACTTGGACTGCACTGTTATGTGTTTGATAATATGATTTAAATATCAGCTTTATGTATAGTAATATTTAATGTTGTACTTATTTGCAAAGTGTCACATGTAATACATATTGTAATTCTAAGTTTCTCTGATTGTATTGCAGTTTACAGAACTTTTTATAAAAGTAAATTCAGTTTTGGAAAAAACACAATGCTATTTCTGTCTGTTTTGTTAACTGGCTGTCAGCTATGGGATAGTAGGACAGCATGATACCTTCCTGCCCCCCTGCATTGCACTCACTAAGTGCAGAAGAATGTCCTGGTTCCTGTCCCAAAATAGGTGTTTGGTCCTGAAGATTTGCAGGCATGATAGTTGCTTTCCTAGTGCTGTTTACCACTCGGCTAGCTCTCCTCGAGGTCCTGGGGCTGTGGGTCTCCAATAGGAAGTAGGGGCACCTAGGTTTTCTGTTCCTCTTTTACAAGGGGCTTGCCTGTGTCTTCTGGCGATTCCGTTACCTGCCGGTTGCCCAACTCCTGAGGCGTTGGGATGTGCATCTGACTTCTGGATCAGTATCCTGCTGAGGCTCGTCCTGGGATTCCTCCTCGGCCTGGTGTTTTAAATCCTCACAAGTGGGTGATACATTTTTACCACAATGATAACCTTCTCCCAGCAAGCCGGTAGTAGTTCTGAGCCTGTCTGATGTTTTCGGCTGACAAGCTGAAACTCTGGAAGGGGTAATGGGGTTTAAAGAACCTGGCAATACCTTTTGCCTTGTTAGAGCAACCCACCAGCACTAGCCTGCGGAAATGAATGTAGGCCTGAATTGGAAAGCATGGATTGGGAAGCAGATTGTATGCAGCTTCTAAGCCAGGCCTCTCCACCTGGATAAGGATGAGATCTGGCGTGTTCGCACAGCCCACGTGCAGAGCCCGCCAGGAAGTCGGCACTGCGCTGCACTAATCACAGGCAGTGAGACATTTCCCGATCTCTGCAGCCGTGCATCGGGACAATGTCTCACTGCCTGTGATTAGCACAGCGCAGTGCCGACTTCCTGGCGGGCTCTGCACATGGGCTGTGCGAACAAGCAGAACTCATCCTTACACCCGGACAATTCACTCTGCGTAGAAATTCCTGCAGCAGGCCCTCCATTCTACCCTGTGGAATTGGATGAGGTGAGATGGAGATGACAGTTTGATTGAAGATTCAGATTGGTGTACCAGACCACAGATGCTGAACAATCTTTGACCCCATTGTTTGCTTGCTTTACTTTCACTCTAGGCATTTTTTTTTCAGGATCAAGGCAGAGATGATCTTTTGGCAATAGCTGTCTTCTGTGTCTTCTTATCAGTGACCAGGATGCGAGGTGGGGGGAGAGACGTCCCAGGATTTGAAAAATTTGAAATATAAACAGAGAAACCCAGCAGAAGTATCCTGTACCATTAATTGTGCTACTTCAATTAAAGCTGTGAACCAGAACAATATCGTAAGGAAAAGAAGAGATGGTTGTAGGTTAGCCCCCCGTCCCTAGCATTATCTCCTACATTACACTATTTTTTCAAATTGTATTCTTTTCTTTACTATTACAATCTATTGTGTTTACAATTGTATTCTTAATTACTGTTGCAATCTATTTTGTAACATACAACAACCAAAATGATACATATTTCATCTCTCAACAGAACCGGTCACTAGGATAACATACTTGTCAATATTTTTCACTTTCCACCCTCATCAATACTCCAAGCATTGTGTGCTGATTCAGGGAAAGGGTTAATGCCGTGTGTCAGTGGAAAATCCACCGAGGGGATTGTTTTAATCAGGCTAAGAGGTGACATCACAGCTCTGGCTGGCTGGAATTCTGATTGGCTGGAGATGACATCAACCTGAGTTATTTTTAACACTCCCACAACCCCCCCTTCCCCTCCCTCCCTGCACATTACCTCATCCTCTCTTTCTGCTGGCTCCAGTCACCATAACAATATAGTACAGAGCACCTGGGATACGCTGCTGCTTTCTCTGCGTCTGTCAGTATATCCATCCATCCGTCCGTGCCTGCCTGGGCTTGTGCAGGTGGTGCTGCTACTCTCTCCTTGACATTGCTGCATTGGGGCTCAGCAGCTTCCAAAGACCCTGTAAGGTAGGAGATGAGTGCTGATCCGATTGCAGGTGTATGCTTATGCAGCAAATCGCCCCCCAGGCTCTGTGCAATAGGGCAATCTGGGGTTCTAGCTGGTTGATCCAGTCTGCTTTTGCAGACAGGCTGGCCATATTTACATGGCAAAGGCTGAAGTAATCCCTCCCAGCAGCTGTTCCTATCCAGTCTTGGATTGCCTTTCTCACTGACCGGGGGTATGCATTTTGCAGGCAGCGTGTGCCTGCTATTCATTGCAGTGTTCAGTGTTGTGACAGCAACCCCATTATTAGCTATTGAATGTGTCTCTATTATTTCCCTCTCCTTTTTTTTTTTTTTTTAACATTTTCTACGTGCTTATTTTATTTTAGCCTCTGCTTTCCTGTGCATGACTGATTATGTTGGAATTCTAGTTCTTTTGTCATTACTGGAAAGGAGAGAAATGCTATAAACATGCCTTAATGGGATTGTGTTCATGACTGCGTATTCTGCTGGGATGGCTGATCTGCTGTAAGAAGGCCAGGAACGCATTGCGGAGGGCTGGGGATGGCTAAAATCATAAATAGCGCGTGCATCATTGCAAATGATAAGGGGGGGGGGGGTATAAATTAAAGGGATCCTAAAATAGATGGAATGTGCTTATTGGTCATAGGATCATGGGTAGGTTTTTCATGAGACTTAGTAAATTGAAGATTGTGGAGGATATTTGAAGCTGTAGTAGAATGGGGTGTTTTTATTGTCATTTTAGGTCATGTGATAATTTTATTGCTTAAAGTAGTGCGTTTAAATCTAAAGCAGTTATGGCTGAGTATCTACAACATAGGTGCGTGTCTTCGTCAGCATTGATGTTAGTATTGAAATGAAAAATGAAAATAAACTAACAACTGTTTTGGATCTAAAAATAATCAGCTAATGATGCAGACACACGGGGTAATAAATGATAGAAAGCTCTAATATATCTTGCCTAAGTAGATAAAAATAAGTTTAGCTCTGGTGACACAATAAGCAGGAGGAATAAAGAGTTAAATGTCCATAAACCATTATGGTATTGGGGGAGAAAATCATGATGATATTTTAGCGAGTACAGTCAATATCAAGGGGCAGTCATTTAATCAGGCCATTCACAGCTAGAGCTCTGTAGAACCCTAAGGTTCCATCAAAGGTTGATAGGGGTTCCTTCAGCTATGGCTGATTGACCTTTTAAATGATGGTGCCCGCATAATTCTGGCGCCGATGTAATTTGGCAAAGCCAGCAGCATCACGCCAATAATCTTTTTAGCTGTCTTAAGTGGTGACATTCAGGCCACTACTGTAAAGGTTGGAATCTTCCTTATTGCCTACCAACATCAGGGGCACGTTTCTCATTGACCCTGATGAACTGACTTTAGTAAGGCTTTTTTGCTACCTTAAAATTATTTTAGTGGTTCCTCTGGGGTTAAAGGCTGGCTTAATCTGTTCGGAGCCTTGTGTTGTGGCCATAGTGTAATGGCAGGCTAGCATTTGGGATGCTAGAATAGAAACCATTTGGGTGCTCATTTAACAAAGTCTAAAAAAAGAAAGGGGGGGGAGACTGTATTGCCTCATAGTAGCCCATCCTATTTAAGCATTTATATTTCATTTTTCTATGGGAGTTTCTTGAATTTGCTTGGCTGTCACTAGGCAATGCTGATGACTCTAACTTCAGACATATTGGGTTCATTAATTTGACAACCAGAGACCTCAAAAGGATGTGTGGTTGCAATGTGGTGAAATAGCCCTCTCGCAATGCTTTATGCAGCAGTTTGTAAGTATGCAGTCAATTGTACTGTAATGCCATGTACACACAAGCAGTTTTTCCGTCGGAATAAACTCTGAAGGTTTCTCCGATGGAATTCCGCTCAAGCTGTCTTGCATACACACGGTCACACCAAAGTCCGACCATCAAGAATGCGGTGACGTACGATGGGACTAGAAAAAGTTCAATAGACAGTAGCCAATAGCTTCTGTCTCGTACTTGCTTCAGAGCATGCATCTTTTTGGTACTTCAAAACAGCATACAGACTATAGGAATTGGTTCCATCTGAAAAATTTAGAACATGTTCTCTTTCTAGGTCCGTCAGAATTTTCAACAAAAAGTCCGATGGGGCATACACACGATCGGAATATATGATGAAAAGCTCCCGTCTGACTTTTTCTGTCGGAAATTCCGCTCATGTGTACACGGCTTAACACTTGTGTAGGAGTAATTCCACGGCCTACACTCCAGGTATGTTTTCTCATGAAAGCCTATGGAAAGTTGCTTGGGTACTAATGGGCCTTTTTTTGGCCCATTGCTATGTAAGATACAATTTGGTGAGATTTATTAGAGATTTTCATCACCAGAGCCTAAAGATGAACAATGTTTGTTGCCTGAGAACCCCCTTCTGCTAGGCTCACTTCCTGTTTTATACGGAACATTTCCTTGTAGCTTATATGTGGGTTGGCCAGTACACGGAAGTGTGCAGTTTGCCGGTAAGCACAGGCCTACATTGCCTATTGGTAAATCTGTGCTTGGCTTTGTGTAAGGGGTATTATCTCTATGCACAGTGGAATTCCTGCCAATTAATCTTTCCGAAGTTTAGGGAAAGAAACCTTTAGGAGTCAATATTTGGCTAAAGACCGAAGATCATAACTTTATGTAAAATTGCTACCTACACTGCAATTTTATATAATGAGTACTTTTACATGATATGCAGTTTCCCATAGCATCCAAAAGTTTTTGACTGTCTACATTAAAGCAAAACAGTTAATGGCCCACTCACAACACCAGAGTGCCCTGCCCTGCTGCGTCTGGTGTGCGCTGGAAGGCAGAGGTGAAAATGAGCTGAAAGTAGTAGTAGTGCATCGAACTGTTACTTTATGTAAGCACAGCGGTGTGAACTGATATAATAGGGAACATGACTTTTTGCCTTTTCTAGATGATGGCACAAGGTTGTCCATTGCAACCTTGCAATAGTCTAAACAGGTGGGCGGAAATTGTTGGCTATGGTCTATTGAACTGTACATCTTACAATTTAACCCTTATAAATAATAATCGATCATAGAGTAAAAAAAGTGTGTGATATATATGTATAATTTTAGAGGGAGAAATATATCTCTATCAGGATATATTCTAACTCTATGGGACTCCAAAATTGTTGTTGGCCTTCTATTTTAGTTTGTTTATTTTTGTTTTGTTATAGCATATTTATAAAAGACAGAGCATTACAAAAAAAAACAAACAAAAAAAAAAATTCACATAAAACAAACCCAAAAATAGAACTTGGTAACATTGGGTCAATGGGACTCATACTTCTAAATATTGCACATAATTTAAAGTGTATAGTAGCTAGTTAAAAGCATACTAAAAATGAAAACCATTTAGCTTCTAGATAAAGGTAGATAAGGAAAGACTAGCAAAGCAAGATGTTTGTTCAAGAAGATCCAGGAATTATTTTTCATTTAAATAAAATTATACTGGAGAATCCTGGTTTCTAGCGGTAGACTGTAACATCTAAGTGGCTGATTCATACTTAACTAGTGTAGCAAAGCTTATTTACATCTATAACTCACCACTTTGGTATCCCATTACATCACAAGTAGCATGCCCAACTTTCTGCATGACCTCATCCAGAGCTCAAGTGTGACCTAATAGGCACTCCAAAGAAGGCTGTTGCTGGGCAGTAACTTATCTATAGTACTTCTAATCACACAGTAGAAAATAGCTGGTCATTATGAACGAATATATTTAATGACTGAACAAGTTGACAAGGCAGCTATACGGGTGGAGATCAGCTGCATTGAATGGTATGCTTGGCAGTGCCACTGCTGCTTTCAGAGCCATGTGCTTGATTTGTCTGGTCTATTGTAAGAAACCCTGTATACCTTCAGACCGCAATAGACTAAATTCAGTAAACTCACACACCAGCATGAAATTATAATTTGAAAATTATAGTATAAAAAAAGATACTTCTCCTCTATGAAATCTTTGTGAATTGCCATTAGTGGCTGCATCTGCATACCAGTGAGTCAACATCAAATACTGTTTGCTTTCATTTTCACAGAAGTACTAATAAGAATAAGAATATAAATGGTGTTTTTCTCTCCCTGTGCTGTGCATTTATATGAACTTCATGTGGACATGTGTGTGCTCCAGCATGAAATAAAAAATATTTACTGTATGCTGACATGGCTGCTTGTAGTGCAATCTCAGAAGAGTGCAGGAAAGGGTGACAACACCTCCAGTTAAACAGTTGTATCGTCTTCCTAGAAAAGGAAGTGCAAATACATGTACCTTTAGTCATTGGATCACTGGGAATTATTTAATTGAAAGAAGAAAACACTGTATATGAAACAATTAAACTTTTTGACATTCCGTGATTGTATGCAAAACATATTTGATTTCTGTGAGGGTTTAAGTACACTTTGTAGCCTAAATTTGGTTATACTTTGCTTTTTTTTTTGTAATTCAGCATAAGTGACAGCATTGAACGAGAGGTGTCCCTAGTGATGATGGCTGCTTTTATTTGAAATCCTTCATTCTCCATCTTCTGCCAAGACCCCCCTGTATACCCCCGCGGCTGTAATCTTCTGGTGGGGTTAATGTGAACCGGACCTGTCATAGGCACTCCTCAAAAAAGCCATGTTTGCCTGCACTTTCCATCCCCTTCCTCCATTCATGGAAGCTGTACTATAGCTTCCAGCAATGAAAAGTGCTTTATGAATGGAGGAGGTGGACCTTTCATTAATTCACTCATCCATTCATAGAGCTCTTTTCATGCAAAATTCAACAGGTCTGTAATTTTTTTTTTCCCCAAAGGGGTTGTCAAACCCAGAAACAGAAAAAATAGTATCTTTACCAGTATTTATCTTATACCTAATATTTTTTAAATTCCAAGTTAAAAATAGTGAATGCCATCTAGCAAAATCTGCAAATATGTTTTACTTTTTGTTTTATCCATATATTTAATGTTATTCATGCCATCTTACAGTCTGTTCCATTACCTCCACTGGGAGGTGATGAAGGCAATTTTATTATCTTAATCATTCCCTTACAGAAAGTTCTCAGTAGAAACTATTTTTCTTTCTTTTCCAGGAACTTGGCATGTGATGCGGTGGTTCTATCCCAGACCTAATCCTCCCTCCCATCGTACTCTATCAGTCACTAGTTTTTTTTAATGTAAAACAAATGAGAAGGTGGGACTGGGAGGAATCGCGCTGTTCTGTGCAGTTAGGTGCTCTACTTCTTATGCAAATGTAGGTGCATAATGACACCAGCAGAGATCAAATCAAAAGGTCATAGAGAATTCTAGGTTCTGATTTCTATGCTCCAGCACCTGGAAAGCACATGGAAAACATATGGAGACAGCCTTAGGGGTCTATGTTTAAGGAAAAAAAAAAAAATTCCCGTACAGATGTCTTAAGCATTTGCATAAGCACCAATGATTGCCTTTTTTTTTTTTTTGGTCATCTCCTATGATCATCGGCTCCATCTATTGGCCATAACATGCTCTTGTTTTTTGGCCATTTTTTACTGTTAAAGTTTTACTGTTCAAACAAATGTTTCTTGTATCTACCTTAATTTTTCTCTTTTTTTTTTTTTCCCTATAGCATAACCATTATAAAAACAACAAAAAAAGTGTAGAAAAAAAACCCCAAAAAATGTTGACATACTTTGTACTGAAACCTTTTTTTGGAGCCAAAATAAATGGGACAGATAGCAGAAACTAGAACGCAATATTTAACACTTGATGTTTTAAAAAAATCACTGGTCAAAGATGGGGGGGAGTGTATTTTTCTTTTTTTTTTTTTTTTTTTTTTTTTATAATCAAAATTTTTTTATTTTCTGTTATACTTTTCACAATTCACAATTAAACATCCTTAATTTCATATTTTACAATAATTACGCAGGATTAACATATTAAACATTAATAAGAGACCAATTGGTAACATCGTTCTCTTACAACTGACCCTATCCCCTCCCAAAAAAAAAAAAAAAAAAAAAAAAAAAGGGGAAAACCCCCAGCCCCGTCCATACATTCCCCGTGTTTATTATTGTTATTCCGTAATTGTTCCTCACTTCTAAGAAAAAAGAAAACCCACCACACCTGTACATACCCTGTGGTTATTGTTAATTATCCCATTATGTTTATTTATATGTTTACATATAATTATGTTTATTGGCCAATCATGGCCTAGTTCCTCACTTCTATTAAGTAATTTATTTAAAGTGATCCAATTAATCCTAAAATACCTTCATGTGTTACCCCCTATTGTGTAAGAGGCCACTAACGGCCATATTAAATATAACATCTATAAAAAAATAAATAAAGAAAAAAAAAACAAAGACCCTAGGTGATTAGCATAATTCCCATTGATTGTGTGTTTCACTCTTCATATCCCCTTCCTTAGTGACGTTCCCTACACCATGCGCTTACAAACCAGCACATTAAACAACAATAAGAAAAAAAAAAAAAACACAAGAAAATTCACCTTGCCACCTCCCTCCCCCTTTTCACCAAATCAGGCATCTCATTATACGGGTAAAAGGGACAAGGGGGGGGGGAGAGAGACAGCAGTCTAAACAAAAATAAATAAATAAAAAAAAAAAAAAAACCCAATTCTTTCCTTTTCCTCCCTGGCTAAACCCCTATGCAACTAATCCAAGGTATTTATATGGCCCTGGCTCCCTGCACCTTCTCATTTCATATTTCCCTCTTAATCTATCCCCTGTACACACTGTATCCAGCCTGCCCATATGTCCTCAAATTCCCCTTTTTTGTCTTTAACTACATGAATCCATCTTTCCGCTTCCATTGTTCGGAGTGTATTTTTCTTTTAATACCATTTTTGTCCCAAAATAGTTTGCCTCCTCCTATTATCATAAGTTATAACATTGCTGAATAAATAGAGCTGCAGTTAAAAAGTGAAAATGGCTCTGGAGCTGAACTGGTTACTGTTTAGGTTAAAAACCTTTTTCACTATCTTTCTAAACCATTTCCAGCTTGGGAGGGATAGATAGATGGATATCTCAATGAATAAATTTAAAGCAGCCTTGGGTATTAGCAAGCATATCTCAAACACAAGAGTCCCTGTTAGGCTCGATTCACACAGGGGCAACACGACTTCAGCGCGACTTTGCACGGCGACTTCAACGCGGCTTCAACGCGACTTCAGCGCCACTTTGATCAATTTACAACGCGACTTCAAGTCGCCTCCAGGACAGGCGACTTTGGCTGTGGCCAATCACAAAATAATCAGCTCTCTGGGAGGGAGGGGTTTGCCTGGGCAAACTATTTTTTTTAACTGTAAAGTCGCTTCAGTATAGATGGAGATCCGACTTGGAGGCGACTTCCATTGAATTGAATGGTACAAGTCGCCTAGAAGTCGGATCCAAGTAATACAGGGAGTACGCTCTGAAGTCGGAGCGACTTCAGTAGTGTCAATTAAGACGCTCTGATTCCCTGTAATGTTAATCTCTTCTTGGGGCGACTTGGGGCGACTTGAAGGCTTACAAGTCGGATCCCAAGTCGTCCTAGTGTGAACCGACCCTTAAGGTGTATGCAAACCAGAAGGCCTCTTTCACATGGGCGGCTGTTCTGCCTCCGTTAGAAGCATGTTTTGAAATTCCAAGACTCCAGACACACCGATCACTTGCAGTTGTACTTTGCAATTAGCAGCGTTTATGTGCGGCTGCGTTTAGCTGCGGTGGAACATTCGTGCCATTTTTGAAGTACTTCCTGTTTTTTCTTTCCTTGTTGCTGCTGATATCCACAGGAGAAATAGTACACTATGATTGCCTGCAGTTATGTGCAGATAGCTGCGCTAAATCGGTCCTGGACGCAGTCAAATGTATTTTTTCTAACTGCACAAAACCTCATGTAAGAAACCATTGCTAAACGCAGTGTGTGAATGGGGCCATAGGAACGCATTGTGTGAGTTTAGGTGCCTTAGATAACTTCATCTATCTGCAGCTAAAAGCTGAATTCTATCCGCCTGTGTGAAAGGGGCCTAAGGCCTCTTTTACAGCTGCTGTTTTTGGTGTCAGACTTTTTTTTTCTACAGTCCATAAACTCCCCATGCACACATAGGCTGTTATCAACTGTTTTTGGCAGGGGCGTTTTTTGGGCTGTAAAAAAACCCCCAAAAAATAAAAACTAGTGCGTTCTGAGAGTTTTTCGGCTGTAAAAATGCTCTAATGCCAATAAACGCCCAAAAACATAGCTCACCTGCGTTTAAAGTTTTTGATCCCATTGTTTAAAAAATAACGCTAAGAAGCGCTAAACGCTATTGCTAAAATGCTGAAAAACTTAATGCAAAGTTACTGGCATTTTTGTAACATTATTTTACCGCCCAGTGTGCATGAAGCCTAATAACCACCTTTTTATTTGCTAATTTTTTGCCTGTTAAATATACCCTAGAACAGGGATATGCAATTAGCAAAACCTCCAGCTGTTGCAAAACTACAAGTCCCATCATGCCTCTGGGTGTCATGCTTGTGGCTGTCAGAGTTTTGCTATGCCTCAAGGGACTTGTAGTTCTGCAACAGCTGGAGGTTTGCTAATTGCATATCCCTGCCCTAGAAAATGCTTTTTTTTCTGTTTGCGCTAATAACTTCCTGTGTTCTCTGCCTGTGCTTCGCTCTTATCAGAATTGTTCCTGCCTTCAGTCCAGTCCCCCGATGTGATAGGAGACTGGGGAGGTGTTCTATATTTCTGCCCTAGGGTGCCAACTCTGCTTTTCTTGGATACAGATGAGTGAGCGCTGTCACCCTGGGACAGGAAGTGTGTTACTGGCAAGATCATCAGTTGGAAATAAAGAAAAGTACCGTAATAGAGCCACTACATCTAACAACTTGGTTTGATACCACACATTACATGTTTGTTCTTGAGTTTTGACAGTGTATACCAGGGGTAGGCAACCTCGGCCCTCCAGCTGTGGTGAAACTACAAGTCCCACGAGACATTGCAAGACCCTGACAATCAAAAGCATGACTCGTAGAGGCACGATGGGGTTTGTAGTTTCATCACAGCTGGACTGCTATACAGTAAACAGAAACTGCTTTTTTTTTTTTTTTTTTTAGCTTGATTTGAATACAAATTATTGTGCAACACACAAATTTGCAACATATGTTGAAAATTGGCTATGCTTTTTTGGTTTAAATCACCATTTTTAATATGATAAAAGAAAACCAACAAGAATTAAGTAATACGAATTTTGTGACAACTTTGGATTAAAATTGAACATCTGGCGTAATTCTAAATAAAAAGCTTTAGGCCCCTTTCACATGATCGGTCTGATGGCGGACCTGAACGGGCACTCCATGTTAGCCTATGGAGCGACAGATGTCAGCGGAGACATGTCCACTGACATCCGACCCGGTCCGATCCGCTAAAAGCAGACGGATGGCCCTACGTCCGGATCCGTCGCTATCGGATCGGGTGAGATCTGATGAAAACGGACATGCTGTCCATTTTCATCCGATCCCTCCATAGGCGGCAGCGGCGCCTGACAAGCCCCTCCCCGCTCAGTGAGCAGAGAGGGACCTGTCATCCACCGGCTCAGCGGAGATCAACGGAGAGATCTCCCGCTGAGCCGGCAGACCGAGGCAGGCTCCGTGGAAGCGGAGTCTGCCTCGTGTGAATGAGGCCTTTATTTATGTGTAAATAGTTTCACTAATGAAATTAATTATTTCTGTTCAGCCAGCCATGTGATCTAAGCGCAAGTCTACTTTTTAGGCTTAATGTACACTGGACGTTTTTACAACCTCTCCTGAACGATTTAACGTGACCGATAGTAACTCACATTTAAAACGTCCGTTTTGCTGCGTTTGCGTTTTTAGAAGCGTTTTTTAAAAAAATTTATTTTTTTTTTCAAAATAGCCAAAAATGAAAAACGCCTGTAAACAAAATGCGGCTAAACGTGAGTTACTGCGTTTAGCGATTGAAATGCCTCTAAACTCAACTGCCTAAAAACGACATTAAACTAACCCGTGTACATGTACTGATAAGATAACATTGGATGAGTTCAGGGGCAGCTGAAAAAAGCAGCCAACTGCCTCTGAACGTCTGTTTACCAGCAGCAGTGTACATGAGGCCTTGGTGAATTTGCACTGTCTGTGTTGCTGTTGGAGAGTTCATCTTACTTCCTGCCTGGTATAGTGTTGTCAGTGGGACAAGCAGTGAGGATAAATCTTTTTAAGGCAAGCCATAGATGATTTGATTTTCATTCCTTTCACCAGGGGTGGAAGGGAAGAAAATCACTTGATTACCCCATCAACACAGTGTTGATGGGGGAATCCCACCCGCAGCGCTTTTGTGTTTTGCCCCTGGCAGTAATCTCATCTCATGTAAAAAAAAAAAAAAAAAAAAAAATATCTGACAGGCTGGTTGTACCAACCAGCCTGCCCATAGATGGATCGAATCTGCTGAAACGACCAAGATTTGATCCATTTATGGTTGGCCTAAGAGCCTGAATAGGTAAACCTAACAGAGGTTCTAACTCGCCCCCACTCTATCCAAAGCTTAGGAACAAAAGGTTTTGGCTGGCCATACACTTAAATTATTTGGAAGTCAAAAAGATATTTATTTCACCTGAGTATCTGGAAATGTGCTGGAACACGGAGCTGCTCACTGTTGGTATCTAATGATACTACAGTCCATTACAGCACATACAACAGCTGCCTTGTTCAGTAATAAATAAAGTTTGTGTGGGCCATCGTGGCCCACACAAACTAAAGTGAAAATAAACCTGAAATTCTACTTTAAATCTACATTTTACACTACCCTGTGCACTAGGTGAAAACACAACTGTGTAATTTTACAGCAGCGCTAACAGCCTTGTCACCATGTGGGAAAATAATGAATAGGCTGTCAGGAACAGTAGGTAATAAAGCTGTTACAGGGGAATTCAGACAACCGAGCATGTGACATGACTGCTACACAAGCTTCAAATTTTCTTTATTAAATGTATTTCTATCTGTCGATGGGTCAAAATACAGCTATGAAAATGAGAGCTGCTCTTGCTTCTGCCCCCCCCCCCGCCCCCACCACCAGCAGCAGCAGTAGTTTACATTTGCACAAATATATTTCTGTCCCATTAGCAGTAAGAAATTGAAAAAAGTGAGCCTGCCCCATGTAGCAGTCATGTACTTACATTATCAACACATCTGCGCCTATTGTGTAAATGGAAAATAGACCGATATTTGAAAAACTATTATCATATGTAATTATGGCTACACTCATCTATACATCCAGATCCCTTGCAGGGCGTTAAAATATTTTCCTCAGACTTCCTCTGTGTGCCAGTCTTTGGATGTCTTGATTGGTTGTTGGGTTATTATGTGAGCCAGCATACAGGTGCCATGCTGCCAATGTACGCTGATCTGCACATGCACAGCTCAGTGTACAGTCAGATGACTGAGAGCAGGCAGGTAAGTTAGTTTTATTACAGAAGTTTTTTTTTAAAGTGTAGGCTTAGATTACACTTTAAACAGTTTGCTGTGTCTACAGTAGCCTGGCTGCCTGCTCAAGATGGTTATGCTGAAAGTTTCTGTAGAGTTAACAGGAAGTTGCTTGGGTTTGGCAAATACCTGTCAGCTTTATTGCTTTACGTTTGCTCAAAATCCTGAAAAGTGAGTCTGTTGCTGCATTTATGTACTATCGTACAATGCAACATTGCTAATAAAAATGGTGTGATGGCTTTAGAGGTCATTCATGCTAGTGTGCTAAGTGCATTAGTCCTGTGGCCATTCACTCTAAATAGCACCGCAACACAACTTGCAATGTAATGCACTGGCCTGTTCAAATGAATGGTCTGCCCTGACACATTAACTGGAATGAACTGCTCTGCAGCATGTCGTGGTGGTGTAAATAGGTCCTTTGGACCTTTTCCAAGAAGCTAGGATAATGCAGTGATATGCCTCAGCAGTCCTAAAGCCATAACACGTTATTTTCATGCTGTAGATCTGTTTGTGGGCTTAGCACTAAAAACATTCTAACCTTTTTATTGTCCTCAATCCTTTCCAATTGATATCCAATGAATATACTGTCCTGGGGTCAAGTTGTGAACTTGGGTATGGTCAAAGTCCAGTAATAAGTCATGGACCAAACTCTCTAGCATTTGTGGTTAACAATATACTGTGCTAATATTTTGTAGCAAATTGGAGGCTTGATCCTTGGAATCTGACAGAATTGGTGAATTGGCATGGAAATGTTGAAATTTGGTAAACAAAGGCAGGCAAAATCACTGGTAGAAAAAGAAATAACATTTGGCAATATGGTCTTGTAATTTGATATCGGTTCTTTCATCTGAGAATAAACAGTCAACATTATCAATTGACTGGAAATGGCTGTAGCGTGCCCTGTACTTATAAAGAATTTAAGCTTAACTCCAGTCTGGAACAAATAAATGCCCTTGCAGAGGGGTCCTGTATAGTATATGAAGTACTTGCTTACTATTAGACGTATAAAGCACAGAATTTTTAGAGCTAATTACATTTTTCAGTGGTATTGCATCATTAGTAAAGCAATCCTTTCTGGCAGTGAAACTAGCATCAGCCATGTTTAAAAAAAAAAAAAAGTTTTAAAGGTTCAGGTAAATGTTTGCAAGGGGATTTTATTCTGCATGTGGGGTAGAAACCTGTCAGAAGAGACAAATGGAAGTTGATGTATATACCGGGCAATCATTGACTCGCAAAAAGTAAGATGTACTCGGCTTCTCTTTAATCTTGATTCAGAATAGCAGGTCCTCTTCTCATACAGGAAAGACTTCAGACATCTGGCAGGAAGGGTAAAGGGTGTTTGCTTTTATTTTTTTGGGAGCTGTATCAGCTGTTCTGCAGCAGGTTCAAGGTAGTTATGGAAAGCTTACAAGTAATCTAATTTTGCAGATTAAAAAGCAACCTGTAGGAGACAAAAATAAAAGCTGTTGTAGAGACCCTGGGAGAACAGTTAGCCACACGAAGTAAGATGTTGTATTCACCTGTATGTCAGGCACTCTTTTCATATACAGGGAAAAAGTCTTGTTATCCAGCATGCTACTTGGTATACAGACCTGAATTCCACAATTGCTACTGTGACAATCAAACGGGTGACAACGCCAATGGTAAATCTCTGATATTGCAAAGAATCAACAGCATACGGTGATAAACTAAAGAACACTGTTGCCTGGCCGAGGCTTTTTTTTCTGAGGCCTTAACTTGTATCACTTAACTTCTATCACTTTGTGACAATTATAGTTTTCCCTTTTGCTAACAATGGCTTGATGGTGACTTCTAATACAGGAAACACATCACAGGCTGCTAGTGGAGAAGGCAAAGCTTTAGACCACTGGAGTTCACCTTTTTATTTGGGACCTAACATGCTGTGACTGAGAGGGGGTAGCTCAACTGGAAGGGCAAGTTCAACTTGAGTAATTCTTTGCCAATTCCAAAATGCCCTGAAATGCCCTGTTGGGATATCCCATGATTGGCAGGCAGAGATGAAACTAAAGTAATTAGAGCATATTTTTACTAACAATGCAAAATTATCTTTTAGGATGGTCAAGTGGCAGACACCAATAAATATAACATTTTTTCCCTTTATGTCATTCAGGACAGCCACTATTGAGAGATAGTCTCCTCCTCTTCCTGTAGAAAACACTGCGCCAGCCCATAAAACTCTCACTTCCCCTGCCAGACCTCAGTTAATAGTGTTTCCTCCGGAGGGGAGACACTGTGCAGGGAACCAGGCTGATACAATCAGGGAGATTGTGGCCTCTTTCAAAACATCCCCAGGGGAGCAGGGGCTTCCAAGCAGTGGATAGGTGGTACATACCCGCAAAACAGCAGCCACCCCTTCCTTGTCAAGCGTGGCATCAGGCTGTGGGGGCCCCCTATCGCGTCCACAGGGCCGCAGCAAGGGGACACTCCGCTCTCCCTGTACGCTGTGCAGGCCGCATTTTTTTGTTGGAACGAACGGGCTGGGCGACGTCATTTCCGGCGGAGGGCGGAAGTCTACCTTTAACCCGCGACTTCCGGTTCCGGGTCGCGTTGCTGATAGGGGGCCGGGCTCAGGCTGGAGGAGTCGGTTTACACGTGCAGACAGTGTGAGACTCTACACAGGCAACCACCTGCAGTCATGTCTGAGGCAGATGCTGCAGCTCATACGGACACTAGCTCCAGCCTTCCGAAGGTAAGAGTTCCCTGGGGAGGGGTCCTCTCTACCTAGGATTGTCCCCCCCCATGTACGGTTCCTTACTTAGGGGGGGACAGACCCCCTGGGTGGTCAGGGGGTGGGGGAGACTCGGATCCCTACAGGTGGGTCGGGTACACCCCCAGGGTTGTTTCTGTTAAAAAATTGCTGAATGTAATGTGCTTTCTGTATGTAATTTCAGAAATCCACAGAAAAGACAAAGTCCACTCATGTCTCTAAAAAGAAATGTGCCTCTTGTAGGGACAGTTTAGGTGAAGCTTGGACCAAGGTTCTGTGTAAGGAATGCATAGATTCCCTGGTCAAGGAAAGGGACTCTGAACAGCAGTCCGGCTTGGCAGCCTCTGTAAAGGAGCTGTCATCCACTTTTTCATCCTTTAAAATGCTTTTTGAGAAGTTTCAGCTTCCCCTTAATCCCATTCAGCAGGATTCAACCCCGCCTCATGCTCAGGGCTCGGCTGCTGCCAGATCCACTAGTATGGCTACGGCAGAAGAGGCTGCAGGCCCTTCCGGGGTGGAGCTTAGGCAACCAGACAGTGGCACTTCTGACTCCCATGAGGAATCAGAGGGAGAGGACCAGGACGGGGAGTCCAGGAAAATCTCCAGGTATAAGTTGTCCCTAGAGGAGGTGGAAGATCTCCTAGGGGCAATATATACAACCCTCGGTATACACGAGGATAAAAAACCCCTCTCACTCCATGACCTTATGTACAAGGGCTTAGGAGATCAAAAGAGAAAAGTTTTTCCAGTACACAAGGTTCTGGTGGAGACGATTAAAAAAGAGTGGCAGGATCCGGAAAGAAAGCCCTTCTTTAGTTCCCTTAAGAGAAGATTTCCGTTTTCAGAGGATCCAGCGTCCATTTGGAATAAAAATCCCAAACTGGATGCAGCTTTCTCTCAGGTCTCTAGGCACACAGACCTGGCGTTTGAGGACATGGGGGGCCTTATCAGACGTCATGGACAAAAGGATAGACTCACTACTGAAAAAGACGTTGGACTCGACAGTTGGTAACTTAAAACCAGAAATGGCTGTTACTGTGGTAGCCCGCAATTTAGAACATTGGCTTTTCCAGATTCAGGAGCATATTGAGGCTGGCACAGCTAAAGAGACTATCCTAGCGTCTTTCCCCACGATTCTGCGAGGCATCGCATACATAGCAGACGCCTCGGCAGAGTCAGTCCGTATGTCAGCCAGATCAGCGGCCCTGGCTATCTCGGCCAGGAGGGCCCTCTGGCTGAAGACTTGGCCGGGCGACGCCGCCTCTAAGGTCAAGTTATGTGGGATACCCCTGACAGGTGACCTACTATTTGGTCCTGGGTTAGATACAGTCCTAGACCGGACAGCAGACAAAAAGAAGTCCTTCCCACTCAAACGAAAGACCCCTACACAGAGAAAGAGGGGGTTTCGTCCGCAAAAGCGCAGGGAAGCCCCTAAACAGGGGGGACAGAAGAAAACCTGGGGCCAAAGAGGTAAGGGTAGAGGAGGGGCGATTTTTCGCCCTCCTGAAAAAGCCCAGAAAGATCAATGACGCTCTAAAAGCGGTGGGAGGAAGACTGGGGGCCTTCCTTCCACAGTGGGAGATCATTTCCCCCAATCGGTTCATCCTAGGGATCATAAGAAGGGGGTATCTCTTGGAATTCACAAGGCCCCCCTCACAAAGGTTCCTTGTCACGCAGCTTTCCAGCTGCACGACAAAAACCAAGGCCTTGTTAGACGCTCTGAAGGAGCTAGAACTACAAAATGTAGTTTGCAGAGTACCCAAGGGGGAGGAAGGAGAGGGGGTTTATTCCCATGTATTTATGGTAAAAAAACCCTCAGGAAAATTCAGATTGATTCTGAATTTAAAGCCCTTAAACAAGTCAATTTGTTACAAAAGATTCCGTATGGAGTCAATTTTTACGGTCAGGGCTCTGTTACCGCAGAATTGTTTCATGGTGTCTCTGGACCTCAGAGACGCGTATTTGCACGTCCCTATTGCAGAAACCTCTCAGAGGTTTCTCCGTTTAGCAATAAACCTGGGCGACGCAATACTGCACCTACAAATTCCAGGCTCTGCCCTTCGGGCTATCCTCCTCGCCCCGAATATTTACCAAAATCCTGGCAGAGGCCATGGCCTTCCTGCGACTGCAGGGTGTGTCAGTTATAGCCTATCTGGACGACCTGCTCCTTTTTGCAGTATCCCCAGAGAAATTGCTCAGGGACCTCGACCTGACAAAAAAGGTACTGACAGGATTAGGATGGCTCCTGAACTTAGACAAGTCCAGTCTCATTCCTTCACAGCGCATTATGTACCTAGGATACCTGCTAGACTCGACACTCTTGAAAGTTTTTCTTCCGAGAGAAAAAATTCTAAAACTGGACAGAGCAGTTTTATCTCTCCAGTGCAACCATCGGGTGTCCAAAAGGTCCTTAATGTCAACACTAGGTCTGCTGACCTCTACTCTCCCAGCAGTGCAGTGGGCAGGATTACACTTTCGTCCCCTGCAGTCATACGTACTAAGGGTATGGGACCACAGTCAGAAGGATCTAGACACCTTAGTACAAATTCCCCATCGATTAAAGAGATCTCTTTGGTGGTGGAGGAAGGAAGCGAACTTGTCGCAGGGACATCTGTGGCTTATTCCAGTTTCACGGATAGTAACCACGGACGCAAGCGGCAAGGGCTGGGGGGCGCATCTGGGATCCCTTCTAGCGCAGGGCGTATGGAGGGGAGACGAACTAAAAAGATCGTCCAATTGGAAGGAGCTGAGGGCGGTTGGCCTGGCCCTCAGGTTTTTCAAAAAAGAGCTTCAGGGCCACCATATACAGGTACGGTCAGACAATTCTTCTACCATAGCCTATATAAACAAACAGGGTGGCACCAGAAGCGGAAGTCTCCTGGCCTTAGCAACAGACATCCTAAATTGGGCCGAGACCAACACTCTCTCACTCTCAGCGGTTTTTCTGAGAGGAGAAAGGAATGTTATAGCGGACTTTCTCAGCCGGAGGAGGCTGAGAGAGGGAGATTGGGCCCTCAACCAGGAGGTTTTCAATCTCATATCCGAGAAATGGGGACCCCCGGAAGTGGATCTTTTCGCTTCAAGAGACAATGCGAAAATCCCCTGTTTTTTCTCCCTAAACGCAGGAGAAGGAGCACTGGGGGTGGACGCATTAACACAGAATTGGCATTTCAGGACATGCTATGCCTTCCCCCCTCCGGTGTTATTACCGGCGGTTCTGCGGAAGTTCCAACTAGAGAACACCTCCCTCATTCTAGTAGCTTCACATTGGCCGAAAAGGGCATGGTTTTCAATTCTCAGTCAGTTAGCTGTGGAACCGCCCCTATTCCTTCCACCCCAGGAGGATCTTCTCTCACAGGGTCCAATCCTCTGTCCACAGGTACACCAGTGGAAATTAGCGGCTTGGCTACTGAAGAGAGTATATTAAAATCTAAGGGATTTTCTCAGAAATTAATATCCACCCTTCTCAACAGTAGAAAAAAGGAGACGCGTCATATTTATAAAAAGGTCTGGCTCCTTTTCAACAAGTGGTGCACTGAAAACTCCTTCTCGGCGCAGAGCCCCATAGCTGTTTTGGAGTTCCTACAGTGTGGAGCAGACAAAGGGTTATCCATAGGTACCCTTAAAAGCCAGGTGTCAGCACTTAGTGCTTATTTAGAGAAATCTTTAGCCACCAATCCATGGGTGGTCAGGTTCTTTAGGGCACTGTCCAGGCAGAGACCTGTCTGAGGTCCCCCCTTTCCCGGGTGGGATCTATCTTTAGTGTTGCAAAGCCTAACAGGAATTCCCTTTGAGCCCTTGGACAAATGTCTGTTAAAAGAGTTAACCTTAAAAACAGCATTTTTAGTGACAACTGCCAGGAGAGTCATTGAAATTGAGGCGTTATCAATTAGACCTCCTTTTTGCATTATTTTGCCAGATAGAATAGTCCTTAAGACTGATCCAGCATTTTTGCCTAAAGTAGCATCAGGCTTTCACAGAAGCCAGGAAATAGTCCTACCTTCATTTTGTCCCAATCCTGCTGGAGAAGGGGAACTGAAATTTCATTTCTTAGATGTAAGGAGGTGTATCCTACAATACTTAGAGATGACTAAAACAATAAGAAAGTCTGATTCTCTATTTATTTTATTTTCCGGGTCCAGAAAAGGACTCAGAGCGTCTCGACGCACGATTGCCAGATGGCTTAGATTAGCTATTGGGCAGGCATATTCTCTAGCAGGGAAAAAGATTCCTATGGGCATAAAGGCACACTCTACCAGAGCCGTGGCAACTTCCCAGGCAGAGAAGGCTGGAGCAACGCCAGAGCAAATATGCAAGGCAGCGACATGGTCCAGCTACTCCACTTTCGTTAAACATTACAGAGTGGACCTGGTGGCGGCAGGTGAGCAGGCTTTTGGGCGAAAAGTTCTGCAAGCTGTAGTCCCACCCTAATTGGTAAGTGCTCGATTATCCTCTCAATAGTGGCTGTCCTGAATGACGTAAAGGGAAAATTAAAGTTACGTACCGGTAACGTCTTTTCCTGTAGTCTTTCAGGACAGCCCTAGTTACCCACCCTAAGCTTGGGGGGGTCTTATTTAAGACCAGAACGCAATATGATATTGATATGGAATGGTATGTTATTAATGTGTTCTTGTGTCTCCCCAGCTGACCGGAGGCTTGTAAAAACTGAGGTCTGGCAGGGGAAGTGAGAGTTTTATGGGCTGGCGCAGCGTTTCCTACAGGAAGAGGAGGAGACTATCTCTCAATAGTGGCTGTCCTGAAAGACTACAGGAAAAGACGTTACCGGTACGTAACTTTAATTTTTTTTACATGCTTGACTGTGACAATATAGTCTATTTGAATTGCAGCCCACAGGCCCAGGTCCAGGGCATGCAGGGCAAGCCTATATAGTAATACATAAAATAAAAATACTGACCAATACACTACTAATATGAGGATGACCAGTGCCAGATACCTGCTCAGTAAATTACTCACTGTATTTAGGGGCTGTTTTGGCTGGACTGCGTGCTGGGCTAGTGTGATGGTGGGCTGGCTGCTGCATTTCTGTGACTTGTTGCTGACTGGAATTTTTTTTTTTTTTTTACAAAACCAATTTCGTTGAATGTCTATAATTCCACTTTAATTGGCATTGAGTTGTCAAGTTTAAGATCTATAGTCTTGATCTTAGTCAGGCAGGGGAAATAAACTTTTCCATGCAGATTAATCGCTTAACCTAGTAACAGTGGCATGTTCACCTTGCAATTCCTGTGGGAAAAAGCAAGCCAGGATGAATGGTTGTCTGTCAAACAATATTAAAAGGGAACACAATTGATAGATGCCTTGGGGTGGGACTGTCTTTTAGTTTGCTGTTCCAGCGTGACTATATGTACAACTTTATTGGTTTGAACTAGATGTACTTGTGTTTTTTTTTTTTCAACATGAATAACTCAAATTTTAAATCCATAATTTGGCTTTTTTATGTACCATGTCTACTTTCATGGTGCTTAAACTCATGTGTTTTTTTTATTATGTATAAGGCTAGGTTCACACTGCTGCAGTGCGAATTTAGTGCGATTTTGTTCCGATTGCTTTGCGAATTTGCATTGCGAATTCTATATGTGTTCTTGCGATTCTACTGCAAATTTTGCAGTCTATGGAGCTGAATTCGCATCGCACACGGATCAAACTCGCACAGGACCTTTTTTTCCTGCAGGTTATATTCGCAACGCGTTGATGTGAACGGCACTAATGTTAATCTATGTAATTTAAATGACTTGCGAATTTGAGCGATTGCAACGGCTCAAATTCGCAATAGAATTCGCAGCAGTGTGAACCTAGCCTAGTACAGAGCAGTGAGTCCAGCAATTTCATTGTATTTAGAATGATTTTTTTTCTGCATGTAAATGAATGCCATAAATTCATGTTTTTGAATATGTAGAGGTTTATGTATGTAGCATTATTGTAAAACCGTTTACATTGAAACATTTTCGATTGCTGCCTTATAAACCCGATTTGACTTTATTATAATTCTTAAAGTGGTAATAAATCTCAAAACAAACACTTACTATATTGCAGATTAACAATTCTTAGATGTGATGGCTTCATTCGTTTTTTTTTCTTTTTTAGGCTTTCTTTTATTTTTCACTTTCTGATCCTGCCAGTAAGTTGTTGTTTTTCCAAATAAAAAGCTCTCCTACAATTGTTTCAGTTACAGGGTTGAGACAAACCATTAACCACTGGCAGAGGTGCTTACAATGATCAGCTTTTATTTATTCATGTAAAACCTTTATCCCATAAGGAAAAAACATTTTGCTGTAACTGCAGTGTGAGCTGGAGTTGTGCTGCAATATGTTATGGTAACTAAGCTGCTAGTACACCTAACACTCCCTTCCCCCTAGTCTGACAATGCTGCGATTCAAATGTGCCCCTTCATCCAGAGTGGATGAGTATTACCGGCCAGATAACATGGTGAAAATAGAGGGGAAAAGCCCAAAAAAAGAAAACTAATGGAGCCACCACATCTAAAAAAGCAGTACTGTATTAAATTTTTGGTTTTGGGGTTTAAAACCACTTTATTTTGAGATTTTGTTTTGATACACAACTTGAGCTGCAAAGTGTTCCTAAAAAAATATTTTAAGAGGTTGGCAAAGAAAGCATGCTATATCCATTTCCATGAATATATGTATATTCCATCTTCTTTTTTTATTTCATTTAAATTTTTGAACAGACCGTTTAACATGGGGGGAGAGAAGAAGCCACCTCAGGCGATACAGGCCCAGAAACTGGCTGGAATCTTAAGAGAGGACAGTGAAGGGGTCCTAGTAATCGACTGTCGATCGTTCACAGAGTACAACAATCTCCACGTGGTGGGTTCTGTTAATCTCTGCGGATCCAAACTGGCAAAGAAACGTCTTCTTAAAGAACTTCTTGTCCTACCTCATCACCCTAAGGTTGGTAGTATATTTGATAGTGGTTTGTAGAGCTATAAGGCTTCTTTGGGGACATTGCTTTTGATTCTGAACCAAGGCACTGTACTTTACTGGCCATACACCTTTTTAGTGTCCTCGATCTTGCATGCAGTACTTGTGAGCTTTATGTAGAGATGCCTTTGTTCTCCTTTGATAGTGCCACCAGAGTAATTTGAAACGCTCTTTGAGGTGGATGCATTGGTATGCTTAACTGTAGCTTTACAAATGACAAAATGTTCAGCATGATCAAATTAATTAGGCTCTGCTCTTGTTGGCACTATCGGTTCTTTTTTGTTTTGCTGGCAGGTGCACTGCTAGGTGTAAGTAACCTTTCCCTCAATAGATTTTCTTCATGGTCCCTAGGTCCACAGCCCCTCCCCAAGATGGGGGAACATTGTCTCATACTCGTGTAACTCATGGTTGCTTCTCCTAAAATCCCACAGGACAGTAATTGCTGTGTCCTCTCTACCCAGAAATAGTAAACCTTATTTGAGGACATTTCACCAGTCAGTAAACCGAAGCCCTGCTTGCAAAACGATATCCGGGTTGGAGCAGGGACGTGCAGTCAGGGGAGACTGCCATGAACATAAAAAAAAATATATAAAAATAAAATTTTAAGCTTCGAGGGTTGTAGCTCGGTGACCTGGGGTCACAGAGACCCCAAAATTTGAGGGGTAGGTAGCCGGAAATATACCCCACCACTGGTCACAATTGATTTATGGGGCTCCTGGGACCTATGGTTCCAGAGATACAGGCTCCTTGTGCAGCCTGTCAGAAGCTACATGCAGAGCGGCCAGTTTAACTACAAGCTTGCACACTCTGTTTGCAGCAGACTGAGAGGATGAGTTCACATTGCATCTCACTTCTTGTCAGAGGCACTGGACAGCTTGGAGCCTTGGACAAATGGTAAAGTACCATTGGCCCCAGCTATCCAATAAAAATGCTGCAGTGGAGGCTGTCCTCTCACTGCAGTGTCATAGAAGGGGGCATGTGTCTAAAAGACACATGCTCCCTCCCAGCCCTCTTAACTAGAAGGAAAAAACTTGGGTTTATGGGTATAAGATTTGCCCATAATCCCATGGTTTTTCTCAGTTAAGAGGGAGAATGAGAATCTTCTACTGCTGAAAAGATACTGTTTTTAAAAAAAATTTAACTAAATCGTATATTATGCTATATGCTCTAACATAATTTATTTATCGATTTACTGTGAAATTACTGGTTTGAAGTTATAACTTCAGTCATTTTTAAGCCACCTGCTTGAGTACAGATTTTGAAAATATAGTAAATTTACTATAAAAACAATCTAATAATTTGCACATTACTTACGGTAATTGCCACTCAGGCCAATTCTGACACTTCTCTCCTACATGTAAAAATTATATATATTTAGTTTTAGTCGTGTTAGTTTTTTTTCCAAAAAAAAAAAAAAAGTTTCATGAATACAAAAAAAACCTACCGTTTGCCCGATTTTCTTTTTTGTATAATATGAAAGATGATTTTATGCCGAGTAAATAAATAACATGTCACGCTTTAAAATTGCGCACACTTGTGGAATGGCGCCAAACTTCAGTACTTTAAAATCTCCATAGGCGACGCTTTAAATTTTTTTACATGTTTAGAATTGGAGGAGGTCTAGTGCTAGAATTTTTGCTCTCGCTCCAACGTTCGCAGCATATGTAACCTGTGTGTATCTGGCTCTGATACTAGTCAGTGCCTCACTAGCTACTGACCCCACCGCAAGTCCCTGGGTTGGAGCAATAAAGCTTTAAGTCACACAAACAAGTTGCCATTTACATTTAAGTAAACCGTACACATTGATACTGCTTACTTTTAAATTGCTATGAATCATCCAGCCTTAAAATAGGCTATCTAGTTTAAAATTGTTGCGGAATAAACACCGGCAACAAGGTAACTTGGGTTCTGTTCATGATTGTTTTTCCATTTTTGGTATACTTTAAAGTGAACCTGATCTTTGCCCTTTCAGGGCAACACAACAGGTTCACATTAAATCTTGCAGTAAAAAAAACAAAAAACAGTCCACAATCTGCTTAGTGTTTGTTTTTGTTTTTTTGTTTTTTATTGCAAGGTCTGTTTTAACTTTCTTCCCCAGCAGAATAAATCTTCCTGTGTATACTACAAGTCACTAGAGTCTTATCTTTCACAGGGCTATGGAATCCCCTTGTGACGGTACGGATTGTCCTAGTATTGTACCATGTGTTTCTGTTGGCTCCTGGTGATAGAGTGCAGCAGGGGCCAAGGGAACAAAGTAAGGGGTAAGCTGGCCATACTCAAATTCCAGCCACATACATTCTGAATCTGCCAAAATGTAGGTTTTGGGTGGCCCTTTTAGGCACCACCCGGCTGGACAAAACTTGATTGATAAAATTCAAGAAGCTGGGCCTAAAATTGTCAGTTGAACAGTGACTGCTTCTTTTTTAGAACAGTCACTCTTGAGGTATTCAAGCAGCCATGGGTGCTGGCGGGGCGGATTCCTCCATCCATGCTGTTAAGCATGGTGGCGGAATCATGGCTAGTTTTAGTTAGGGGTGGGGGATTAAAGCATATACCTATTGCTTTGCCCTGATGTTTGCTGGAGGGCTGAAAGCAAAGTCCCAGTAAATGAAAGTATGTTTGTACAAATTTGTAAAGGTATATCGGCACAAAGGATTATTTCAATATCTTAGATTTTTGAATTCCCACAATTTTGTTATGTTTTTAAATACAACAATACATTTTCATCATCTGGTTAAACCCACTGAAGTGAGTTGGTGACAGTAGGATACTCCTATAAATCCAGTATCGAATATTGTATACAAAGGTTGTAGCGTCCTCCTATACCTCAGGGGAAATCCAACCCAAATACATTTATTGTCTCTAAAGTAAATAAAGCTAATATCCCGGTGAACAGTGTATGCATATTTGGCTTTAATGTTCTGTCAGCTATTTTATAGCACTTGTTTGTTACAGTGGGGTTGAATTACTAAAACTGGAGAGTGCAAAATCTGGTGCAGCTCTGCATAGAAACCAATAGGCTTCCATGTTTTATTGTCAAAGCTCAATTGAACAAGCTGAGGTTAGAAGCAGATTGGCTACCATGCACAACTACACCAGATTTTGCACTCTCCTGTGTCCGCATAGATTTTTTTTTTTCAACTTTCTTTTTGGTTCATCTAAACAGATTGACCCTTCTTTTGAGAAGCAAGTTGTGGTATATGATCAAGGCAGTCAAGAGCTATCTGCTGGCCATTTTGTCTCATTGGTTGTAGGGAAACTGGAGAAAAAATACAGCTCGGTTTCTCTTCTAGAAGGTAAGCAGTTCCTGAAGTCTTTTATTATAGCGAGAGTGCATAAAAGGCAACATTTGCAGGCTGTATTTAGGTTCTTTTTGGTCTCTATCTGTCTGATCTGCTTCCAAAGCTCTTAAAAGTATGCACTACGGTGGTGTTAACACCACCAGACCTGAGTTTTGTAACATTGAGCCCGGGTTCACACTATAATGTGCTGCGGACTGCACAGGAGCGCTGTGCGTCCCTGTTCACCGTTTCAGGGACGAATCAGGGCCGATTCTATGCCTGAATTCGGCACTGAAACGCAGCCAAAGACGCACAGCATTTTTGTGCAGTGCGCACCACAGCCGCCCCGGAGATATGTGAACCAACTCCATATGGAGCCAGTCACATTCTCCTGCTATGCAAATTAGATGTGCGGAAACGCACATCTAATTCGCATAGGTGTGAACCCGGGCTGAGGCAGCGGGAGAGTGTGTGTAAAGCTAGCATACAGGAATTTATCAATGATCTGACAGTGGAGCACAGAGAAGGTACATACAGTCTGCCTATGGTGTCTCCTAGGCACCAAATCTGTTATTTTTGCTTAGTATTGGCAAAGCACAGGTTCACTTTAGAGTGTCATTCACTTTGACATGTTTGATTATTGTGTAAACAGTATATAGATGGGTTCAGTGACCCACCAGCTCTCGAGATCTGACACTGTTGGTGAGATCTCTGCACTAGTGTTCTCAGCCTTTCCTACCCTCTACAGCTGTAAGAAGGGTGGTCATTCCCTCCTTTTTGTGAAATTACACATTATTGTACTACATAGAGAATGCAGAGTCAGTAACAAAAATATACAGAAGCAATAAGATTCTAGTGGTGAATGCTACAGATCGGTATCCACACAAATATTACCATACTTTTTAAATGGCTAAACCATATTAAGTTTCCCTTGTTTCTGAATAATAACTTTTAGTTGCTGAACAAAAGCTAAAAGTGTAGCCATTCTGAATTCACAAAAAATGGCATTTTGCAGAGCTTGCAATTATTTCAAAATCTAGCATTTCTGTTTTCTAATATATCAAGCGTGATTGCATGACAGAAAGCAAAATCTATCATTTTAATGTTACTGCCTAATAAATTTCATGACAATATAAGGCAATATTTAAATGCAGTTATAAAAAAGTTTCTGAATGTACCATTTCAATTAAAGCACTGGGGGAATCGAATAAGTATTACATTACAATAAATTTTTTTTTTTTTTTTTTTGAATGGTGGTGATACCATGAGTAGAATGACCTAAGTTACATTAAGAAAATTGTCTTTCTTATTGATTTTTTTTCTATTCGTTTAAAATTGGTCGACTGACAAATTAATCTATTTCTGAGTTATATCATGTTCTAAAAGGCTCAGCTACTATGCGGTTACTGGATTTCAATGTATGATGCATGATCCCGTGTCTGTGGCTTAGGTCATTACCCTAGAGAAAAACCAGAGAGGCTGCTGAATGGGAATTGTGTTGAGGAGGTAATGGGATGTACTCTTTCAGCATGAATCATCTCTAATAATAATAATAAAAACATCACCTGTGTATGAGCATAAGATTTTTTTCAGGGTCGCTGAAGCCAGTTTATTGTTACCAGGCATCAAATCTTGAATGACTGGTAAAATAAGTGAACTAAAATAATTGTTTAGCATGTACAGAAATCTAACAGCCGTATTTGAGCTCAAAAAGTTGGGTAAAAGTGTTATGGGTGACACCATTTTAAAACTCAGACTTCTCTTTAACTAAAACAAATGGGATGCTTTGCAGGTAGCCTTTCTCAGCTTGAAATGTCTGATTATGTGAAAGTTGATTTGCTTTTTTTCTTTGCAATTTGATAAGGACAGACAATAATTATTCCACTTTGGTAATGGTATTTAGTATTTATTTTCTCTTCTAAAAAAAAAAGTTCCTTTGAAATTAATCGGTTTATATTGCTATGGAACAACACACACAGAGGGGGGGATGTTTTTAAGAACTAGAGAAAATAAAATGGCCTATAGTGACAAGTTGGAATGCTTGTTTTATTTTCTCAGATAAGGGCCCATACACACAATTGCAGTGCGTTCGCACATGCGGATTAATGCACATTATGCCACCTGTTAACATGCATTGGGTTATGGCAACCCATTCATTTAAATGTGCAGTCTAATGCACCAAGAAGACACACATATATAATTTCCATAAACACAGTGCATGTCCATCAACAAGGTCAAAGAGTGGTCACTATGGGTAGCAGAGGGGCACTAAAATCATTTTTCCTCTTTATCTCTTGCGCTTTCACTCAGCAGTCCAGCAGCTTAGCTGAAATTTGCATCATAAATTAGGAATTGGCTGTAGACTTTAAATGTCATTGAAAATCTAAAAATTTCCTGTCCCAAAGTCATCTTGTCCCAAGCAAACTATGTACCATATTTGTATTCTAGTAACCCTTGTTTAAATGGCATATGCATATTCCTTAACCTCACCTGAACCAAATTGGGTAATGTTTCAAAAATAGCTTTACCTTTTTATAGACCAATTGATGTAAGAATCTAGAGTAATAATCATTTTAAAATGGGAAGTTGTAAAAATTACAAAATACTGCAAACCATCCCTTTCACTTCTTTGCAATGGCAAAGCAGTTCATATACAAATTGGCAATAATCTAGTAACACCCACATATATTACAACCTTTATAACTATGGAAAAAAATTGATTTCTAGTACTGTAAACATAGAGGAGAGATTGTGTAGTTGCTGGCTATTAACACAGCTTACTGCTTTTAAGACAGATCTTTCCAAAAGAGGCTTTGAGAAATGGACCCCTGTTGTATTGTATGCATGAATTTTGCCTTTTTTTTTTTTTTTTGTAACATACACTTCTGCTTTGTTCCACAGGGGGGTTTGCAAACTTCTCCTCACAGTTCCCGAATTTGTGTGAAGGGCGAACCTCTAACATTTTGCACACCAGCATATCGCAGCCCTGCCTCTCCACCTCAACAGTGTCTGTTACCCGTATCCTGCCACACCTTTACCTTGGTTCCCAGAATGATGTCATGGATCAGGTATGAACAATAAACATAATACACAGATCATGTTAAGGGAAGCTTTCTCTGATCTACATGGTTTTTAAGTTAAAAAGGATAGCTGGAATCTGGTTAGTTGCCAGAAGTAACAGACCCTTTCTTTTTGGACATTTTCTGAAAGACCTAAGCCTCTCATTCTTTGCTATTGCCAAGGTCTCATTCAGGGCTCTTTAAAAAAAAAAAAAAAAGCAAAGGAGCCAAGTAAAAAAAAAAAAAAAAGTCAGCAAAATGCACAGAATTTTCATGTGCCAGAACATGTGTGCCCAGCATTCCTGATGAACCGGACATAATTTGCTCTGTAGGTGGCCCTCTCCCCGACATCCTTTGAAAAATCAAAGCAGGACGGAAGATTCTAATTAGATGTGTGGATATTCTGACAACCACTGATTGCCCATACACTCCAGAAGTGTTCTGTCTGAGCCTCATTGATCAAGCTATGATATGTGATGTGTTGAAAATAGCTTTGACCTTTCACCTTTGCATTACATTTTATTTTATGCCGCAGAAGCCTTTTTGCTGTCATATACAGTGCCTTGAAAAAGTATTCATACCCCTTGACATTTTGTCATGTTACAACCAAAAAGGTAAATGTATTTTATTGGGCTTTTATGTGTAAGACCCAGACAATCACAGGTATGACTCCTAGAGGCAGAGGCATGATGGTATTTGTAGTTTCAAAACAGCTGGAGTGCCAGGATTGCCTACACCTGTGCTAGACCAACACAAAGTGGCACATAACTGCAGTGGAAGGAAAATTTATAAATGGTTTTCAATTTTTTTTTACAAATGTGAAAAGTGTGGCATGCATTTGTATTCAGTCCCCTTGAGTCAATACTTTTGTAGAACCACCTTTCACTGCAATTACAGCTGTGAGACTTTTTGGGTATATCTCTACCAGCTTTGCAGATCTAGAGTGAAATTTTTGCCCATTCTTCTTTGCAAAATAGCTCAAGCTCTGTCAGATCAGATGGAGAGCGTCCGTGAACAGTAATTTTAAGGTCTTGCCACAGATTCTCAATTTAGGTTTAGGTCTGGACTTTGACTGGGCCTAAACACATGACTATGCTTTGATCTAAAACATTCCATTGTAGCTCTGGCTGTATGTTTAGGGTCGCTGTCCTGCTGGAAGGTGAACCTCCGCCCCAGTCTCAAGTCTGTTGCAAACGCCAACAGGTTTTTCTTCTAATGCCGTGTACACATGAGCGAACTTTCCGGCATACTTGGTCCGGCAGACCAGAGTCCGCCGCACAATCCGATCGTGTGTAGGCTCCGGCGGACTTTTTTTTCCCAAAAGTACCTAGATTTGAAGCTTGTTTCAAATCTTAGTCCGCCGGACTCACCGGGTGAGGTTGACCACGCCCCCCTAAAACGTCAGTCACAGCATGCCCAGGGACTGTGACGGCATAAGGGGGTGGGGTCCCCGCCTATATAAGTCACATCGGAGCGATCAGAGAGCATTCCAGCCTGAGAGACCGTCATGTCAACATTGGAAGAAGAGAAGAGAAGAAGCCAGAAGTGCGGGCCTCCGCTGGCAAAAGAGTGGCATGAAGAGAGCCGGCAGAAGAACTGGAACACCGGGAGAAGAGGCCAGAGAGAGCGGAGAAGAACCAACCAGACGCCGGGAGTAGAGGAACCGTAGGGACCCCCGAAGTCGGAAGAAGACCCCCGAAGCCGGAAGAAGCCCCCCCCCGGAGCTGTCTAATAAATTACTTTAAAAACCTGTGTAGTGTGTTTTTATTACTGACACTTTTTCCCTAGGTAAATGGGTAGGGGTACCATGTACCCCATACTCATTCACATAGGATGGGGGGCCGGGATCTGGGGGCCCTCTTATTAAAGGGGGCTCCCGGATTCCAATAAGCCCCCCACCCGCAGACCCCGACAACCAACGGCCAGGGTTGTCTAGAAGAGGCCCTTGTCGTCATCAACATGTGCTCAAGGTGCTTTGGGGGTGGGGGGGGGCCCACTGGGCCCCCCCCCCTCCCCCAAAGCACCCACCCCCCATTTTGAGGGCATGCGGCCTGGTACGTTCAGGAGGGGGGGGGGCGCTCGCTTGTCCCCACCTCCTTTCCTGACTGGCCGGGCTGCGTGCTCGGATTGGGGTCTGGTATGGATCCTAGGGGGGGACCCCACGCCGTTTTTTCATTAAAGTGTTCCCTTTAAAATCCATACCAGACTTAAGGGCCTGGTATGCCCCACGACGGGGCTCACAAGGTGTCAATTTCGCAGATAAAAGCGGCGAGATTCACTTCCTTTTCTAGTCCCGTCATACCCGAGTCACGTTCAAAATGAACGGATTTGTCCGTGTGTGGGCAAGTCCGTTCATTCTGAAAGTCCGGCGAAAGTCCGTTGGAAAGACGGGCGGACCTAGCCTGCCGGAAAGTCCGGTCGTGTGTAGGCAAGTCCGTCTGTACAGGTAGTCCACCGGAAAGTCCGGCGGAAAGACCATCGGACCAAGTCTGCTGGAAAGTACGAGGCATAAGATTGCCCTGTATTTGGCTCCATCCATCTTCCCATCAACGCTGATCAGCTTCTCTGTCTCTGCTAAAGAAAAGCATCCCCACAACATGATGCTACCACCACCATGTTTCACGGTGGGGATGTGATTAGGGTGATATGCAGTGTTGGTTTTCCGCCACATATAACGTGGCTTCCTATGGCTTTCTTTCAACAATGGCTTTTTTTTTTTTTTTTTGCCACTCTTCCATACAGGCCAGATTTGTGGAGTGCACAACTAATAGTTGTCCTGTGGACAGATTCTCCCACCTGAGCTGTTGATCTCTGCAGCACCTCCAGAGTTACCATGGGCTTCTTGGCTGCTTCTCTGATTAATGCTCTCCTTGCCCAGCCTGTCAGTTTAGGCGGATGGCCATGTCTTGGTAGGTTTACAGTTGTGCCATACTCTTTCAATTTTCGGATGATGGATTGAACAGTGCTCCATGAGAGATTGGAATATTTTTTGATAAGTTAACCTTGCTTTAAACTTCTCCACAACTTTATCCCTGACCTGTCTGGTGTATTCTTTGGCCTTCATGATGCTGTTTGTTCACTAAGGTTCTCTAACAAACCTCTGAGGGCTTCACAGAACAGCTGTATTTATACTGAGATAAATTAGATACAGGTGGACTCTATTTACTAATTAGGTGACTTCTGAAGGCAATTGACTAAACTAGATTTTAGCTAGGGGTATCCGAGTAAAGGGGGCTGAATATAAATGCAGCCACACTCATATTGATTTGTAAAAAAAAATTTAACCATTTTATCATTTTCCTTCTACTTCACAATTATGCGCCACTTTGTGATGATCTATCACATGAAATCCCAATAATATACAATTACGTTTTTGGTTTTAACATGACAAAATGTGGAAACTTTCAAGGGATATGAATACTTTTTCAAGGCATTGTACTATATGGTGCTATAGAGTTTATTTTATAGGGTTAGCATGTTTTGACTTTTTCTCGAATCAACCAGCTGATAGTGGTTTAGGCTTTGAGAAACAAACTTCTTGATGACATAGTTTTAATGTTACAGTAGTGATATGTACATGGCTGTAACTAATATCAACCAATCAGATTTAAGTTTACTGTTAACTGTCTGTTTAGTGTATTGAAAACGTTTCTGGATTTTGGGACTAAAACCCGTTTAAACCTTGAACCAATCCTGTGTGCCTCCTTACGTTTTTTGTATGTCACCATGGCACCACTTGGATTGGGTTCTGGAAGAGTTTTTCGTGTTGCAGGCAAAGCAATATTTCAGTATCCAAGAACACCACTTTTACAAAACTTGACTAATTTTGAGATGTCATGGTATTAAGCATTTGTGCACAAATAAAGCATTCTTTTAAGAACATGCTAATATCTTTGTATTTAGCTACTTATATATAATTATATAATGTTTTTATAGGAGGTAATAAATCAGAATGGTATCACTCATGTTCTGAATGTCAGCTACAGCTGTCCAAAGCCAGTCTTCATCTCCGATAACCACTTTCTTCGAATCCCCATCAATGACAGTTACTGTGAGAAGATCCTGCCCTGGCTGAGTGCAGCTGTTGAGTTCATAGGTACATTCTTATTCATAGTAGTAGTAATATTGTGATTTACTATTATTATTATTATTATTATTATTATTACTATCATGATATCCTGCTTTAAAGCGTATCTAAAGCCTGAACCTTTAATTTTAGTTTTTGATAGTGGTGAGGGGTTTGTACCTCCTAATAATTTTTTTTTCTTTTTTTTGGGGGGGGGGGGGGGGGGTTTGCTGTCTGTTTCCATTACAGAAAATTGTCAATGGAGACACTTTGTCCAGGTGACAACTGTCTCTAATGCCTCATACACACGAGCGGAATTTCCATCTGAAAAATCTTGGATGGTTTTTCCGACGGCATTCCGCTCAAGCTTGGCTTGCATACACACGGTCACACAAGTTCTCTGAACTTTCGACCGTCTAGAACGCGGTGACTTACAACACTACGACGAGCCGAGAAAATGAAGTTCAATGCTTCTGAGCATGCGTCGAATTGTTTCCGAGCATGCGTGATTTTTTGCTCGTCCGAATTGCATACAGACAAACGCATTTTTGGATAGGAACTTTTTCCAACTGAAAAATAGAGAACCTGCTCGCAATATTTTGCTGGCTGGAATTCTGCCAGAAAAAGTCCGATGGAGCATACACACGGTCGCAATTTCCGACCAAAAGCTCTCATCGGACTTTTGCTGGCAGAATTTCCGCTCGTGTGTACGGGGCATAAGATTTCCCTCACATTCAGAGAGATATTCCTCTCCCTCCTGTTTTTAGAGTCACAAAAACACATTTGGATAATTTTGACTTCAGCTAAATGCCTAGTCTTGCCTGCCAAGATTTCTAGACACATGTACAAATCTTTAATTCTTCCCTTACAGTAGAATATCTGCCTGTACCGTGGCCCCAGGGAAAGTTTTTGGGCTTCTCGCCCCATTCTTCTTTCTTTTTCTGTCTCCTTGTGCGGTTACAATTTTAGTGATTTTTTTTTTTTTTTTTCCAATACTTTTTCATTGCTAAAAAGATGCCACAACATATAGCCAATGTTTGCAGCCAGTTGGTGTTGTATTATATACTGAAAGTAGACAAGAATGGAAGCTGTGCCTTACTTGGTCTTTGTGTTTGTTTACAGGAAAAGTGGAGCTGGTTAATGGCAGAGTATTAGTCCATTGCCTTGCTGGTATCTCACGCTCTGCAGCAGTAGCGATTGCCTATATCATGAGGTTAATGGGGCTTTCTCTTGATGATGCCTACAGGTAAGGAGCAACAATGCACCATATGCAGTCACCATCTTTATTGCAGGTCTTTTGAGGGACGCAAGTTTTTCATTCCTTTTTAACATGGATAATTTGATTTAATGTAAAACTTTAGTGACATTAAATCATTGGAGTTTTTAAAAAGTTGTCAAATGACCATAGTGGAGATGACATGACTTTCCCCATGGAGCATTATGCGGTTCTTACACATATAATGTAGTGACTGAATGACAATTCACATTTCTCCTGGATGTTGTAGTAGTTGTGTTAAGGCAGCAAATTATAACATATGCCATGTGCATTGTGGTGCACTGTAATAGTTTGGGTGTTTGGACAGCCATTGTAACAGTGCAAAACACAAAATAAATGACGCTGCAGCACACTGTACTGTGGTATACGTTGCAGTAACTTGCTAAAACATGCATTGCCCTAAGGCATGAATGAATTCAACTAAGGAATTGATCTTACTGTGTTTAGACGCGTTTGCACCCTTTTACAAGCATTTGGTGTATCTAATGCCAATAAACTTCCATCCGGGACACAATTTTTGGTTTTGAAAAAATGCTGCTAAACTTAACTGCCTATAAACTACTCCATGTACATGGACAGATAAGATAACATAGAGGAGAGTTCAGGGGCTGTTGAAAAAAACAACTGCTCCTAAACATTTGTTTATCAGCAGCAGTGTACATGAGGCCTTACAAGCATGACTCCCACAGACAGAGGCATGATGGGACTTGTAGATCAGCTGGAGGGCCACCAGTTCAACACCCCTGCTCTAGAAGGATCCCAACCGTATGGTTGGGATCCACTCAGATGTCTGATCGGCAGCTGGCTTAGCCTCTCAGCATACGGTGCTCCAGTGACTGACGGACCTCACGGTCATGTTATTGCTTAGTTCTTGGCCTTAGAACCAGCGGAGGACAGCTGCAGCATCACACCGATGCTACAGCATGGAGGGGACAGGAATATGGAGTTTTTTTCTGAAAGTTCACACCTCTCCTAAAATTGAACAAAAATGTTATTTTAACTTCTTGTCTTAACAGGTTTGTTAAAGAAAAAAGGCCCACCATTTCTCCAAATTTTAATTTTTTGGGACAACTTCTTGAATATGAGATGAGTCTTGCAAACTCACAGCAATCGCACCTTCCTAGTCCGGTTCAGTTAGAAAGCCCCACAGATAGAGCATGCACTGTTCAGCCTTCTGATGGTAAGCCAACAAACAAGGAGCAGAGTTGCCAAAATGATCATGTCACCTCTAAGTCACAGGAAATAGAGGTGGCCATAGATGCTACTAAACTGGACAATAACATGGCAAAAGAGGAGTCTGAATCCACTTTGACTGGCAGGTTTACATCAATGGGGATCTCCTCATACCAGCGACATGAAATCAGTAGCTTAAAGCGTTCTTTCTCCCTGGACATTAAATCTGTATATACTTCCTTATCGACAGAGGCAAACAAAAATTTGTATCAGCCTTCCAGGTCACAGCTTGTCCCCACAAAACCTATCTCCTCTAAACCAGTGGGACTGTGGGATCGTTTCCTTGGTTTTGGACTTAATTTCCTTTACTTCTATTCTGAAGAAGAAGAAGCACAAGAAAACCAAATGCTAGGTCACAAGATAAGACCAAGGGGGAACTGTGAACAAGGGGAGGTTCCAGAAAACTTAAAAAAAAGGAGAGCAAACACAAAAATCCTTGATGAAGGACCTTCTCGTCCATTTACTCTCAATATTCCCAGCTGTAAAAGCCAAACATTCTTTAAGGAGAACACTTTGGAAGTTGGCTCACAAGTAAGGACAATCTCTCCAGTTCCTCTGTGAGGAACGCCCAACTTTTCAAAAGACATTTGGGATCTAACAAATGAACAGAACATAGGTCTTGCTGGTTTTTATTTTCTTTTCCCCAGATTCTTTCTTTTCCGCATGTTCAAGACCCATGACAGAACTGAATAGCTTGTTGAGAAATTTAACGTATTTTCAAATGTTTCTTCATATTGAATGAGCAAAACAAAAACATTTTTTGTGGGTAACAAACAAGACTTTGGTTAAGGTGATTGCCAAAACTGGAGATCTGGCCCTATTTATTTAATTTTTTAGCCTAAAACTTATGAAGGCTTTGGCTAAATGCTTTTGTGTGCAATTATCTAAACTGACCTGAAGGGGTAGCATCTTTGCTGCTGTACAGCCTTCTTAAAGCTGAAACAAAATACTTAGAGTGAACATGGTCTTTTAGTACTTTTTTTTTTTTTTTTTTTTTTCTATACCAAACAAAAGGGGTGATAAATGCTTTACCTTGTTTTATCTTTTTTTTTTTTGTTTGAGTAATAATGTGGTGTGTTCTGACATTTACAGCTATGGACTCTTTAATCCAGCTTGGTCCACTTGTCAAAATTATTGAAATATCTCAGACTGGTCCATGCAATTTCACTCTTGGTGTAATGTAGAAAAGTATTAAGGGGTAGTACTGCAACATATATATTTTTAATTCCCCTAGGTCCTACTTGAATGTAAGCCCTAGAAGCCAAACCGTGTCTGTGACAATACTTTTCTGCCCTTTTACCTCAGTTTATTGCTGTGAAATTTATTTAATGATCCCCTAGCATGCTTGGGGTATGCTCTCCTGCATACAGCTCCAGAATGTCCCCCACCTCTCAGGACCCAAGGACATATTTTGTCCTTTTTTACCAGCAGGTGGTATAAGCATACTTTGTTTTCATTATTTATTTATATATGTGTTGTCTTTTTATTATTATTGCTTAAGTTAATAATCATTGGAGCCGCTAGTACTCACTTCTTGAGGTGGAACGGTCACCTTTTACTTGTCAGAAGCAGCCATTTTGTGAACTGGTATTCAGCCTGTTAATTCACAAAGAACTTGAGGCAGACATTTTGCTCTGCTTGACCAATATTAAACTTTTACTTGACTGAAGAGACATGACTAGTTCCCAGTGAATTGAAGTATTTCCACAGACCACAAAATGGCAGTCTGTACTGTGCATGGTTGACAGATTTGCATAAATACCTGTACCAAAGGTTTTGTGACCAGATAAAGTTAATATACGAAGACAAGGCAAGCAGATGCAATGTGTGCATTCAAAACAAATTTAAGCTGACTTTTTTCCTTTTTGATGTATGTTGATTGATTTCATTTTTCTAAAAATATTTTTGTGTTTAAAAAAAAAAAAAAAAAAATAATGGTTATATTCAGATATAGCTATTTATTTAAAAGCTATTGTGCTGGTTCTAGACTGTCTGTTGCATGGTGTCTATGTAGGACAATCCTTCTCCATACTCCTGTCTTATGTTGATCTGTGCTATGACTTTCTCATTGCTTCTACAATATTGAAACGGTTTTACAGCCAAATAATGTACCTTTCCTCTGCCTGACATCACTTAATTTATTTACTGCACTGGGTGATGCAGATAGAGGCATCATTTAGGATTGATGTCCTATAAAGAACACCATAGACTCCCATCTCTGCCTAGAGTCAGACCAACCGTGCCTATGGAAAGGCTAGCTCTGAGAACAGCCGTGTTTGGCACATAATGTACAGTATATTAGAAAGTTCATGAGCTTGAATCAAAATGATTCTTGAATAAGATATTTAAAAAGGCTAATGTGTTTTTTGTTTTTTTTTAAGGGATTGTAGTGAATATTCTTAAACCAAAAGTATGTATGGATAAACATACCTTCAAGCATCATTACATAGGAATTGATAGAAAGTATCCATGGGCAAAGCAATCATTGTTGGCATTGTGAGCAGGATCAAAAGATAATGTAGAATCAATGGATCTCTTGACTCTTAACTGCATCCATGGCCTCCACTTAGAGTGAGAAAAATTAAATACTACAGCTGTCTAAATCAGCCAAAGAGCTTTTTATAGCAAACACTACAAAAATGAAAGCTAGGGTATGAATGGTTGCCAAGGGCAATCATCTTACTTGCTGTCCCTTGGATTAGTTCTAATACATGAGACCTAATTATTTTGAAATCCTTAATTCATATAAATAGTAAAGATACCTGCATGTAATATTTTTACTCTACAATTTAAGTGCAAGTTACTCTTTGATAAAGCAATAGTAATTCATACAAACTTGGGCAAATAAACCTAGGAGGAAACAATTCAGTGGTAACTCCAGACATATAAATAACAGTGGATCTTTCCTCCCCAGCTGATGAAGATGACACTTGTTTTACTGAGGGATGAGAAGAAAACTAATATAGAGAAGAAAACTTGCCTTACGGTCTTGCTGCAGCTGATACTCCAGTCCTCTTTTCTCCGACTCCAAAATATGGCTGTGATGTATGCGATGACATCCATGAGAGCAGCAGTGGCAAGACTAGTCAGAGACTGGCAGGGAGGTAGACTTCAGGACTCTATTCCTTTGTATTTGATCATCCCCTAGTTTAACAAGCCTTATATTCATCAGGTAAAGACATTTTTCAGTAATGCAGACATGCTGTAACTGTTAAATGTGCTGCTGGGAAAAGCCCTTTCCATAAATAGAAAATTACACACTCCTACTGACCGATGTTAATACTTCAATTTGGATTGCATTAAAGTGTCTCCTGAACTAAAATAAACTATCACAAACACAATATTTTTCTTTTTCAAAAAAACATTTCACTTCCTTCCTTCCTTTTTAGTACATATAGGGCAGAAGTGTGAACCATTTTATATAAATTGGAGCAAAAATGGAGCTGTAGCCCATAGTATGTAATCAGCTCTCGTATTTGAAAGCAGAAGGCTCTGGAGCAAAGGTTCCCCTTAGCAGCCAGATTTCATAAATCATCTTCTGGTGTAACTATCTAAATTTTCTCTTGTATGATGTCATGGATTTACTAAAAAGCCACCAAAATGGCTATCCTTATTATTCATATCCCATAGAGTAAAAAACTGGCTGCTACTTGGCTAATAGAGCAGTTGCCTACAGCAAGCAATTGATTCAATTTGTCATTTAGGATAAAATAAAAATTGTACCCCTGGTAATTGCAATGGGCAACAAAGGTACCTTGATTGCTCTGGTAAATGTCGATTTTGTACAAGGTCTACCTCACCCCATTTTTCCTAGCTAAAAAGCATCCCACCAGGCTTAAAGCTGACTTAGTCTGGATGTACACGTTTGGACCACAGTGATTTCTACAAGGACCTAAATGTCCCAGCTCCATAAACCACCACAACACAAAGATATGAATATGTAATAAAAAGTGCAGCACTAGAAAATATCAAATGCAAATATACAAACAGTGCAGATGTGTAATTAATATACAATATTCATGTGACTATAATATAATGCAAAAAACAAAAATGGCTAAATTGCAAGCAAGAATAAAGTGCAAATTAAACACATATGCAGAAAGTTCATTGGTGATGGTGATAAGAGATCCTCATGAAGCATGGATCCAATAGGTGAAATCATGTGAAGTGTAAAATATAAACTTGACCACGTGAAACCCCTCACCACAGAGATAAGAGGCTTACCAGAGAGCCAGCGACCACCCTTATTCAGGGGGGTCCATAAGGCGCTTGTTAGATCTGAGATCCTGTGAAACGATGACCTGATGTCCTGATGCGTCCCTCTGCAATCTGGGACCTTATAGAGGGATAACCATATGTCCTGGTTCGTCCCTCTCTGGAAATCCTCACAGGTACCAAGCAGAGTTCAGAGCCAATACCAATGAAACCAAGGCCCAAATTTGCAAATGTATTAAAAAAAAAAGGAAATTCTCCAATAGTAAAATAATGCCTTGTGAGGTTACTTTAATAAAGAGAAATGCAATGCTGCATGTAAAACGAAAAGACCCATGTACGAGTCAGGCAATTAAAAATAGTAAAATGGAATTCCAAGCAGAAGTAAAATCACCTCAACATGTAAAAGTGATCACGCATACGCAGAGCGTGTGTGCGTAGAGTCCCCGACTCTCATTTTACAAAGATATGAATGCTCTGTGCATTGTAAGGCAATATGTTGCCAAAAAGATACAGGTGCATTATTTAAGGCATTAAGGAGCAGTGGTATCCCATTCAAAGGGAATGGGTAGCCTTAATGTAATGATCAAGATGTGCATGGGCTCTTGTCAAAATAAGCTCCCCTGCATCCTTGTCCACCTTTTGTGGGGACGGAAAGTATTCAGACCCCCTTAAATTTTTCACTCTTTGTTATATTGCAGCCATTTGCTAAAATCATTTAAGTTCATTTTTTTCCTCATTAATGTACACACAGCACCCCATATTGACAGAAAAACACAGAATTGTTGACATTTTTGCAGATTTCTTAAAGAAAAACTGAAATATCACGTGGTCCTAAGTATTCAGACCCTTTGCTCAGTATTTAGTAGAAGAACCCTTTTGATCTAATACAGCCATGAGTCTTTTTGGGAAAGATGCAACAAGTTTTTCACACCTGGATTTGGGGATCCTCTGAATACTTAGGACCATGTGATATTTCAGTTTTTCTTTTTTAATAAATCTGCAAAAATGTCAACAATTCTGTGTTTATCTGTCAATATGGGGTGCTGTGTGTACATTAATGAGGAAAAAAATGAACTTAAATGATTTTAGCAAATTGCTGCAATATAACAAAGAGTGAAAAATTTAAGGGGGTCTGAATACTTTCTGTTTTATATATACATTTTTTTTTTTTTTTTTAATTAGGTTCTGGGATGTGATGGTAGATCGGGCACCAGAGGCGGGAGAGTCCTTATAGTGTAGAAGGTTTATTCAGAAACAAGGTTGCAGTGCTTCGACAATAAAAGGGGGGGGGGGGAATCGAACTAGACCTACAACTGTTGAGGTTGCAGTCACACAGCTAGGGGGAAACACGCATCATTCCTAGTGCGCAAATGGAGAAAACCTGTCTCCACTCAAGGGTCAGTGTGGTCGCTTTCTATGCCTCAGGCATTCCCATCCTGAGTACTCTGTGGGTGTTCCCAGGTGGGCAAACGAGTGGTAGAAAGAATCAGTGCAAAAAGGGCCCTTAAGTAGTTCGATTGGCAGAGGCGCCTGATGTGGTTGTTCAAAGAGCAGGCATGAGTTGTATAGTATCAGCTGATAGTGGGCTCCACACGGGGGAAAAATCTTTTTTGGCCACTTGGTAGAATTTAGAGTTTGTGGAAGTGATGTCATCTAGGTGGATCATACTACATCATCCTACATGATCCACCTAGATGACATCACTGCCACAAACTCTACATTCCCTCGAGTGGCCAATAAAGAATATTTTCCACGTGTAGCTCACTATCAGCTAATACTAGTCGACCCGTGCCTATCCTTTGAACAAGGACATTGTGCTCATCTGCCAATTGAACTACCGAAGACGCCTTTTTGCGTAGACTCTTCATACACTAACCCTGGATGGACATAACTACTACTCTGTTCTACAAAAGATGGCACGGTGACCAAATGGCCAAGTAGGGGATCCTGTTTTGAAGATGGGCCAATTTTAATTGTTGATGCATGGCCACTATAGCATTTTTAGAAGCCAACAGTGAGAAAAGGGATTACTAATACTTATTGATCCTAAATGTCTGATTTTTCTTATAATTTATAGTGCAGCTCATCCTTTCTCAACCTTTTTAACACTGAAGAACCCTTGACATATTTTTTTTTTTTGTCTCAGGGAATCCCTGCTAATAATTACTGATAAATGGCCATTGGGAAGAGTCCCCTTTTTACCTTTCAGACAGTAGGAAAAATCCCTCTTACAGATGACTAAAACAATCACTTACATCAGTGGTTACAGAGAGGCTGTCATTACTCATTGATCAAGGAACCCCTAACAACCTCTGGAGGAACCCAATGGTCCCACAGAACCCTGGTTGAGGGAGGCTGGTATACGAGGATGAACCTGGTGGTTTAGGAATGCTTTTGGTTCCTACCAACTGCATAGCAAAGCCCTTTACAGTGAGTGTGCTCATAATAAAAACCATATTGGGCAGAAAAGATTATCCCTGGTGGATATGTCTAACTGCAGGAAGGACATACAGCTGTCAAAGGACTTCAAAAAAAAAAAAATTGCCAAGCTGTTAATCTAGACTTGGCCATATGGTAATCAAAGAGACATTATTTTGAAGACTGTATGCAGGATTTTTTTCAACAATTTTTTTTTTTAGTCAAAGAATGGGTTTGTGCTTTAAGGCTAACCATCTTTTCTAAAGCAATGGCCAAAGAATTTTGTAATTCAGTGGAAATGTGTTTTAAACAAAGTGCATTTATTTCACAAGCGTAGCTGTGACACTTGGCTAGAGAGCTACAGTCCTTGGTGAACTGGGCACCATATACAACTTGTTAAAGCAGTTCATCAGCTATGATGGGTCATTCAGTTTTAGGCACAGTAGCCAAATGGTACTTCGTAAGCCCAGCAGGGGTCTCTTTTATCAACCCTTCTCTAAAAATAATCTTTTTAAAAGTAGAATTCAGTTTTAATATTGGTACAAACACTGATACTTAAATGCCAGTTTGACCCTATTCTGTTGATACATGAGAATATTTATTTGTTGTATTTTATTCCTGTGTGCAGGTACACAAATGCTCTGATGTTCTAGCAGTTGAATGCATTGCTCCTAGTGCTTCTATGGTTAATGATAATAAAGACGTGAATCTTTTTTTATTCTTGTGTGTTTACTGTGCTGCTAATAAACAGCAGGCTATGTTTGGCAAGAGAAGGTGAATTCCGATCACAGCTGTTGTTGGCTTAGAGTCCCTGTGCAACCAACAAGAAAAAGCAGATTGGGGACCAATGCACACTGCGCTGGGGCCTTTGCACTGTCTTGGGTCATTAGGTACAGTTTTGTGCTACTTGACAGTCTTTGACAAACAACATTGACAAACAAAATAAAAGATGGATTATCGGATTTAAGGGGAGAATGTTTTAACTAGGAATGGGCCGAACACCAACCCCCGCAATGTAAATCCACTGTCAATCACGCGTCCCAACAGACTGGAAAAATAACAAAAAACGCTTCCCCCTCCATGGGAGGCCTCCCGCCAACTGCTCTTCACTTTGACAGCTCTTATATAGGCAAGAGCGGGGCCACCTGGTGACATAACTGGGTGGCTCTGCTGATGTCATGTGACGTCACATGATAGAAGGGGGTTGGGTCACCTGATTATGTCACCGGGTGGCCCGCTCTTGCCTATATAAGCCCGGGTGGCCCTGCTCTAGTGTGTGTATGTAATATATATTTCTATTGTGTGTGTGTGTATGTGTATGTGTGTGTGTGTGTGTGTGTATATGTATATATATGTGTATATATATATATATATATATATATATATATATATATATATATATATATATATATATATATAATGTGTGTGTGTGTGTGTGTGTGTGTGTGTGTGTGTGTGTGTATGTATGTATGTATGTATGTATATATATATTTTCAGGATTTATATAGCACTAACAGTTTATGCAGTGCTTTACAATATAAAAGGGAGACAATGCAGTTATAATACAATAAAATACAAGAGGATTACAATCTAATAGGGTGGGGCAGGTGGTACAAAAGGTTGTAACTATGGGGAATGAGCTGGTGGAAGTGGTAGGAGATTAGTTGGAGACGTGATAGGCTTTCCTGAAGAGATGAGATTTCAGGGATCGCCTGAAGATAGCGAGAGTTGGGGATAGCCGGATAGATGGAGGTAGCGAGTTCCAGAGGATGGAGTGGCTCTGGAGAAATCCTGGAGACGAGCATGGAGGAGGAGATAAGAGAGCTTGAAAGCAGGAGGTCTTGAGAAGAGCGGAGAGGTCGATTTGGGTGATATTTGGAGGCAAGATTAGTGATGTAGCTCGGGCAGAGTTGTGTATGGCTTTGTATGTTGTGGTTAGTATTTTGCATTTAATTCGCTGTGTGATTGGGAGCCTGTGTAGGGATTGGAGTAGCGGGTTGGCAGACACTGAGCAGTTGGTAAGGTGGATAAGTCTGGCAGCAGCATTCATGATAGACTGAAGAGGGGATAGCCTATGGAGAGGTAAGCCAATGAGAAGGGAGTTGCAATAGTCAAGGCGAGAGATAATGGAGTGAATGAGGAGCTTGGTGGTTTCTTTTGTTAAAAAGGGGCGAATTTAGAAGATGTTACAGAGGTGAATTCAACAAACTTTTGACAACGATTGGATTTGAGGCTGAAATGACAAGTCAGAGTCTAGGATTACACCTAGTACCCTGGCGTGAGGGGAGGGACTGATGGTTGCATTGTTGATTTTGATGGAAAAGTCATGGAGGGGGGGCACGGGTGGGGGGGAATATTAATAGCTCAGTTTTAGAGAGATTTAGTTTAAGGAAGTGGTGTGACATCCATGC